>NC_057796.1:410707836-411072238 GCF_018294505.1 Triticum aestivum
TTTATTATTCCCTTTATATTCGACGAGAAGCCAGACGGGACCTTCATACTGCTCAGGCATTCAAAAAAAATGACCTTCTCTTCTTTGGTAAGAGCGTAGCTGGCACGACCTTGAAACCATTCCGGATGCCGGTCATCTGGGTCTTTCAAAAGTTGCTGGTCCTGCCGTGCTTCCTTTGTATCATTTGTCTTCCCATACACGCCCAAGAAGCTTAGCAGGTTCACGCAAATATTCTTCGTAACATGCATCACGTCGATTGCAGAGCGGACATCTAGGACTTTCCAATATTCTAGCTCCCAAAATATAGATTTCTTCTTCCACATGGGTGCGTGCCCGTCAACTCCCCACGGAACTGATTGTCCGCCAGGACCCTTTCCAAAGATGACTTTCAAATCCTTGACCATATCAAATATCTCAGCACCAGTACGTTCCGCAGGCTTCGGCCGGTGATCTGCCTTGCCGTTGAAATGCTTGCCTTTGTTTCTTACGTTATGATTTCGGGGAAGAAGTCGACGATGACCCAGGTACACGTTCTTCTTACAATTAACCAAACGTACACTTCCAGTCTCATGTAAGCAGTGCGTGCATGCATTGTATCCCTTATTTGTCTGTCCCGAAAGGTTACTGAGAGCAGGCCAATCGTTGATGGTTACAAAAAGCAACGCTCGTAGGTCAAATTCCTCTCCTTTGTGCTCATCCCAGACACGTACACCAGGTCTGGCCCACAACTGTAAAAGTTCATCAAGTAATGGCCTTAGGTACACATCGATGTCGTTCCCGGGTTGCTTTGGACCTTGGATGAGCACTGGCATCATAATGAACTTCCGCTTCATGCACAACCAAGGAGGAAGGTTGTAGATGCATAGAGTCACGGGCCAGGTGCTATGGCTGGAGCTCTGCTCGCCAAAAGGATTCATGCCATCAGTACTTGGACCAAATCTTATGTTCCTTGCGTCAGCTGCAAAATCTTTGAACACTCTGTCGATCTTTCTCCATTGCGTTCCATCAGCGGGGTGTCTCAACTCCCCGTCGGACTTACGGTCCTCTTTGTGCCATCGCAACGACTTGGCATGCTTTTTGTTCATGAACAGACGTTTCAACCGTGGTATTATAGGAGCATACCACATCACCTTGGCGGGAACCCTCTTCCTGGGTTTCTCGCCCTCAACATCGTCACCAGGGTCATCGCCTCTGATCTTATAACGCAATGCAGTGCATACAGGGCATTCATTCAAATTCTCGTATTCACCGCGGTAGAGGATGCAGTCGTTAATGCATGCATGTATCTTCAGAACCTCTAAACCTAGAGGGCAGACAACCTTCTTTGCTTCGTACGTACTGGCGGGCAACTCGTTATTCTTAGGAAACATATTCTTCAACATTTTCAGCAAATTTTCAAATGATGAGTCACCTACACCTTCCTGTGCCTTCCATTTTAGCAAATCCAGTGTGCAGCCCAGCTTTTTCAGACTATTATCGCATCCTGGATACAACGACTTTTTGTGATCCTCTAACATGCGATCCAAATTCTCCCTATCCTTGTCAGTTTCGCAGCGTCTCCGTGCATCAGCAATGGTCCGACCAAGATCATCAGCGGGCTCATCATGTGCCTCTTCTTCACCTTCACCTAACCCTTCCCCACCTTCAGCATCATCCTCCATGAAAGTATCACCGAAATGATCATGATAGTTGTCATCGATATCATCCCCTTCTTCATCTTCTTCCATTCTAACCCCTCTTTCTCCATGCTTGGTCCAACAATTATAGCTTCGCATGAAACCGTGCCGAAGCAGGTGCATGTGAACGTCTCTTGAGGAGGAGTAACCCTTCTGATTCTTACAGACAGCACATGGACAGATAATAAAACCTTGCTGCTTGTTCGCATTTGCCACTACGAGGAAATCTTTCAAACCTGTAGTGAACTCGCCGGAGAGTCGGGGACCGTACATCCATTGCCGATTCATCTGCATTATTATTATATAAAGTATATAATTAACCATCATGCATTTGTTAAACTAACTAGCTAGAAATAATACAAATTAAACAATGAACTACACACATGCATATTTTATCAATGACACATGAAAGGTTCAAGTTGCTAACCGCGATCGCGGAGGAAAAATAAATGAGAAAGCTCAAGTGTGGCTCGGACACTTCATATCATGTTTGTTTCAGGCTCTCGGGCATTTCATCGAACACCTTGTGTGCATAGGAGGAACCAAAAGCAAACCCACCACCCCCTTCTGAAAATTGTGAAGTGAGCTGAGTGAAGTGAAGTGAGCTGAGTCCTATATATAGGGATGGGCCTTTAGTCCCGGTTGGCCAGGCCAACCGGGACTAAAGCCCCTCCCGTCCGCCAGCTGGATGGGCCTTTAGTCCCGGTTGGCCTGGCCAACCGCGACTAAAGGCCTTCGGGGACCTTTAGTCCCGGTTGGCCAGGCCAACCGGGACTAAAGCCCCTCCCGTCCGCCAGCTGTCGACCGAGCGCGCTGGGCCCAGATAGTTGGTCGCGGGTCTCCTCCCGAACCGCGACTAAAGGCCCCTTTTGTCATGGTTCGATTGTTTTGGGGACTAATGGGGGCGTATGGAAGCCTCTTTTTCTACTAGTGGGGGCTCCGGCCCTGGGCGTGGCGGTGGTGGCCACCTCCTTCGCCGGAGATGGTCGGCCTGAGGCTGGGTGGTCGGATTTCCAGATCCGTCATCTAGTCCCGGCTACGAGTTGGGGAGACAGAGTTGCCGGTGAGAACTGAGCCGATGGCGGGCGATGGCGGCGTTTTGCGTCGTTACCTTGATGAAGGCATCGTCATGTAACTTCTGTCAACCCACTCGTGCTGCTTTGGGGGAAACCTTAGGATCTGGTCTTTCGGATCGGACGATGGCGGTACTACGGTGCCGTTTCTCTCTTGGGAGCATCGTTTGTGGAGCAGCGCTGGAAGACAGAGGTAGGAGGTGGAGCGGCTTTGTCTTGCATGGAGCTTCGGTGGAGCTGTCAAGTCATGCCTAGCCGACAGGTGCTACGCTGAGTCATGCCTGGTTGGCAGGTGCTACGCACGACATATCTTCCTAATTCTTCGTGTCTGGGTAGACGAGCACAGGGCGGTGGCGCCGTTGGGCGCCGTGGTGGCGTCGACGGATGTCCGGTCTGGCAGGGATGATGCGGATCTCTCTCCTGAAGATGGGTCAGTGGTCCGATGATGATGGCGGCTTCTAAAATGTGTGCTCTTTAGGTAGGCTGCACCGGCGGTTGGTTTCGATACGTTATGTGGATGAATCGGCCATGACACCGGTTTTAGATATGGGGAGTGAGAGCACTCCACATTATCGAGTTTGTAGGTGCGAGTGGTTGGTTCGGGTGGATTGATGTATGTTTTTGTCAGACCTTTGTGGAATAATTAATAAAGATGGCTGCATGCATCGATTGATGCATAGGCTAAGGGTTTAACCTCCTTCCCCCCAAAAAAATTGTGTCAAAAACATAAATAAATATTATAGAAATACTTCACAAATTATAGATATGTTTGAGACTATCATGATTTCTCCTTCACCATGGCATCTCTCAGGGTGACGGATCGGAGCCGCCTACTTGGTCTTCTCGTCGTTCGCGTGGAACGGTGGGAGTGTTCGTGGTGTTCGTGGACTTCAGGCTTGATTGCTCAGACTGGTGGTTGTGTCTCGGCTTGCTCGCGTCGTGTCATGCCAATGGCTCCAGTGGTGGTGATCCATCGCCGGTTTTTCCAATTTCCGACGTGCTGGTCTCTGACCGAAGATGAAGACTCCCCGTCCGTCATGAGTCTGTGTGCGTAACCAATGATCCACCAGCTTTGGGAGGGAACGGCGGCGACAGCGGAGTGCTGGCATCTCGCATTCGTGGATGTGGTGAATTGGCTCCGGAAGGATCCGTTTGTAATTTTCTTTCTAGGGTGTGTTGTACCATTAGTTCTTCACAATCTAGTCTTGCGTTTCTCCTCACAAATTTTGTATGAAGGCTTGATTAAATTTCATTAAATAGAAATAATTTAAGCATGATATTACCATGTAGAATGTGGTATATTTTTTTCAAAAATGGGAAAGGCTTTATCTCTACATTAGTATAGTGTGGTATCTTGATATGGAGTACCATATTTACCATATTATTGCATGCACGGATGTGAGGAAGTTGGCTAACCTCAACAAGCTAACGTAGATGATGAACATGGAAGGTTCCCTCTCTGCCATTGATGTCATGTGAGACACAACTTTTGCACTGCCCTCCGGCACTCACGATTCCTCATAGCACATCGACCACTGCATAGGTCTTCTTCTACTCTTCATTGGATATAGATATGAGAGAGTACTATGGCAGGGGATTACAAGAAAGGGGGAATTTATTCACTTCATGGCACCATCTTCTTGTTCGTGATAACTCTAGCTGCTGCGCCCCGTGGATCAAGCCACCTACATCCGTTTCCAGGTGCTTCTGTTTCCTGTATTGACCCATTTTATGCAGCTTGTTTAGTGACATGTCTCCAAGAAAGTATTCATTCGGTAGTGATAAAAGGAAGAGAGTAAAACGGATAGATGAACTAGTAGAATCCCAAAAAGGATCAATTGCTAAGTTCGAAAACTAGTAATTCTTCTAGGTATTCTTTGCAATTGGCCATAGTAAACGTCGAAGAGCAAACAACTGACAATATTGATGTTGCTGCTGATGATATCAATGAGGGTGATAATAGTTCTAGTAGGCAAGAAAACCTAGCTCATTCACAAAACTCAGAAATACCGTGTGCCAATGAACAACAACCATTCACTGTCGATATGCTTTTATCCACAAAACTTTGACAGTCTACTGGATGATAAGGCTATGGATATTTAGCTGAGTAGGGTCACGTAAAAGAAAAGAATATTGTGCTCGATCCAGAAAAAAATGTAAATTCATGCATTAACTTTACATCTCATGGTAACACATTTTTTTGTAGCAAGCAGTTAAGACAAGGTTATTTGTTTTGTATAGAAAAATGATGTCTCCATTGTAACAATTAGGAATCAATCAGTTATTTGTTAAGAGTAACAAATAACCTGTTAAGACAAGGTTATTTGTTATCTATGGGCCGGCCCTGAGTATTTCTGTAGTTTCCAGCTTCAGTGGGCAACATTAACATCTCTCTCTAGTGTTGGATGAATATGAGTTGATGAACATATGAGTGGTTTTTTGATTATTTTTTTATCTTGGTCTGTAGCATGCATTTCAAGTTTATGCTATTATCTCTAGCCATCAGGGCTCAACTTCTCTTCTGAAATGAAGGAATTCCCATGACTGGACAAATCAACACACAATGCATTCTTTTACTTGAATAGAGGAAAAATATTTGCCACCTTCCATGAATAGGAAGATTTGCACATGTTTACGATGGGAAAAAACAATCTACTCTCAGAAGTGCTCTTAAGTCTTTTGCTCTCGCTAACACCCTAGTTTGGAACTTGGTTTTAATTCTTCTTAGGATACTGGGTTGCATTGTTTCCATTCCATCTCCCTGGAGACAAACAACCCACACCCACCTTTTACGCACAAATGCCACATTACCCAATTATAAATGATCACAAGTGTGATGTCGTCTATTTGGAGAAGCTAATGTTGGCATAGACTCCATGCATGTAGCAGAGGAAGACCATCGACCATCATTTATAACAATACCTCGTCGTATCATCTCCTCTGCACACTCTCAAATTGAACTCATATTGCTGGTGCATCCCATGCCTAGCATCAAACATAGTCATGGTAGACCAAGTTAGTGTCATTTCTCTATCCACCCACTGAGCCGCAACAACAAAAAGATGGGCAAGCTTACATTTTTGTGGTGTTGTATTGAGTGTTCACCTTTTATGCTCACCGGTACTATGTGTAGGTAGCTTTCGAAGGAGTGATTGCAAGTTTTATTTATAGCCTGGGTGTTCTAGATTTTTAACACATCACCAACCGCATGTCTAGTTTTACTCATGAGTACATTTGTTGCAAGAGCTACCAATCCTAGTGACATATTTGATTTAGATAACTAGAAAATTGTATTTATGGGCAAGGTAGTGTTGTTTTTACCGCCTCCAAGCCGCATGTCCAATTATTTAAGCTTGGATGACTCCACCAAGATCCCGCTACTCTGCCCTACCGCACAGAAGAAGAACAAATTTTCCTCCTAGATCCATAACCTTGCAACGCTCCATCCATCCTCCTTAGACCACTGGCGCGTCGCCGTGGTGCAAAGCAACACTTCCTACTAAGTCCAATACTTCCTTTAGGCTTCCCAAAGATGTTGGAGCAGATGTCGGTGAGACGCGGTCAAGGCCAAAGGACAAATACCCCATGGTGTTGTCACCACAATACTAACAACACCTAGGAACCACAGATCCGCCTCACCAATAGAGTGACTAAAGATGTCTCCCGGAGAACCTGCACCATTCGGGACAGAGTAATAACTGGGCCAAAATTATTTTAAGCGCCACCACCGCTATCGTCGTAATGCCGACATGAGACACACCTGTCCTAAGCTTATCTACAAAACCAAAATGAAGTAATGGTGTCCCCTCCTTCTGCCGTTAGAATGAAAGAGGGAGGGAGAGGGGACCCCTGACCTCGCTGTCGGAGGGGGGGGACTGAGCACCTCCCTTTTACAACTTCTTTCTGAGGAAAGATTGGGCACGAGAAGAGCATCTGACATTGTCATTTCTTGGGCTCCATTCTTATTCGTAATTCTTCCACCACGTGAAGACAGACCTTTTGTGACAACATATAAAACAATAGTTTCACATTAAGATGTGAATCAAATATGTGCTAGGGGATACAAATGAGTTGTTGGTAAACCTACTTTGCATATATTACTATACTGTTATGATGCAAAACCAACACAAAGGGAAGATGTATGACAATTTTGTTGTCTTCATTGCAAAGTATATGGCGTTTAGATATGGATAAAGTCTCCAACGTCCAATTTTGACTGTTCTTTCTCTATGCACATGTTAATAAACATTACAAAATATAATTATGTTAAAACTATTATTCCTTGAGTGGTTGCAAAATAATGGGGAAAAAAGGACACAAATTGTGTGCAAAGAATGGGTGAGCAGGCCCACATGTCGGTGCAAGTTTAAGAGAAGAGGTATAGCTCAGGGGGAGGGTTGTGACATCAACATCAACCACCAGCTCCCCTCTAATAGTAAAGATAATATATAAGAAAATTCATATACGCTAGTGTGGTATTTATTCATATACGCCATCTCCATCACCATCACCAACGAATCTTTCTGCCTTCTCATGGTGATGTGTGAGTAGTCCTCACTTGGGGCTGACGCTATATACTAGTAGCTATGTGTTCTATCTCTCTCTCTCTCTCATGATCATGTAAGTTTCTATCTTGGTTGTTCATGGGCTTTGTTAATAGAGTTGAATCTTATGATGTATCCCCTTCTATTCTCTTTATGGTGAATTAAATCTTGCTCCTCTATGATTTTCTTTATGTTGAATTATATATTTTGGAATCAGTGAGTTTACATGATGCATGTCTAGTATAACTTGTGGAGAGCCGTAGTGAAATTGGGGTAACTATACACATACTAGATTAGAACGATAAATATCATATGGTATTGTCGTAGTACAAGTTTTTGGGATGCATATAGGGTAGTTCAACGGATTAAGATTGGAAGGATAACTTTGAGATGGTTTGCTATTAGCGCATATACGCGATCTCATCTTTGTTAGATCCAAAACAAAAGGAACCGTTGGAGTGATTTTTTACCACACTTTTCGAGGACATATCATGTTATTCAACTATGAATGATGCTGAGAGTTGAAGCTAGTGAAAGTATGAACCCTAGGCCTTATTTTCAAGCATTGAAACACCGTTTTATTCACTTTTGTTATTTGTTACCTTGCTGTTCGTATTTATTCAGATTACAAAAAGCTACTTCTACCATCCATACTACACATATATCATCATCCCTTCACCTATACAACTGAAAATTATATTGGGTGTGTTGGGGACACAAGAGACCACTTGTATTTGATTGCAGTACTGTTTGTCAAGGATCACTCTCATCCTACACCTTCCGCGGATTGATAACTCTTAGGTCATATGCTTGAGGGGAATTTACTGATGTCCTACAATCCTCTGCGATTAGAGGCCGAATAAAGTGTTCAAGAATAGAAGTGTGTAAAAGACATCAGGGACACATGGCCTCGTGGTAGGAGGAGGGAGGGGGACTGAGTGCCTCCCTTTTCAGAGTGTTTTCTGCGCAAATATTGGGAAGGAGAAGAGCATTTGACATTGTCTTTTGCTGGGCCATCCCACCCAGTTTGAGTGTCAATTGTTCACAACGTTTCCACCGTGTAAAAACAAACCTTTTGTGACAACATATAAAACAATAATTTGACATTAAGATCTGAATCAAATATGTCCTAGGGGTTTCAGAGGAGTTGGTAAACCTACTTTGCGTATCATTATACTGTTATGATGCAAAACCAACAAGAGGGAAGATGTATGCCAATTTTCTGTCCTGATTACAAAGTACATGGCTTTTAGATATGTATAAAGTCTCCAGGGTGCAATTTTGAATGTTCTTTCTATATGCACATGTTAGTAAAAATTATAAAAAATAATTATTTTAAAACTATTATTGCTTGAGTAGTTGCAAGATACTGAAAAGCCCTAGATAAATTCAGTCGCGCCCTCCGTCTGCGGTGGCTGCGGCACACCTGGCAGCACCCATCCCGGCCATGGGTGGGAACGGAGACGCCGTGTGATGCTTCAGACCTCGTCCTCTTCAATGCCGCCACGACGGTGACCATCGGCAATGGACAGACAGCGAGCTTTTGGCACAACACTTGGCGGGGTGCGACGCCGCTGAAGCTCTGCTTTCAAAACCTGTTCACACACTCACGAAGGAAGAACAGAATTGTGGCCCAGGCTATTGTAGGCGATCAATGGATGTCTGATCTTGCACATGGTGACACCAGCCCTCTGATACAGGACGCGATCACCCTCCATCGACTAATACAGCAGTAGCAAATCACCCTCCAAGCAGATGCCCAAGATCAGATTCGATGGGACTTCGAAGGCTCTGGACAATACAGCTCCTGCTCGGCTTACGTTTTGCAGTTCCTGGGATCAACGACTAGCCATTTTCGCAGTCTGGTCTGGGATACATGGGCTCCGCCAAAGCTCAAAATTTTTGCCTGGCTTCTGAAGGAAATATGCCCTAGAGGCAATAATAAAGTTATTATTTATTTCCTCATATCATGATAAATGTTTATTATTCATGCTAGAATTGTATTAACCGGAAACATAATACATGTGTGAATACATAGACAAACATAGTGTCACTAGTATGCCTCTACTTGACTAGCTCGTTGATCAAAGATGGTTGAGTTTCCTAACCATAGACATGAGTTGTCATTTGATTAACGGGGTCACATCATTAGGAGAATGATGTGATTGACTTGACCCATTCCATAAGCTTAGCACTTGATCGTTTAGTATGTTGCTATTGCTTTCTTCATGACTTATACATGTTCCTATGACTATGAGATTATGCAACTCCCGTTTACCGGAGGAACACTTTGTGTGCTACCAAACATCACAACATAACTGGGTGCTTATAAAGGTGCTCTACAGGTGTCTCCAAAGGTACTTGTTGAGTTGGCGTATTTCGAGATTAGGATTTGTCACTCCGATTGTCGGAGAGGTATCTCTGGGCCCACTCGGTAATGCACATCACTATAAGCCTTGCAAGCAATCTGGCTAATGAGTTAGTTGCAGGATGATGCATTACATAACGAGTAAAGAGACTTGCCGGTAACGAGATTGAACTAGGTATTGAGATACCGACGATCGAATCTCGGGCAAGTAACATACCGATGACAAAGGGAACAACGTATGTTGTTATGCAGTTTGACCGATAAAGATCTTCGTAGAATATGTGGGAGCCAATATGAGCATCCAGGTTCCGCTATTGGTATTGACCGGAAACGTGTCTCGGTCATGTCTACATAGTTCTCGAACCCGTAGGGTCCGCACGCTTAACGTTCGGTGACGATCGGTAATATGAGTTTATGTGTTTTGATGTACCGAAGGTAGTTCGGAGTCCCAGATGATATCGGGAACATGACGAGGAGTCTCGAAATGGTCGAGACGTAAAGATTGATATATTGGACAACTATATTCGGACTTCGGAAAGGTTCCGAGTGATTCGGGTATTTTTCGGAGTACCGGAGAGTTACGGGAATTCGCCGGGGAGTATATGGGCCTTATTGGGCTTTAGGAGAAAGTGAGAGGGGAGGCTGCGTGCCCCCCAAAGGCTTAGTCCGAATTGGACTAGGGGGAGGGGCGGCGCCCCCTCCTTCCTTCTCTTCTCTTTTCCCTCTCCTTCTCTCCTACTCCTACTACTTGGAAGGGCTCCTAATTCTACTAGGAAAGGGGGAATCCTACTCCCGGTGGGAGTAGGACTCCCCTAGGGTGCGCCATAGAGAGGGCCGGCCCTCCCCCTCCTCCACTCCTTTATATACGGGGAGGGGGGCACCCCTTGGAGACACAACAGTTGATCTCTTGATCTCTTAGCCGTGTGCGGTGCCCCCTCCACCATATTCCACCTCGGTCATATCGTAGCGGTGCTTAGGCGAAGCCCTGCGTCGGTAGCAACATCATCACCGTCATCACGCCGTCGTGCTGACGGAACTCTCCCGTGAAGCTCTGCTGGATCGGAGTTCGCGGGACGTCATCAAGCTGAACGTGTGCTGAACTCGGAGGTGCCGTGCGTTCGGTACTTGGATCGGTCGGATCGTGAAGACGTACGACTACATCAACCGCGTTGTGCTAACGCTTCCGCTTTCGGTCTACGAGGGTACGTGGACAACACTCTCCCCTCTCGTTGCTATGCATCACCATGATCTTGCGTGTGCGTAGGAATTTTTTTGAAATTACTACGTTCCCCAACAGCTTCTCCACCAAGATCGCCTGTGGTGTAGCGATCGCCTTCGCCGTAGAGGATGGAACTGTTGGGGAACGTAGTAATTTCAAAAAAATTCCTACGCACACGCAAGATCATGGTGATGCATAGCAACGAGAGGGGAGAGTGTTGTCTACGTACCCTCGTAGACCGTAAGCGGAAGCGTTATATCAACGCGGTTGATGTAGTCGTACGTCTTCACGATCCGACCGATCCATGTACCGAACGCACGGCACCTCCGAGTTCTGCACACGTTCAGCTCGATGACGTCCTCTCCTTCTTGATCCAGCAAGACGGGCGAAGTAGTAGATGAGTTCCGGCAGCACGACGGCGTGGTGTCGGTGTTGGTGAAGAACAATTTCCGCAGGGCTTCGCCAAGCACTACAGAAACTATGATGGAGGATAAACTAGAGGGGACAGGGTTGCCGACACACGGCTTGGTGTTTCTTGATGTGTCCTTGGTGCTAGCCCTGCCCCTCTATTTATATGTTGAGCCCTGGGTCGAAACTTGGAGCAAAAGCCTCCTCAAAGTCGGTTTTGCCCGAAAGGCAAGAGTCCCACTCGGACTCCAGGACCAAACGCCACAATCCTTGGCGTCTGGCCCAGACGCCATGGGCCTCGGTGTCTGGCCCAGGGCCAGACGCCAGGGTCTCCGGCGTTTGGCCCCCTGGCCTCCGCAAAACTCCTTTTGCACCGACTTATAGCCCCGCGGGCCTGACCCCTTGGCCTAACCATATCATCCAATATATGAATCTTTACCTCCGGACCATTCCAGAGCTCCTCGTCATGTCCGTGATCTCATCCGGGACTCCGAACAACATTCGGTCACCAACATACATAACTCATATAATACTATATCGTCAACGAACGTTAAGCGTGCGGACCCTACGGGTTCGAGAACTATGTAGACATGACCGAGACACTTCTCTGGTCAATAACCAATAGCGGAACCTGGATGCCCATATTGGCTCCTACATATTCTACGAAGATCTTTATCGGTCAAACCGCATAACAACATACGTTTGTTCCCTTTGTCATCGGTATGTTACTTGCCCAAGATTCGATCGTCGGTATCTCAATACCTAGTTCAATCTCGTTACCGGCAAGTCTCTTTACTCGTTTCGTAATACATCATCCCGCAACTAACTCATTAGTTACAATGCTTGCAAGGCTTATAGTGATGTGCATTACCGAGTGGGCCCAGAGATACCTCTCCGACAATCGGAGTGACAAATCCTAATCTCGAAATATGCCAACCCAATAAGTACCTTCGGAGACACCTGTAGAGCACCTTTATAATCACCCAGTTACGTTGTGACGTTTGGTACCACACAAAGTGTTCCTTCGATAAACGGGAGTTGCATAATCTCATAGTCATAGGAACATGTATAAGTCATGAAGAAAGCAATAGCAGAATACTAAACGATCAAGTGCTAAGCTAACGGAATGGGTCAAGTCAATCACATCATTCTCCTAATGATGTGATCCCGTTAATCAAATGACAACTCATGTCTATGGCTAGGAAACATAACCATCTTTGATCAACGAGCTAGTCAAGTAGAGGCATACTAGTGACACTCTGTTTGTCTATGTATTCACACAAGTATTATGTTTCCGGTTAATACAATTCTAGCATGAATAATAAACATTTATCATGATATAAGGAAATAAATAATAACTTTATTATTGCCTCTAGGGAATATTTCCTTCAAGAACAATAGCTACTTCTTCAAGCTATGCCTAAGAAACCTAGAGAGCTCCGATCACCTGTGCTAGGAATGCAACTTCATGAAGACCATCTGGACCAACATATCTACTTGGCATCAGTGTCATGTGCTCGTGCTGACGGAACTCTTCCGTGAAGCTCTGCTGGATCAGAGTTCGCGGGACGTCATCGAGCTGAACGTGTGCTGAACTCGGAGGTGTCGTGCGTTCGGTACTTGGATCGGTTGGATCGTGAAGACGTACGACTACATCAACCGCGTTGTGCGAACGCTTCCGCTTTCGCTCAACGAGGGTACATGGACAACACTCTCCCCTCTCGTTCCTATGCATCACCATGATCTTGCGTGTGCGTAGGATTTTTTTTGAAATTACTACGTTCCCCAACAGTGGCATTCGAGCCAGGTTTATGCGTAGATGTTATATGCATGAGTAGAACACAAGTGAGTTGTGGGCGATACAAGTCATACTGCTTACCAGCATGTCATACTTTGGTTCGGCGGTATTGTTGGATGAAGCGGCCCGGACCGAAATTACGCGTACGCTTACGCGAGACTGGTTCTACCGACGTGCTTTGCACATAGGTGGCTGGCGGGTGTCAGTTTCTCCAACTTTAGTTGTACCGAGTGTGACTACGCCCGGTCCTTGAGAAGGTTAAAACAGCACTAACTTGACGAACTATCGTTGTGGTTTTGATGCGTAGGTAAGAACGGTTCTTGCTCAGCCCGTAGCAGCCACGTAAAACTTGCAACAACAAAGTAGAGGACGTCTAACTTGTTTTTGCAGGGCATGTTGTGATGTGATATGGTCAAGGCATGATGCTATATTTTATTGTATGAGATGATCATGTTTTGTAACCGAGTTAGGGCAACTGGCAGGAGCCATATGGTTGTCGCTTTATTGTATGCAATGCAATCGCCATGTAATTGCTTTACTTTATCACTAAGCGGTAGCGATAGTCGTAGAAGCAATAGTTGGCGAGACGACAACGATGCTACGATGGAGATCCAAGTGTCGCGCCGGTGACGATGGTGATCATGACGGTGCTTCGGAGATGGAGATCACAAGCACAAGATGATGATGGCCATATAATATCACTTATATTGATTGCATGTGATGTTTGTCCTTTATGCATCTTATTTTGCTTTGTTTGACGGTAGCATTATAAGATGATCTGTCACTAAATTTCAAGATAAAAGTGTTCTCCCTGAGTATGCACCGTTGCCAAAGTTTGTCGTGCCGAGACACCACGTGATGATCGGGTGTGATAAGCTCTACGTCCATCTACAATGGGTGCAAGCCAGTTTTGCACACGCAGAATACTCGGGTTAAACTTGACGAGCCTAGCATATGCAGATATGGCCTCAGAACACTGAGACCGAAAGGTCGAGCGTGAATCATATAGTAGATATGATCAACATAGTGATGTTCACCATTGAAAACTACTCCATCTCACGTGATGATCCGACATGGTTTAGTTGATTTGGATCACGTGATCACTTAGATGATCAGAGGGATGTCTATCTAAGTGGGAGTTCTTAAGTAATATGATTAATTAAACTTTAATTTATCATGAACTTAGTCCTGGTAGTATTAGCATATCTATGTTGTAGATCAATAGCTCGCGTTTAGCTCCCCCGTTTTATTTTTTGATATGTTCCTAGAGAAAACTAAGTTGAAAGATGATAGTAGCAATGATGCGGACTTGGTCCGTGATCTGAGGATTTTCCTCATTGCTGCACAGAAGAATTATGTCCTTGATGCACCGCTAGGTGATAGTCCTATTGCAGGAGCAGATGCAGACGTTATGAACGTTTTGACAAAAGCTCGGTATGATGACTACTTGATAGTTTAGTGCACCACGCTTTACGGCTTAGAACCGGGACTTCAAAAATGTTTTGAACGCCACGGAGCATATAAGATGTTCCAAGAGTTGAAATTGGTATTTCATACTCATGCTCGTGTCGAGAGGTATGAGACCTTTAACGGTAATTTGCCTACAAGATGGAGGAGAATAGCTCAACCAGTGAGCATGTGCTCAGATTGTCTGGGTACTACAATTGCTTGAATCAAGTGGGAGTTAATCTTCCAGATAAGATAGTAATTGACAAAGTTCTCTAGTCACTATCTCCAAGTTACTAGAACTTCGTGATGAACTATAATATGCAAGGGATGACAAAAGTAATTCTTGAGCTCTTCGTGATGCTGAAATCGACGAAGGTAGAAATCAAGAAAGAGCATCAAGTGTTGATGGTTAACAAAGACCACTAGTTTCAAGTAAAGGGGCAAAGGGAAGAAAGGGGAATTTCAAGAAGAAACGGCAAGCAAGTTGCTGCTCAAGTGAAAAAGCCCAAGTCTGGACCTAAGCCAGAAACTGAGTGCTTCTACTGCAAAGGGACTGGTCACTGCTAGCGGAACTGCCCCAAGTATTTGGTGGATAAGAAGGATGGCAAAGTGAACAAAGCTATATTTGATATTGATACGTCTCCAACGTATCTATAATTTTTGATTATTCCATGCTATATTATATTCTGTTTTGGATGTTTATTGGGCTTTATTATACACTTTTATATTATTTTGGGGACTAACCTATTAACCGGAGGCCCAGCCCAAATTGCAGTTTTTTGCCCGTTTCAGTGTTTCGCAGAAAAATAATATCAAACGGAGTCCAAACGGAATGAAACCTTCGGGAACGTGATTTCCGGAACGAACGTGATCCAGAGGACTTGGAGTCTACGTAAAGCAATCAATGAGGAAGGCACGAGGTAGGGGGCGCACCTACCCCCTGGGCGCGCCCTCCACCCTCGTGGGGCCCACGTTGCTCCATCGACGTACTTCTTCCTCCTATATATACGCATGTACCCGGAAAACATCAGAGACAGAGCCAAAACCCTATTTCCATCGCCTCAACCTTCTGTACCCGTGAGATCCCATCTTGGGACCTTTTCCGGCGCTCCGCCGGAGGGGGCATTGATCACGGAGGGCTTCTACATCAACACCATAGCCTCTCCGATAAAGTGTGAGTAGTTTACCTCAGAACTTCAGGTCCATAGTTATTAGCTAGATGGCTTCTTCTCTCTTTTTGAATCTCAATACAAAGTTCTCCCCCTCTCTTGTGGAGATCTATTCGATGTAATCTTCTTTTGCGGTGTGTTTGTCGAGATCCAATGAATTGTGGGTTTATGATCAAGTTTATCTATGAACAATATTTGAATCTCCTCTGAATTCTTTTATGTATGATTGGTTATCTTTGCAAGTCTCTTCGAATTATCAGTTTGGTTTGGCCTACTAGATTGATCTTTCTTGCAATAGGAGAAGTGCTTAGCTTTGGGTTCAATCTTGCGGTGTCCTTTCCCAATGACAGCAGGGGCAGCAAGGCACGTATTGTATTGTTGCCATCGAGGATAAAAAGATGGGGTTTATATCATATTGCATGAGTTTATCCCTCTACATCATGTCATCTTGCTTAAAGCGTTACTCCGTTCTTATGAACTTAATACTCTAGATGCATGCTGGATAGCGGTCGATGTGTGGAGTAATAGTAGTAGATGCAGGCAGGAGTCGGTCTACTTGTCACGGACGTGATGCCTATATACATGATCATACCTAGATATTCTCATAACTATGCTCAATTCTATTCAATTGTTCGACAGTAATTTGTTTACCCATCGCAATACTTATGCTATTTTGAGAGAAGCCACTAGTGAAACCTATGGCCCCCGGGTCTATTTTCCATCATATTAGCCTTCCAACACTTTGCTATTTATATTTCCATTTATTTTACTTTGCATCCTTATTACAAAAATATCAAAAATATTATCCTATCATCTCTATCAGATCTCACTCTCGTAAGTGACCGTGAAGGGATTGACAACCCCTTTATCGCGTTGGTTGCGAGGTTCTTGTTTGTTTGTGTAGGTGCGTGGGACTCACGCGTGGACTCCTATTGGATTGATACCTTGGTTCTCAAAACTGAGGGAAATACTTACGCTACTTTGCTGCATCACCCTTTCCTCTTCAAAGGAAAACCAACGCAGTGCTCAAGAGGTAGCAGATATACATGTTATTGATGTGTACTTTACTAGTGTTTATAGCAACCCCTCGGTATTTGATACTGATTCAGTTGCTAAGAGTAGTAACTCGAAACGGGAGTTGCAGAATGAACAGAGACTAGTTAAGGGTAAAGTGACGATGTGTATTGGAAGTGGTTCCAAGATTGATATGATCATCATCACACACTCCCTATACTTTCGGGATTAGTGTTGAACCTAAAATAAATGTTATTTGGTGTTTGCATTGAGCATGAATATGATTGGATCATATTTATTGCAATACGGTTATTCATTTAAGTTAGAGAATAATTGTTGTTCTGTTTACATGAATAAAACCTTCTATGGTCATACACCCAATGAAAATGGTTTGTTGGATCTCGATCGTAGTAATACACTTATTCATGATATTGAAGCCAAAAGATGCAAAGTTAATAATGATAGTGCAACTTATTTGTGGCACTGCTTGCGTGATCCTGTCTTGGAAGTCATGTTGCTAGACAACAATGAACCTACGAGCTATGGAGAAGCGATGGTGGGCCCATATTCCGACGAATGGCTCGAGGCCATGAAATCCGAGATAGAATCCATGTATCAGAACAAAGCATGGACTTTGGTGAACTTGCCCGATGATCGGCAAGCCATTGAGATAAATGGATCTTTAAGAAGAAGACGGACATGAACGGTAATGTTACCGTCTATAAAGCTCGACTTGTGGCAAAGAGTATTTTCACAAGTTCAAGGAGTTGACTACGATGAGTTTTTCTCATCCGTAGCGATGCTTAGGTCCATCGGAATCATGTTAGCATTAGCTACATTTATGAAATCTGGCAGATGGATGTCAAAACAAGTTTCCTTACCAGTTTTCGTAAGGAAAGGTTGTATGTGATACAATCAGAAAGGTTTTGTCGATCCTAAGGATGCTAAAAGGTATGCTAGCTCCAGCGATCCTTCCATGGATTAGAGCAAGCATCTCGGAGTCAGAATATACGCTTTGATGGGGTGATCAAAGTTTTTGGGTTTATACAAAGTTTGTTAGAAACTTGTATTTACAATAAAGTGAGTGGGAGCGCTACAACATTTCTGATAAGTACATGTGAATGACATATTGTTGATCCGAAATGATGTAAAATTTCTGGAAAGCATAAAGGGTTGTTTGAAGGAGTTTTTCAAAGGAAGACCTGGATAAAGCTACTTACATATTGGGCATCAAGATCCATAGAGATAGATCAAGACGCCTGATGATACTTTCAAAAGACAGCACACCTTGACATGATTTTGAAAGAGTTCAAAATAGATCAGCAAAGAAGGAGTTCTTGGCTGTGTTACAAGGTGTGAGTATTGAGTGAGACTCAAGACCTGACCACAGCAGAAGATAGAGAAAGGACGAAGGTCGTCCCCTATGCTTTAGACGTAGGCTCTATAGTATGCTATGCTGTGTACCGCACATGTAGTGTGCCTTGCCATGAGTTGGTCAAGAGGGTACAATGGTGATCGGGGAAAGGATCTCATGACAGCGGTCGAACTTATCCTTAGTACCTAGTGGATTAAGGAATTTTCTCGATTATGGAGGTGGAAAGGAGTTCGTCGTAAAGGGTTACGTCGATGCGAACTTTGACACTAATCCGGATGACTCTGAGTAGTAAACCGGATTCGTATAGTAGAGCAATTATTTGAAATGGCTCCAAATAGCGCGTGGTAGCATCCACAAGATGACATAGATATTCGTAAAGCACACGGTTCTGAAAGGTTCAGACCCGTTGACTAATAACCTCTCTCACAAGCATAACATGACCAAACCAGAACACATTGAGTGATAATCACATAGTGATGTGAACTAGATTGATGACTCTAGTAAACTCTTTAGATGTTGGTCACATGGTGATGTGACCAGTGAGTGTTAGTCACATGGTGATGTGAACTAGATTATTGACTCTAGTGCAAGTGGGAGACTGTTGGAAATATGCCCTAGAGGCAATAATAAATGGTTATTATTATATTTCTTTGTTCATGGTAATTGTCTATTATTCATGCTATAATTGTATTGTCCGGAAATCGTAATACATGTGTGAATACATAGACCACAACCTGTCCCTAGTAAGCCTCTAGTTGACTAGCTCGTTGATCAACAGATAGTCATGGTTTCCTGACAATGGACATTGGATGTCATTGATAACGGGATCACATCATTAGGAGAATGATGTGATGGACAAGACCCAACTTAAGCATAGCATAAAAGATCGTGTAGTTTCGTTTGCTAGAGCTTTTCCAATGTCAAGTATCTTTTCCTTAGACCATGAGATCGTGCAACTCCCGGATACCGTAGGAGTGCTTTGGGTGTGCCAAACGTCACAACGTAACTGGGTGACTATAAAGGTGCATTACGGGTATCTCCGAAAGTGTCTGTTGGGTTGGCACGGATCGAGACTGGGATTTGTCACTCCGTGTGACGGAGAGGTATCTCTGGGCCCACTCGGTAATGCATCATCATAATGAGCTCAATGTGACTAAGGCGTTAGTCACGGGATCATGCATTGCGGTACGAGTAAAGAGACTTGCCGGTAACGAGATTGAACTAGGTATTGGGATACCGACGATCGAATCTCGGGCAAGTAACATACCGATTGACAAAGGGAATTGCATACGGATTGATTGAATCCTCGACACCGTGGTTCATCCGATGATATCATCGTGGAACATGTGGGAGCCAACATGGGTATCCAGATCCCGCTGTTGGTTATTGACCGGAGAGGCGTCTCGGTCATGTCTGCATGTCTCCCGAACCCGTAGGGTCTACACACTTAAGGTCCGGTGACGCTAGGGTTGTAGAGATATATGTATGCGGAAACCCGAAAGTTGTTCGGAGTCCCGGATGAGATCCCGGACGTCACGAGGAGTTCCGGAATGGTCCGGAGGTAAAGATTTATATATGGGAAGTCTTATTTTGGTCGCCGGAAAAGTTTCGCACTTTATCGGTATTGTACCGGGAGTGCCGAAAGGGGTCTGGGGGTCCACCAAGGGGGTCCACCAGCCCCGGGGGGGCCACATGGGCTGTAAGGGGTGCTCCTTGGCCTATATGGGCCAAGGGCACCAGCCCCAAGAGGCCCATGCGCAAGAGATAAGAAAAAAAGGAGAGTCCTAAAGGGGGAAGGCACCTCCGAGGTGCCTTGGGGGGGAAGGACTCCCCCCTGGCCGCACCCTTCCTTGGAGGAAGGGGCAAGGCTGCGCCCCCCCCCCTCTCCCTTGGCCCTATATATAGTGGGGGGAAGGGAGGGCAGCAAGATCTAAGCCTTGGGCGCCTCCCTCCTCCCATGCAACACCTCTCTCTCTCTCTCGCAGAAGCTTGCGAAGCCCTGCCGGAGAGCCGCTACATCCACCACCACGCCGTCGTGTTGTTGGATCTCCATCAACCTCTCCTCCCCCCTTGCTGGATCAAGAAGGAGGAGACGTTGCTGCACCGTACGTGTGTCGAACGCGGAGGTGCCGTACGTTCGGCACTCGGTCATCGGTGATTTGGATCACGGCGAGTACGACTCCGTCATCCACGTTCATTGGAACGCTTCCGCTCGCGATCTACAAGGGTATGTAGATCCACTCCTTTCCCCTCGTTGCTAGTAGACTCCATAGATGCATCTTGGTGAGCGTAGGAAAATTTTAAATTATGCTACGATTCCCAACACCATCTAAATCCATGGAGATGACACCGTATGAACTGTGGTTTGGCGTGAAACCTAAGCTGTCATTTCTTAAAGTTTGGGATTGCGATGCTTATGTGAAAATGTTTCAAAATAATAAGCTCGAACCCAAATCGGAGAAGTAAATCTTCATAGGATACCCAAAAAGAAACTATTGGGTATACCTTCTATCATAGATCCGAAGGCAAGATCTTTGTTGCTAAGAATGGATCCTTTCTAGAGAAGGAGTTTCTCTCGAAAGAAGTGAGTGGGAGGAAAGTAGAACTTGATGAGGTAATTGTACCTTCTCCCGAATTGGAAATAGTTCATCACAGAAATCGGTTCTAGTGATGCCTACACCAATTAGTGAGGAAGATTAATGATGATGATCATGAAACTTCAGATCAAGTTACTACCGAACCTCGTAGGCCAACCAGAGTACGGTCCGCACCAGAGTGGTACGGTAATCCTGTTCTGGAGGTCATGTTACTTGACCATGACGAACCTACGAACTATGAGGAAGCGATGATGAGCCCAGATTCCGCAAAAATGGTTTAAGGCCATGAAATCTGAGATGGGATCCATGTATGAGAACAAAGTATGGACTTTGGTTGACTTGCCCGATGATCGGCAAGCCATTGAGAATAAATGGATCTTGAAGAAGAAGACGGACGATAGTAGTGTTACTATCTACAAAGCTCGAATTGTCGCAAAAAGGTTTTCGACAAGTTCAAGGTGTTGACTACGATGAGATTTTTTCACTCGTAGCGATGCTTAAGTCTGTCCGAATCATGTTAGCAATTGCCACATTTGATGAAATCTAGCAAATGGATGTCAAAAGTGCATTCCTTAATGGATTTCTTGAAGAAGAATTGTATCTGATACAACAAGAAGGTTTTGTCAATCCTAAAGGTACTAACAAAGTGTGCAAGCTCCAGCGATCCATCTATGGACTGGTGCAAGCATCTCGGAGTTGGAATATACGCTTTGATGAGTTAATCAAATCATATAGTTTTATACAGACTTGCGGTGAAGCCTGTATTTACAAGAAAGTGAGTGGGAGCACTACAGCATTTCTAATAAATATATGTGAATGACATATTGTTGATCGGAAATAATGTAGAATTTTTCTGGAAAGCATAAAGGATTATTTGAAAGGAGTTTTTCAAAGGACGACGTCGGTGAAGCTACTTACATATTGAGCATCAAGATCTATAGAGATAGATCAAGACGCTTGATAAGTTTTTTCAATGAGTACATACCTTGACAAGATTTTGAAGTAGTTCAAAATGGAACAGTCAAAGAAAGAGTTCTTGCCTGTGTTACAAGGTGTGAAATTGAGTAAGACTCAAATCCCGACCACGGTAGAAGATAGAAAGAGAATGAAAGTCATTCACTATGCCTCAGCCATAGGTTCTATAAAGTATGCCATGCTGTTTACCAGATCTATTGTGTACCTCACCAAGAGTTTGGCAAGAGGGTACAATAGTGATCTAGGAGTAGATCACTGGGCAGCGGTCAAAATTATCCTTAGTGGAATAAGGAAATATTTCTCGGTTATGGAGGTGATAAAGAGTTCGTCGTAAAGAGTTACGTCGATGCAAGTTTTGACACCGATCTGGATGACTCTAAGTCTCGATCTAGATACATATTGAAAGTGGGAGCTATTAGCTAGAGTAGGCCCGTACAGAGCTTTGTACACATAGAAATTTGCAAAATACTTACGGATCTGAATGTGACAGACCCGTTGACTAAAATTATCTCACAAGCAAAACATGATCACACCTTAGTACTCTTTGGGTGTTAATCACATAGCGATGTGAACTAGATTACTGACTCTAGTAAACCCTTTGGGTGTTGGTCACATGTCGATGTGAACTGTGGGTGTTAACCACACAAAGATGTGAACTATTGATGTTAAATCACATGCGATGTGAACTGGATTATTGACTCTAGTGCAAGTGGGAGACTGAAGGAATTATGCCCTAGAGGCAATAATAAAGTTATTATTTATTTCCTCATATCATGATAAATGTTTATTATTCATGCTAGAATTGTATTAACCGGAAACATAATACATGTGTGAATACATAGACAAACATAGTGTCACTAGTATGCCTCTACTTGACTAGCTCGTTGATCAAAGATGGTTGAGTTTCCTAACCATAGACATGAGTTGTCATTTGATTAACGGGATCACATCATTAGGAGAATGATGTGATTGACTTGACCCATTCCGTTAGCTTAGCGCTTGATCGTTTAGTATGTTGCTATTGCTTTCTTCATGACTTATACATGTTCCTATGACTATGAGATTATGCAACTCCCGTTTACCGGAGGAACACTTTGTGTGCTACCAAACGTCACAACATAACTGGGTGATTATAAAGGTGCTCTATAGGTGTCTCCAAAGGTACTTGTTGAGTTGGCGTATTTCGAGATTAGGATTTGTCACTCTGATTGTCGGAGAGGTATCTCTGGTCCCTCTCGGTAATGCACATCACTATAAGCCTTGCAAGCAATGTGACTAATGAGTTAGTTGCGGGATGATGCATTACATAACGAGTAAAGAGACTTGCCGGTAACGAGATTGAACTAGGTATTGAGATACCGACGATCGAATCTCGGGCAAGTAACATACCGATGACAAAGGGAACAACGCATGTTGTTATGCGGTTTGACCGATAAAGATCTTCGTAGAATATGTGGGAGCCAATATGAGCATCCAGGTTCCGCTATTGGTTATTGACCGGAAACGTGTCTCAGTCATGTCTACATAGTTCTCGAACCCGTAGGGTCCGCACGCTTAACGTTCGGTGACGATCGGTAATATGAGTTTATGTGTTTTGATGTACCGAAGGTAGTTCGGAGTCCCGGATGAGACCGGGGACATGACAAGGAGTCTCGAAATGGTCGAGACGTAAAGATCGATATATTGGACGACTATATTCGGACTTCGGAAAGGTTCCGAGTGATTCGGGTATTTTTCGGAGTACCGCAGAGTTACGGGAATTCGCCGGGGAGTATATGGTCCTTATTGGGCTTTAGGGGAAAGAGAGAGGGGAGGCTGCGCCCCCCAAGGCTTAGTCCGAATTGGACTAGGGGGAGGGGCGGCGCCCCCTCCTTCCTTCTCTTCTCTTTTCCCTTTCCTTCTCTCCTACTCCTACTACTTGGAAGGGCTCCTAGTTCTACTAGGAAAGGGGTGGGAGTAGGACTCCCCTAGGATGCGCCATAGAGAGGGCCAACCCTCCCCCTCCTCCACTCCTTTATATACGGGGAGGGGGGCACCCCTTGGAGACACAACAGTTGATCTCTTGATCTCTTAGCCGTGTGCGGTGCCCCCCTCCACCATATTCCACCTCGGTCATATCGTAGCGGTGCTTAGGCGAAGCCCTGCGTCGGTAGCAACATCATCACCGTCATCACGCCGTCGTGCTAACGGAACTCTCCCGTGAAGCTCTGCTGGATCGGAGTTCGCGGGACGTCATCAAGCTGAACGTGTGCTGAACTCGGAGGTGCCGTGCGTTCGGTACTTAGATCGGTCGGATCGTGAAGACGTATGACTACATCAACCACGTTGTGCTAACGCTTCCGCTTTCGGTCTACGAGGGTACGTGGACAACACTCTCCCCTCTCGTTGCTATGCATCACCATGATCTTGCGTGTGCGTAGGAATTTTTTTGAAATTACTACGTTCCCCAACAGCTTCTCCATCAAGATCGCCTATGGTGTAGCGATCGCCTTCACCGTAGAGGATGGAACAATAGCTACTTCTGCCAGCTATGCCTAAGAAACCTAGAGAGCTCCGATCACCTGTGCTGGGAATGCAACTTCATGAAGACCATCTGGACCAACATATCTACTTGGCATCAGTGCCATGTGCTCGAGCCAGCGATCTGGAGCCACAGCACCAGCTCCCTGGAGAAGGTGGCAACCATGGTAGAAGCAACACAACCGGAGTTTAGGAATGAAGTCAAATCTTTGGTGAAGCTAGCTCTATGGGAAGTTTGGCAAGAACACAACCATTGCACCTTCAGAGACAAAGAAGGAAATGAAAGGGATGTGCTGAATGCTATCCGGCGAAACCTTAGCCTTTGGCAACAATGTGGCGTTAGGTCTTTGCAGAGCCCCTTTGGGGACCCGCCCTGAGAGTAGGCCTGAGAATTGTGCCTTCAGCACCTTTTTCTTATTTCTTTTTTTTTCTATCCTTGATCTACGGATCACCGCCTTTGTCACTTTTCCAACTGCTCCCTGCTTAAAATCAATGAAACACCAGCCAAGGCTGGCCCTTTCAAAAATACCATTTAACTATTTGCCGAGTTCCTGGTAATAAGAACTTGGCAATATTAGTGATGGCCGACCTGTCTCATCCGAGTCAATTTTACCAAGAACAGAACTCGGTAAACCTATTGCCAAGTTTTTTTGAAACTCGACAAACTCGGCGATTCTAGTAGTGCGCTAAGAGCATCTTCAATAGAAGATGTAGATGTAAAAATAACTAACTTTTGCATCTTTAAAGCCTAGAAACCCCTCTGCAACGGATGATATAGATGCAAAAAAATTACATCTCCGCCTTCCGGAGACGTAAAATACATCACCTCGTGATGCAAAACTGACGGCCGTGCGCCAACTGCCCAACTACTTTCATTTTTCATCCGCCCGCCCGCCAATCGCCTGCCCGCCGCCCGGGCCATGGCTGACTCCGACGACCCCGCCGCCCACCCTGCAGTGGCCTTCGTCACCGCGACCACCATCCCCAATCCCGCCTCCGCCTCCATGCCGCCGCCCCGATTTTGCCCCACCCCGACCGGTCACCGTCGCGGCTACCGCTCCACCGCCCCCGCCTCCGGTTCTGCCGCTTCTCCCCCGCTGCCCGCCTTCAAATCGGTCGAATTGGCCACTTCTCCGCCGCCGAATCGCCGCCGTATCATTTGAGTTGCCCTATCTCCCCGCCACCGCCGGTTTCGAGCCGCACACCCGCCATGCCGCTGCCACTTTTCCGCCGCCAAACTCGACCTTCTCGCACCGCACGGCCGTAGCCCCATCGTCCCGCCGCGACCAATTCGCCACTCGATTCACAACCGCGCCGCTGACCATTTGAGCTCCCGCCGCCTCATTCTACCTCCCGGCTCTCCTCGCTCGGTCTGCCGGTGCTCCTCCCAGCTCTCGGTGCTCGGCCGCCGGCGCTCATGCTGACTAATTTTACATCTCCATTTGCATCATCTATTGGAATTGTACTTTTACATCTCCAATATACATAATCTCTTTTTTTGAAGATGTAAAATGCATTTTTTAGAGATATAAATTTTTACATCTCCTATTTTACACCTTCAAATTTGCATTTTTTTTATTGGAGATGCTCTAAGATTGGCCTTGACGATGTTCTACCGCCACGGGGAGGATCATCATAACATCAATGAACCTGGCCGGCCCAAGTGTCCATGTCCAACTGAACCGAAACATAACGCAAAAGAAAAAAGTACACCAAAAACATGTGCCAAATCAAGGCCACGTCTTTAGTTTAACATGACCAAACAATGAACATCTCTTGTGACTGATGCGGCGTATCCTCTGTTTCGATGAAGCCAATGCAATACTACATTTGGCGCCACACTGACGCATTCAACTCGTCACACCATTGCTGGCGCCGCCATCGGCCAGCTGCTTGCTGATAGCTCCGGTCAGAGACAAGACGCGTGCCAACGATGATTACTATACGTATACGTATACGTACGTATAGTCATCACTGAGCTCTGTCTCTCCCTCCCTGTATATAGAGTACTTGCAAAGCCAGAGCTAGAAGCACAACACACGAGCTGCATCCACCCCATCACAGGCCACAAGCAGATGCGTACTCAGTCAGTGATGGCGTCCAAGCAGATGCTTGTCGCGGTGTTCGCTGTGGCCTTCCTCCCGGTGCTCGCCGTCGCCACGGAGCACTTGGTCGGCGACGACAAGGGCTGGACCCTCAACTTCAACTACACGGCCTGGGCCGAGACCAATCAGTTCGTCGTCGGCGACACGCTAGGTAGTCACATACCCCCATTAATCTATTCCGGCGGCTACGCGTACGCCATTTTCTCTGCGACGCGAAACTAATTTCCTGCTAACTACTGTATAACGCAGTGTTCAAGTACGGGAGCCCAGCCCACAATCTGGTGGAGGTGGGCGGTCCAGACTTCGTCGCGTGCACCCAGACGGCCGGCGCGGTCGTCAGGACCTCCGGCGAGGACCGTCTCGCGCTCGACACGGCTGGACGCCGGTGGTTCTTCTGCGGCGTCGGCCCGCACTGCAAGAGCGGCATGAAGCTCAAGATCACCGTCCTCGACACCGCCGCGCCGACTCCCCAGCCTGCCCCGACCAACCCTGCCAGCAAGCTGCAGGCGCGCTTTGGTGAGACGGCGGGCGCGGTCACCGCGCTCGCCGCAGCCATGCTCGTGCTCTAGGCTCTCACAAGACGACCTTCTACATATTGTTGTTATACGAACCGTTGTGAATTTGAGCCCTTGAATTGTTCATAGGTTAAAGATTAATTTCATTTGTTTTTTTAGAAGAATTTCATTTGCTTATTAGCGAAGCTATCTTTCCTTGCAGTATATTGGTGAAGTGATAGAAAACAGAATTACTATTTTTCAGTCGACTGAAATTATTTGGGCTTCATTCAAATTTTCATTCGTTTGATATTGCGCTGAGATTCATGCTATTTTTTATCCGCTGATGCCTTCTCTTAGCGAGCACCCCTCCTCATCCCCCCCCCCCCCCCCCCCCCTAGCGATTTTATGGTTTTCTAGTTCGTTTTTTTCATTTTGTTTTCATTAAAACATGAATATCATTATTTGAAAAGTATCATAATTTAACAAATCTGAACATTTTCTAAAATTTGTGGACTTTTTTTTACAAGCATTAGCATTTCAAAACAACGTGATTTTTTAAAATTGTATGAACATGTTTTGAAACCATGACTATTTTTTTAGTCTGTGAATATTTTTAAAAACCATGCTTTTTAAAATGACTGTGAAGATTTTTTAGAAGTGGGTGGATATTTTTGTATAGAAATGAAAATACAAAACAATAGAAAACTGAAGAAATAAAAGAAAAAAGAAACTGAACCAAAAAATAAAAAAAATAAAAACAGAATCCAAAAGTAAAGGAAAAAAAATCTATATCTATACCTACTAATAAAGTGAGGTGCGTTTCGTCAAATAATTTCATCCGTTCATCATTGAAAAGACTTTTTTATCCGAGGTGGTACTAAATTTTTGTGCGTCTCTCCACTAGAAAAGACAAATAGTTTGTACAGAATTCCGCAATTGGGCCAGGCGCACTCCAACCCAACAAAGCCAACCCAGTAATTATTCATGCCCAAGCGTTGGGAGCACCTTATTTGTTGCAGGTGGCGACAAATAGTTGAAGGTACGCACAGGTCGCCCGTTTTTATTTTTTCAGTGTACTGTTTCTGTTCCTTTTTATTTTCCCTTCTTTATTTTTACTTTTCTGTGAAATAAAAATATACAAAATATATTCAGAATTTTAATTTTTGTTCAAATATTCAAAAAATCAGCATTACAAAATTTTATTCCTGTTTTGAAAAATATTAGAAACATAAAAAAATCCGGTCTGGAAATTCCTCAACATTTAAAAAATGTTTTCATGTAAAAAAGATATTTCATAATTTTTCGAGATTTCTTTTCTAAAATTCATATTTTATAAAATGTTCCATATTCAAAAAATATTCCTATTTTAGTGAAAAGTTCACAAAAAGAAAATAATGTTTGCGTCTCAGAAAGCATTTTAAAAAAAAATTCTGAATGTTCCCCATTTCAAAAAAATCAATAATTTTGTGTTTTATAAAAGGTTCATATTTTCAAAATCCTATTTTTCAATTTCAATTACTATTCCTGTTTCTAATTTTGTTTGTGATTTTCCAAAATTATATGGAATTTTCAAAAAAATGTTCACATTTTTTAAAACTGTCAGGGCTTTCAAAAAAAATTTAACATTTCCAAGAATATTTGGTAGTTCATATTTCTTTGAATGTTCAAAAAGATAAAAAATAAATCAAATCTGAAGCTATCGTATTTTCTTAAATATTCGTGCTGGCCATTGGTTAGCAGCGCGCGTTTGTTCTATCCTGGTTGGATATAAATAAATAAAATTATGGGCATATGCCAATAAAAGAGAATATGTTGTTTGGCTCTAATTAGAGAAAAATTGTGGACACATGAGCGGTAAATAATCAAAGAGAATAAACCGTCATAATGAAGGGACATTCATGCCTAATTATACTTATGAAACATGATTTATGCGCTGAAATTAGTAATCCATCCGGTTACGCCGTCGTAGGAGAGTGGTCGAAGTTACCGTGTCCCCAAGGCCGTCACACATCCACCAAATGAGGAGGCATGCACAACCCCGAGATGGAGGCGGACGCGAAAGAAAAAGGCACGAGTTGGGTTCTCGCCACCATGCCTACCAACCCCACCACTATCAAGATTTCATGGGCCAAACATGTCCAGCGAGAAAACCGCAACTCCTTGCTCTGTCACCTACCGTTGTGGAGACCATTTTTTTATGGACACATCGATTATCTTTTCTGTTGCTTGTCGTAAATAAAATATCTCTCCTATTGCAATGCATGGGCATATGTGCTAGTGTAAGAAAAAACAAAAGAAACCGTAATAGAATCGGACAACAAAACAAGCCAGGAAAAGACCGGAATAAAACTCTCCGAAACCCACGGAAAATTGGCAACTAGTCGGTAGATGGGCATGGCTTATGGAAGCAACAACCTTTCTGATTGTGCCATAATTTGAAACAGTGAGCCTGAAATGAAAAAAACATTGTAACATATATTTTGGTTTGCGAAATATTGGTCATAGTATTGGCTGACTAGGAATAAGAAGGGACGAACCAACCAAGTGAAGAGGCTATTAACCTATCACAACCTCTCCCAATGATTAACTAATTTGTCTTATCTGATTACTAGACCATGGAGGCGCGCTTTGTTGCGCCCGTCCTGGAACCCTCGTAGTTCGATAAGCATAATATTGTGTAGATGCAAGAACCCGCTGAATTCAACAAGAACAAACTACATAGCAGGGAAACCAATAAACAATTCATTCTCTACAGCAAAAAGGTAAGAACACAAATATCATCCCTGAAAAGTCATAATCTAGCTGTCAAATAACAAAACAAAGATGAAGGAAGGAAGGATGGATAGAAGCAATGCTCATCAATGGATCAATAGGTCAAATTTTCTGCGCATGAACAACGGTGAACTCAAAATTTTAAAATGAATTAGTGACTAATTTATGTTCGTTTCAAAATTCAAATATGGTGCATATAAGCAATCCAAAATTATTGTAGACACCATACTTTTGCAGTGTGGTTTATAGCCTAACAAAGAGACATTGCCTTTACATTGCCTTCGGCTATGTAACTCTTTCCTTCGTTATCTTACTGACCTCCATCTTGTCGATTTAGATTTCATATCATAGTAAAATGTGATTATTAGCTAAAAGAGTCAATATTAATACATAAACCAAACACATTTAATTCAAGAAAAAGGTTGAGCAATCACTATGTTAAATAGATTTTTGAACAATACCGTTGTCGTCTAGTAGCAAGGAAAAAATGTACTACAAACAACATTCTTCATTCAACTAAACTGCAAATAGTAGCATATATAAACCGAAGCTAGGAAGCTACGGAACTGACTATAAAAATATCAGAACCATAATAACAGAAGAATGAATGCGATTTTAATGCAAAATTACTATTGATGAAGTTATTATTTTTTGTCTTGCCAAGTTTAAAAGGTAATGAAGGGGTGTAGTGAAGCTTTAGTAGCAAACATCTCACATGATCATATCGGTCATCACATAATTTCAGACAATACTTGTACAGTACAAAATAGAGCATAGCTACATGCTTCTTTCTTAAGAAGCGGTAGTCTAAAATAAATTGTTGCTTCCAAGTTTCAGAGCTAATTAGTTGTTTTGAACATTCAGACTCTAGAAAATGACCTGATTCGACGATTCAACATGTGATCTGCACAATGAATAGCATTAAGGAATAAAATCTGGAAATCTTACTAGATTCAACCAGTCACCTATCACACCTCTAATGAGGACAGAAACAGTCCTAATTGGGTTGTTTGTCCACATACATATTACTTCAATATGAAAGATGTTGGATTGACTAAGTATGGGATGTTAAATCAACAATATGGGTGAATATTTGAATGTGAAAAATATTATGTTGGCGGTCTTGCTGAGTACCTAAGCAGAAGCATATTCCCATAACCTAAAAGCGAAGTCCAAAAGAAATTCTGACATACTAAAATGATGACAAAAAAGTACCAAACTACGAGTTTCTTTGTACTCTTATTTTCTCAGCAGAAAGAATGGCTAAAAGATTCTAATCTATTGCTAAGGTATCATATCTCAGGTATGGACAATTAAGACTCTACTAGAAAGATGCTCGTGCATTGCACAGAACATCAAGATGCATTTTTTCATAAAACACCTGCTGTGATTGACCCATGCGGGAGTAATCCCATGTGTAAAACTAATGATATCTTGAGAAAGAGGAGAGATAAGGTGAGGAGGAGTGGGGCGTGGTGGTGATTGCTGGTCGGACTGAGCGGAGGCATGGGGATGGACGACGCCAGCAGCGACCACCATGCCAGATTGTTCCAGAGGCTTCCTTTTTAAATTGCTCAACAATGAGGTTGTGGGAGATAAGGATAATCGAGGGAAGGCCTTATCTGCAAATGTGGAGAGAGGTGCGGGTATCTTTTAGAAAAATTGCCATAGTTTGCTTTCTATCCGTCAGATATAGATCGGACGGTCTATATTGCAAGATGGCAGACACACCATCATCACCGGCTCTGTTTTTTTATAAGAGTAGATAAGAGTAGAGATATGTTAAAAGTGTCACTCTTCAGATCAAGAACTTAATGAGCTTGAGAAAACGAATAGTTGGGAATCCTATTATAAGTACTAACTAGTAGGGTGACCCGCGCTAGACTATCTATATTTCTTTCATATTTTCATTTTTTTCTACCTATAATCTTTAGTTTTACTCTCACTACATCAGTACGTATATAAAAATGATAGTCAAAATGGGTATCCTTAGGAAACACGATTAACCTTGTAGAAATATTTGTAGAACATTGCTTCTTAAGATTTGTATGTGGGACAATAAAGGCCAAATAGCCCAGTGTCTTTTAGCGATGCCTAAATGTAGGCTTTGTTACTAAATTTTGGATTTCATTTCTCCACATTTTCTCACCCCTTCGCATTTATATTTTCACCCAATATATCTTTAGGATCTCCCTACAAATGTAAACTACGATGACATGTAGCAGTAACTTGTTATATGTTCCATCATCGGTATCGTCAGCAACCACATTATACTTATTTTTTCTATTAATACAATGGCATCCATTCATATATATGCTTACATGTCTTCTCATCTTAATGTAATTTTGTGCACCGCTTTCCAATCTAAACCAATGTAATTCAAGAATGGTGTGAATTTGCTAAAATATTCTCCCACTGGTACTCATCAATCCTTGTTACTTTTTTATCGTGCCTATTACATTTTTACGTAGTTATATTTTATCGTGCTTAAACATCCTCTACCATTCAGTGTGTCTGATAGTTATATTTGATATTGTTTTCCCATCCAGTATTTGCCCTGTGGCCAGATGTTATTGGACTTATTTGTGTCGATGCATGAGCATTGCCATACTATTTAAATAGAAACAATATGATTGTTCCAATACTGAACATATTTTTTGAACGGAAGCCACCTAAACGGAAGCATCTGATTTCCAACATAACAAAAAAATTGGTTCCGTTCATATTGTTCCAACTTATGTAATCGGCAAGCTCCATATTCATTTTTTTGGTCACGATTATTTCCTTTCTATGATTTGCTATTGCAGGATGATTTTCCCACAATTTTTCTGTGTGGATTTCTATAGGCTTACTGAAGTACAATTTATTTGTTCTTTTTGGAAATTAATTTCTTGATCTTTGCAACTGCAGATCTCCACATCACAGAAAAGGTGCTCAGTGCAATGCATCGTGCAGCGATTCCATGATAGGAATTAGGAACAAGTATAGAAAACTGAAAGAAACCACTTTTGCTCTGTGTTAGTACATTGTTCGATCCTACAGGAAGTAGCTGAGGGGTCATCGATGCATATCATGGCAAAGCATACACTACCCAAATTGCAACTATGTATTGTTTCCATTACTCAACAAGTTCAGGCGGTTGTATTTATTAAGTAAGAGAAACACTGATTCATTTGAGACTACCAATGTATTTTGGTTCACCTGAAGAAGCATCGCTAATATAACGTGCTACGTGCACGTGTTGATGTTCGTGAAGAAAAGGTATGTACCAACGCTATTTTAAATTCATATCAGTACTTTGATTTCCAATTGTCACGTGAAGTGTTGTTAAGTTGGTATAAATGGTGCATTCAAGCTAATAAGGTTACTGGAAAGGGTGACTTCTTATTCACCAGTTGTCCTCAAACTACTGATGCTACCGACGACAAAGATATAGTCATTATGTTTTGCACAAAAGTTCAAGCTACTGATGCGCCTATTGGATGTCTGAACACACCCGGACGTATGAGGGAGAAATGAGCTTCGACATTATATTAGAGACGACCTTAAGCATTTGTTTGATTAATTTATATGCATTGTGGCCCATAACATCGCACGGGCATTCTACTAGTCATCTATTTATACTGAACTTTTCTACTCCCTCCGTTCCAAAATAGATGACCCAATTTTATACTAACTTTAATACAAAGTTGGGTCATCTATTTTCGAACAGAGGGAGTACTTACTAACTATCATCAAATGTACTCCATCTGAAAAGTAATATAAGATCATTTAAATCAGTAAAGTAATGACCTACACGATCTTATATTACTTTATAGGGGGGGTATATTACTTTTGACGTACTATATTAATACTACTTTTAGGTATAACTATCAACATTAAGAATGTAAACAAACTCATATATTAATATAAAAAAGGCATACATTTTTACTATTTATCATTAGAAATACATTTTTAGTACTATGTGAAATGCGTCTTTTGCAAAAATAAAAGGATGCTTGCCGTAGATTTGAGCAATTCAATATTATCAGTTTATCACAATATTCCCAAATAAACTACTGATTTAATGATTATGTTGTATTTGTATGCATTCTTTCCCATTGTATTCCTAAATATCAAGAGAATCGGGTAGTGTTTATAGTATATCAATCAAGTAACTTGATAGATATTGCTAAGGTCAAGACCGACAAGTTTAGATGTGACTAAATAGATGATTTTTTTGAAAACCCCTCCCATATATTAATTAATTAAAAATGTGCATACAATCGTCTATTACAACTTCAGCCACGCAGGGCGGAACACTATTAAGACTCACACCATCAGACCTATTAACAAAACTGAATTTAGCAATTTCATGTGCCACCCTATTGGCCCTTCTGTTAATCTTGGAAATCTTGAAACTTGTCATCAACCTGGAAATGCTCAATGCTTCCATCTTCAGGTCAGCTAGGGAAGACCTGTCCAAATAATCGTTTTCTAGAAAGGAAGCCACAAAAGAACAATCAGTTTCTAAGATGATGGGCTTGTGTAGAGTAATACCGATGTAAAGCCCTGCAAGGATCGCTCTAAGTTCCGCTTCATCCACGCTATTGCAAACCCCAATATAATCCCATGAAGAAATGATCACTTCTCCCAAATGATTCCTGGCAACCACACCCACACTCGCAGAGCTAATGGCCTCCACAAAGCTTGCATCAACATTAATCTTAATGGACTCCAGGTCGGGTGGCTGCCAATTCACAACTTTTTCTTTCACTTCAATGGTATCATAAAACCCATCAACCCTTTCCTTACCTTTGTTGGTAACCTCCATCTTCCTATTGGTATGACAGGACGAGAAGGACCCCCAGTAGTTTTGAATAAAGCTCACAGAAGTAGAGATAGTTTCCTTTCCCTTACCAAAGATCAAGTCATTCCTCAGGTGCCATGCCCTCCAAAACATGAATATAACTTGCTCACGCACCGGCGGCGTTAACTGCTCCAATAAAATAAGTAGCCAATCCGGCCCCGAAAAATTGAATATCTCATCATCTGGTAAGTTCCATACCTCCCTTACCGCCATACGGAGCGCCCGCGCCTTGGGACATCTCCCAGAGCATGAAACACACATTCATCTTCAACGCCACAAATCGAACATAAGCCAATGGTAGTTTGATGGTGTTTAACCCTGTTAACTTGAACCGCCAAACTATTAGTAGCAGCACGCCAAGCAAAAATTCTGATTTTCTGAGGGACCTGAGCCTTCCAAATAATGTTCCAAAGCCTCCTTTCTCCATTCACAGCATCACTAGAGCTCCCCATCTCACTCTTATTGTTCTTCAAATTTAGCGCCAGCCTGTACGCACTTTTAACCGAGAACATTCCATTTTTCTCATAGTGCCAAGCAATAAAATCTTCCTCACCTACAGTCGGAATACGTAACTTTAAAATTTCCTCGGCATCATAAGAATAAAACAAATGCCTGATCAGATTCTCATCCCATCTTTTAGAGCCCCTCATGAATAGCTCAGACACATATCTAAGTCTGGTTCTATTCTTTTTTGCAGAAATTTGAAGACCCGAATCTCTAGGCAGCCAATTATCCCTCCAGATATTTATACTCGTGCCATCGACAACTCTCCAAATGATACCTTTTTTCAATAGTTCAAGACCATGCATAATACCTTGCCAAGTAGTCGATGTCACTTGAGGGAATACAGTGTCCAGCAGGTGCCCATGAGGATAGTACTTTGCTTTCATCACCTTTGCACATAATGAGTCCGGAAAAACCAACAATCGCCAGGCTTGTTTTGCGAGAAGTGCTTGATTAAATAATCTTAGATCTCGAAAGCCCATACCTCCTTCACCTTTGGGTCTCGTCATCTTATCCCACGCTAGCCAATGAGTTTTCTTTCTATTCTCCTCATCACCCCACCAAAAATTCCTAATGATCTGGGATAACTCTTCACAAAGAGATGCAGGAAATTTAAAAATGCCCATTGCATAGACCGGGAGAGCCTGTATGACTGATTTAATCTGGATTTCCTTCACCCCACTAGAGGCGTATTTTTCTATCCAGTCAGAACCCCGCTTTAGTGCTTTATCTTTCGTAGACTAAAATTTTCCCGCCTTCATACGTCCTTCTGGCACAGGTAAACCAAGATATTCGTCCTCAAAGCCATCAGAGGTGATTTTGAGAACCACCAAAATAGCCACCTGATCTTCCATACTACACCTTTTACCAAATAAAATGGAACATTTATCTGGGCTTAAAAATTGCCCCGTTCCCTCCTCATAAGTCGTCAAGATATGTTTAATGGCCAAAGCTTGCTCAAGAGAACCTTTAAAAAATAGGAGGCTATCATCAACAAATAATAAATGCGATATACCTGGAGCATGTCTGTTCAACTAGAAATGCTGGATTGCCCCACTCGCGGAAGCATCATTGAGTAACAGCGAAAGGGCCTCAGCCACAAACAGAAACAGGTACGGAGATAAAGGATCCCCCTGCCTGAGACCTCGCGAAGGTTGAAAAGAGTCCAGCAGTTGGCCATTAAAACGCACTGAGTAATTCACTGACGTAACACAGGTCATAATCCAATTAACCCAAGTTGGAGCAAAACCATATGCACGAAGCATACTTTCCAAAAAAATTCAGTCCACACGATCATAAGCCTTAGCTAAATCCAATTTGTACGCACAAAATTCACCCCTGCCATCTTTTTGCGTATTCAGCGAATGCATACACTCAAAAGCTATAAGAGCATTATCAGAAATTAATCTTCCAGGAATGAAGGCACTTTGGGTAGGAGAGATCATACCATCCAACAATGGCCTCAGTCTGTTAACAAGACACTTGGAGATAATTTTATATATGACATTGCACAGACTAATTGGCCGAAAATCTTTAATCGACTGAAGATTTTTCACTTTGGGAATGAGCACAATAGTTGTATTATTAACCCCCTCCGGCATGCATCAAGAAATAAAGAACTGTTGAACATCACGTACAATATCTTCCTTCAGAAAGCCCCAATTCCTCTGAAAAAACCCCGCTGGGAACCCATCTGACCCCGGAGCCTTCAATGGACCAATTTGAAAAAGAGCATCACTGATCTCTTGTCCAGAGAAAGATTTACAAAGATCCTCGTTCATCTCATCATTCACCAGAGGTTTCACAAGGGGTATAATACGAGAAGGGTCCACCGTATTGTCACAAGAGTACAAATGCTTAAAAAAGGAGTTTGTAATACCTTTGATCTCTTCCACGTCATTAGAAAGAGATCCATCGCTCCTTCTGAGGGCAGAGATATTATTCTTCTTTGCTCTCCAAGTGGCCTTTCTCTGGAAGAATTTTGTGTTCCTATCACCCCATTTCATTTTGTCCAAACACGATCTCTGTTTCCACATAATTTCTTCCTTCATCAAGAGCTCATCCATCTCCCCGAGGATTTTCTTTCTCTCCAAAATAGCAGAATGGTCGTTTCTTTTGTAGAGAACATTTAATCTTTTCCGCGCTGTTTCAAGCTTTTTAAGTAAATAACCTATATGGTCCCTACTCCACCCATGAAGGGACTTCATAAGGGCATCCAGATTGTTTGCCACATCTCCCAAGTCACTGACATGTGTACTTTTATTCCAACATAATTCGATTTGGTCTTTCAGCGCCACAGCCTCCCTTTCCCAATAGGCTTCATATTTCAGATGTTTACTAAACATACCAGGCAGATGATTCTAGAGTGTATGCAGTGTCTAACATGCACCCGTATCTATAATACAAACTTTGGTAACTTGTAATATTGACTAGTTGAATATATTTAGATAGATTATCTTTACAAAAGGTAATACGACTTGTCTAAATGGTGTACAAGACATATGTTGATTACTCCATGGTGTCAGCAACATGATTATGTCTTCCTTGGGGCTCCATTGAGAAGTGACTTAGCTTTTGGGGCGCCATCCGTTATCTGCCTCACCTCTGTTATCTCAGCTTAGTTATGCTTCAGTTGCCCGCTCCTACCATTTTAGAGGAAGAAACTAGGAAGCAAATTTAGTAGAAATCATGCCGGCATTAGGTTTTGTTTGCCCTACTAGCACTCAGTTAATATTGGATGTAAAATTAGTATGCTAGACCATATTTACAAATGTATAATGATATTAAGGTAATGTTATTGTTCTGCCTCTCAAGAACACTAGTTGTATGGTTTTGGACACATGGCCCATGCCTCTTGATTGGTAGTCCAAGTAAAGTGGTTTTGACATTTTCCTTCTTTCGAGTCTAATGTGATGTTAGGTAAAGATATATATGTGACTTAATTACATGTCCTCTCCATTTCAAGAAAATACATATACTCGAATTGGCCATGTTTAAAGTCAAAGTCATGTATGTTTTATTAATATACTCCGATGGGAGGCTATATTTTTGTCGACAGCAAGACGTCGGTGATAACTTCATCAATCTCGTTACAACATTCTCCGGCAGACATACTAACATTTATGCAGTGATATGCCATGTATATCCACGTTGTAATTGGTGTTTTTTGAGCGAAAAGTTCAACACTATATATTACTGTAGTAGTATGTGTACTAGTAGTACGCTCTCTTTCTGTACACTCGACCAAAGAAATGGTTCTGAAACTCGTCAGGTTCTGGGCCAGTACTAGAAGTCTAGAACTAACCGAAAATGATGCATCTACTCTACGGACGTGCCTTACAGAAACAATCGTACAGGCAGTCTGCAGAGTGCAGAGCATAGTTCAGAAGGGAGAGAGTGGAGTGGAGCAGCAGCGATGGCCGGAGCCGGGGAAGACGAATCAGCTCCCCCTCCTCCACCTCCTGCTTCTCCACTAGATCAGAAGGTAAGTTGCGCTATCATCCACTCCCTCTCTGACAGATCGACCAGATTGCGGATGCGGAGTTCCTTTCGCCATTAACCCGTGGATCCTCCCTCCCTGCAGCAGCCCATGGAAGAGGCGGCGGCGGCGGCGGGAAAGCTGGGCAGGTTGGAGCACCACCACGGCGCCGCTGACCCCGTCCTTCCGGATGGAGGACCTTCCCGCGGTAACTTCCATTCCGTCAGTTCAGTTCCTCTGTTTCCCCCTTCCATTCCAGCAAGGGAAATAAAGTGTTTACTGAATAATTGAACTTTGGTGTGATGCCTTTTGTGTTCTCCACGGATCTGAACCTCAGGGGCAAGAATGTATTTGGTGTTCTGTTTGAGTTGTTGCCTGGGGGCCTCAACTGTTATCCACTTCATGATTTTTTTTTTAAAGTGAGGCTCGATGTTTTAGGTCATCTTGCTTAACTTGTTATCAGGATAAATAGGAACAACTTTCTGAAAAAGATCATGAAGGACTGAGTGAAACTACAGAAAAAATGGCAGTTTGCATCAAATTTCTTTTCCAAAAGATAGGCACTTTCAGCTCATTGTGTCTACCAGTGGCAGTTAGTTCTAGTCAGAATTCACCCGCTCAAAAATTCTGTTCCTTTCTTGTTGCAGGAGGTTCAACCTGTTATAATGTCACTGTTGCCACTGAAAGAGGCCGTGAGGACAAGCATTGTTTCAAGAAGTTGGAGAACGCTCTGGAGATTCCATTGTAATCTATGTTTTGATGGTCCCAATGATCCGGACTCTGACACCGATGACGAGTTCGCTGGTCAGGACAGTACCAAAATGAAACGGGCAAAGTTCATTGAGACTGTAAATTCGGTTATTCAACAGCATAGTGGGATAGGAGTCAATAAGTTCAGCATCCGGTGTGGCCTGCCCAAAGAAGACTCTCATCATCTTGACAGGTGGATTTCGTTTGCCACTTCATTGAAGGCAAAGATAATACATTTTGATCTGATCATAATTGATTGGCCACTCGAAGAAGTTCACCACTTCCCTCTTGAGGCCTTAGATGCTCAAGGTGGCTCATTTGTCCAGTCATTGTTTCTTGCTGCTGTTTCTATACCACACTCAGGAATACGTGGCCTTACAATACTCAGAAGACTTGTTCTGGAATCTGTTCAGATATTTGGGGATTTCCCTGGCTTGCTTGCAAAGTGTTCAGCACTTGAGGACTTAGAGATCATTGACTGCTCTGGTGTTACTAATTTAAGCATACCCCACAAACTCGATAAACTTCGACATTTGCTAATTGATAGTAGTACAACGGATATCGAGGTGGTTGAGCTTCATGCTGCTGATCTTGCTCATTTTGAGTACAAAGGGCGAGTGATCCCTATAGTACTTCATGGTTGCTCAAAATTAGAGAAGGCAACAATAATGTTTGTGGACACTAAAGCACTGGCCCATACATTCACTGCAGTTCCAAGCATTTTGCCAGTGAGGATATTACATGTGCAAGCAATTATATCAAAATATGCACAGGTTGCCTTTTTTTGCTTACCTCATAGTTCTTCAGAATTGGTGTTACTGTTAGCGTCATCTTATTTGTTCGGGTCATGTTTCAGTTGCAGAAGCTGCCAACAATACCAGAGGGCATGTTTATGAATTTGAGGCATATGACTTTAATTGTGGAGATGCAAATGACGATAATGAAGTTCTTCAATTAGCCCATTGTTTGGATGCTGCACCCCGACTGGAGACATTGCGCTTGCATGTGAGTGCCATTTTATTTATTTAGAAAGATTAATATATGGACCTTCAAGAAAGAACTATTCTTGGATTAGTTTGACCAAAAGCTTCCAATGCAGATGTTCTATCTGAAATCCAGTGGTGCCTCCAGTGGTGAGGTGGTGGGTATGCGTCGCCATGATCATCTCAAGACGGTCTTCATGAGCGGGTTTCGCTGTTACAGGGCTCAGACTGAGCTGGCATGTTGTATCCTGGGAAATGCTTGTGTTCTTGAGCAGCTGACAATAGAACCAAAGATCACAAACACAATATGGGGTGGTGATTGTTATGCGTGGAATAAAGGCCTCGAAAGAGTTTTACCGGGCGTCTGTGAATGGGCACAGGTCATCTCGGAGGGCTTCGGTAAGGTGATAACCGTCTTAGGTGCCCCCCCCCCCCCCCCCCCCCCCCCCCTTAATGATAAAGGGTTCCCCCCCACTTTATATTATAAAGCAACCATCCAATACATCCAGCTCGCTGGGGCCGCAGCACAAACAAGCCCAAAAGGAAAAACAATGAGTAAACCAAATCCTTTTCCCATAAATGTACCATTTGAATAATTTTCAGTTGTCAGCGGCATCTCAGTGTAGCTGGAAGAAGTTTATTCATTCATGTAGTAATGCTTCTGTAGACTGTAGAGACTGTTTTGTTTACAATTCATTGCTATGAGCCTTTGCCCCTCTTCTCTCCACAGGTGAAAAAACAATTAATCTGTGAATGGGCACAACTTTATTTCTTCTAGTGTGCTGTCGTTGGAGCTACTGAAAGAACTCGGTGATGGAATCTCAAACAAAATTGCACCTCTCCTCTTTTCATGTACATTTCTCAACTCTTATAAAAAGGTGAACTATCTCCTGGTTCGACTTTTGGGTGAAAAACTTAAACATCTTTTCAAAGCATATGCTAAGCTATTGTATCTTGGACAAAACACCTACATGGAATTTCGTAGATTGACATTTTTGTACTCCTTGGGTAGCCTCCGAGTTGTCGCCGCCCAACCGAGGAGGAGTCTGAAGTGTTCTTTGCAGTGCGTTTTGGCATTGCTTTGAACTCATTGTTTGTTTGGGTTGCCCTGCAGCAAAATTTGCTGATTACCCGGTTCGTTCAATGTATCGACAACACCCGAAAGACAAGGAGGATGAGGGTGACCACAGCGGGCCAGTTCGTTGCTGGATTTGCGCCGCCTGATGAGAACACCATTGGTGGGTAGGCGACACTGCTCGGCAGCGACGCCGGATTCCCATCAGGTTCTGGGCTGCTGATCCACGATGGGAGCAATGTGTAAGTATTAGGTCATGAATGATGTACACGCGCATATAATCATAGTTAAATCCTAGTTAAGGGGAGCTACTGACGCTGTCATGTTCAGAAGATGAGGCGCCAAAACCATATGATCTAGGAGTAGTAACTAGTTGTAAGCTGACAAGACGCCGATACACTGGACAGCGCGCATGCATTGTGCCAATTAGGAAGCAACAGGGCTAGTTCCTATATTAGCAGATATCCAACAATCCATTTTCTACATCGCAATCCATGTATGATTTTTTTTGTCCCAAATAAAACAACATGTGGACTTAAACTTCTCATGGCAACTGGCAACGGAACATCAGGGATACAATGTATGTAAAACGGAATAGAGATATAAAATGAGATCCTTTTTCTATTATAAGCTATATTATTTTAAGTATTGATGGACACAAAAAGATCCAAAAGCCTTTTTGACATATTGTACTTCTAAAGGTTTGTTGAACTGGAAAGTTTGAAGCCCATATGTCGTTTCTTTTGGGAGAAACAAAAAAGAAAGTTCTATACTCCCTCCGATCCAAATTAATTGACGCATCTCTAGTTTTATTTAATAGGAAGAATTGCTAAGTTTTACGAGAGGCCAAAAAAATCTACTCTCACAAGATCACTGTTTTTTGGTCTTTTGCTCTCTCTAATGCCCAAGTTTGGAACTTGGGCATAATTTTGCTCATCAGTTTTGTGTGTCCACCATCTTCGCACAAATGCCGCCACATTGCCTGATTGGAAATGATCACAAGTGTGACCTTGGTTTTCTGGAGAGTCATAAGACATTCCAGTCACCATGCATGTACAGAAACTATTGGGCGCATCGCTCGTAACGAGATCTCGCCAAATCAACTCATGATCACACTCTCATCTTGAACTCATATTCCTAGTGCATCCCATGCCTAGAACTGTTCATATTCCTTGTAGACCAAGCTAGCACCATTTCTCCACCCACCCACTAAGCGACAACAACCAAAAGATGGACAAGCTTATATTTTTGCGGTGCAGTTTTGAGTGTTCACCTCCTATGCTCAATGGGAATACGTGTAGGTAGTTGTAAAGGAGTGATTCCGAGTTGTATTTATGGGTACGTGTAGGTAGTTGCAAAGGAGTGATTCAGAGTTGTATTTATGGGCCGATTTTCGTTGATTTTTTACCACCTCACCACATGTCCAGTTTATTCTACCCATGAGTACATTTGCTATAAGAGTTACGAACACTGGTGACATATTTCATTTAGATAGCTAGCAAGTTGGTTTCATTGGTTGGGTATTATTGATTTTTTTTTGCTTCCCGAGTCGCATTTCCAACAGTTTAACCTTGGACTGCTCCACTCAGAGCCAACTTCTCTGCCCTACTACATCAAATGAGAGTCGTCATATCTGCCTCCTGGATCCACTAACCATGCACCGCACCGTCCATCCTCCTCAGACCACTAGCGTCATTGTCATGGAAGAAAGCAACCACTTCCTACCAACTCCTATACACCTCCTCTAAGCTTCCTAACGGCACTGGAGCAAACACCGGTGTGGTGTAGCTGATGCTAGAGTACCAAAAAATCCCACGTCTGGCAACCCTAGTTCCGTTGTACCAATGGACGCACGAAAGATGACTCCTAGAGATCCTGCACCGTTGTCGTCAGGAGCGCTGTCGGGACGGAGTCCAGACTGGGAACATATTATTCTACTCACTACCACATATGCCATCATAACACTGACGTGGGACACACCTACCATAAGGACCAATGTTGGTCCAGGATGCCGCCACATTGTGAGGAAGGACCGGTGTCCCTTCGTCATGCTGCTTAAATGACAGAGGGAATGAGAGGGGACTCGTGACCTTACCTTGCCGACGAAAGGCAGGGAGACCGATTGCCTCTATTTTTGCCCCTTTTCTGAAAAATACCGTGGTGGAGAAGAGTGAGACACCATCTTTTACTAGGGCTTTGTTCTATTCCATCCAACCCAGTTTCAATCTCGATTTTTCGTGATGCGTCCGGGAGCGTGAAGGCAAATCTTTTGTGACAACATATAAAACATTGATTTTGACAATAAGATGTGAATCAGCATCAGATTTGTGACACCACGACGACCACCATCTCTCCTTTAACAATAATGATGAATATCCCTCGCAAAAAAAAAACAATAAAGATGAATACAAGAAATTCACGTGTGCTAGCTAGGTAGTTACCATATTTTTGTTGTTGATCATCTCTTCTGTACTTTCTTTGAAAGGTATTTAGCATTTTTTTTGAGCAAAATAAGATGTATGTATGGCAATACTCTTTTTTTAGAAATGTTCGGCCTTTTTTTCCTTCCCGAAAATCCTATGTAGCGACCGTTCGCTAAGAGAGGGGTGGCAAACGAACCCCTTTTGAAGGCATTTTTAGTTTTGAGACGAGATCAAACGGTGGCAGTTTCAAACGAAAAATTGTCTTCTCCGACAGAAACTGCCATGTCGTTCTAAAGAAACCGACACCCCTTGCAACTAGAAATGCTAGAGAAATGGTTCGCGAATGCCACCCCGTCCTTGCGAGCGGTCACCAGCTAAGGGCAGGACGGGGCGGGAAGAACTTGGGCAGTGGGCAACTAGCTCCACAAGCTAAGCCAGATGCCTTGAGAGATGATCAGGGGGGTCTGAAGGACGCTGCAGGTTCTGACACTGGAAATACGAGTCTAGTTAATGGTCATGATCTTGTAGATATGAGCATGGAGGCTGCCATCTCCGCCGATGATGTCATGCACGCCGGCGGCTTGGGCGCCAAAGACGACATCGGCAGCCTCCTACCAACGGCGATGGACTCCACCGACTTCGAGGCCTCGTTGCGGGACGCCCGCGACTATGAAGGCGAGAAGGAGCAACCGGCGCCCTGGGCTGGGTTACAGGGCATCAGAAGCTCGGGAATCAAGCCGTCGGACGCGCCGCAGCAGTGATCCTGCTTCCTTGTGCAACTTCGATTTCAGAAAGACAAAGCACGCCATCCATGTTTATGTAGTTTTCCAGCTTCTGTTGTGCTTCAGTTGGTAGCCCTGACATCTTGTTGTTTTGGTGCTGGATGAATATGAGTTTATGAACACATGAGTTATGCGAAAGTATGGTTTTATTTGGTGTTGTGTTGCCCCTGATGGCTACAGTTTATGTTATCCCTTTGGTCATAAGTCAAATTTTTTGTTTTCGGGAACAGGGGATACTCCAGCCTAGACAAATAAAGAAACAGTGCAATCCTTATTGAAATAGTGGCAAAAGCTTCATTGAAGGAGGAGAGTTGCAAATATTTTTGAGAGACCACGAAGTAGTACTGCTCTACTCTCACAAGATCAGTGTTCTTGGGTGTTCTGCTCTTGGCTCTGGCTGACACCCAAGTTAGGAAGCTGGGAATTACTGTTCTCATTCCATTTCTCCCTTGAGACGAGCACCAGGCACTCATAATCTTCTTCGCACAGAGGCTGCATTACTCGACAGCCATTGTTTTCTTCTAGAATACGCACAAGCATGCGTATCAGATATTCATAGAGAAAAGGGGAGACCCCCTCCACAGTTTTATAGACGCGGCCCAAGACCTAATAAATAGGTCTACTCCTCGCTACTCACTGGACAGCCTAGCAAAAAACGTACTACACTCGTAGCGTAGAAGTCCGGCCATACACCAGGCCTTCTCCTCCTCCACAATCCTACGCAGTAATCTACTCTCCAACAAATCACACCGTCGAAGGCGATAGAATTCCTGTTCTTTCAAGTCTCCCACATGACCAGGAGTGCAGTTCCTTGCTACTCCGCTCGTCCTGGGGTAGTGCCGAGCTCCAAGGAACCAGCCGAGCATAAGGGCCTGTTCAGATTCCCTCCCCTCCGCAACTCCACTCCCGGAGCTGGTGGAGCAGCAGTGCAAAATCGCGGAGTGGGGACGGAGGTGCTCCACAAATCCTAAGATTTCACAGAGCGGGAGGATTGCCGAACAGCCCCCAAGTGTCATCTCGGCTCTTCACAGGAACAAGAAGCTTCCAATAGCTTTTCATGTGCCAGAGGAAGTTTGTCATCACTGGGTCGGCTCATCTATACACTCTCAACTTGAACTCATGTTTCCGGTGCATCCCATGCCTACCACTGATCCTAGTCATCATAGACCAAGCTAACTTCTCAATGCATTTAGTGGCAGCAATACCAAAAAAGATGGGCAACCTTACATTTTTGCGGTGGAGTTTTGAGTGTTCACCTTATATGCTCACTAGAACTATGTAGAGGTGCAAATGAGTGATTCAAAATTGTATTTATGGGTCATATGTTATTGGTTTCACTACCTCACCAGCCATCTGTCCACTTAACTCCTTGATGAGTACAATTGCTATAAGAGCTACCAATCCCAACGATATATTTTATTTACATATCTACCACGGTGCTATGTAGTCTAGGTGTAGTTATAAATATGTGTGTGTAGTTAAAGCAGTTTATTGTGATATGTCTAATTATCTACCAGATGCGCTAACAATTGGTTTTGATATGTTTACATGAAGTTATGGTCATTTGTCTGCTACCTCACAATTATACAAATTTACGGGCTTGTACATGCAAATTTGTTGATTGTGCTCTAGTATAAAAAGATGTCCATCAACTACTGATGCGATGTTATAATCGTACTATGAACTTGCAGTGGCTTTGCTTGCACTTTCCCTTGTTGTAAGTGATCCAGAACTAATGCTCTGTCTGCGATAAAAAAAGTCCAATTAATATCGGTGATGGTAGAAGTATGGTGTTATGACCGGCATATTAGGGGCTTAGCCCAGTTAGTTGTGGCCCAGTCTATCCTATCGTTATTAGGGGCTTAGCCCAATTATCTTAGTATGAGGATTACATAAACTCGTGTAAGGATCCGTATTGGAATTAAGTAAGAAGCAATCATATTTGCTCGGCTTTCTTAGGGAGCCGGGAAACCTAACCCTAGCCGCCTCCTCCCCTGCGCCATCTCCGTCCCAGCCGCCGCCTCCTCGCGCACGACGTCGCCCAGCCCCCGGCGGCCGCGAGTTCGTCCACGACCAGCTCCCTCCTCACTACTAGGGAAAAGCCTAGCAGTAGCGCGGGGACCCGCACTACTGATACGGCGCTACAGCTAACCTGTATCAGTAGCGCGTGTTGCCCCACGCTACTGCTATACATGGCTAGCAGCAGCGAGCTTTAGTTTAACGCGCTACTACTAATAGCTGCAACACTTTTAACTAAGGCGCGCTACTGGTAAGAGCACGCTGCTGCTAACTTTATTCCCCTTGCTACTGTTAGTTTTATTATTTTTTTCTGCATATTAGTTTTGTATTTGAACAGGCTTTATACAATAATCTTTAGCATATCATACACATACAAATGTAATCAGAGCATCAAATCATGTCATCATCATAATCATCATCCAACACAAAGTGGCCTCTCGTCATCATCTCGAAAATAGCGATACAAGTCTCGATTACTTGCAACTACATCGTCATCCATCTAAACATTGATATACGCGAGAAGAGCTATCACTATGAGTGAGAGCGGAACTATGCAGTACATGAGTTCGTATCCCTCTCTCGCACTAGCGTGAACCTAAATTAACTACTGGCTGTCGCTCGAAAACCGGAAACCGGTACACCTGGGACTGACACTCCGGCCACTCGTCGTATATACTCCTGGCGTAGCACTTCTTCGTCATCGATGATCTATGCACCTGCATCGTCACATGAGTCGATGTTATGCAACATATGTAGTTGAGCAACAGAAAGAGACAGACTTGGCAAAAATAGAAGCAACATATCATAAGCATAAATAACAAAGTTCATCGTACCCAAAATGCCCTAACTAGAGTGATCTTCGCTAGTCGAGGAGGACGGTTTAATTACATCACAAATAAAGTTTCGTCGTGCATAACTCAAAGTTCCATCATACGGAAAGTATGGACTAAATGGACACATTGTCATATATCGACAATCACTCCAACATGTCGTGCCATCCATCCAAGTCAGGGAGATAGTCCCCAAGCTTAGTGAAAGGCTTCATGTCGAGACGTTGAGCGGCTACGCGTGTTCGGACATCTTCCCGCGACATTTGCCCTTCCTCGTAGAACATCCCTGTTTTTTCGAGGACCTCCTTCATGATGATTTGTGCAAGTTCACGCTGGATGTGATAGAACTCAGCTCTAAGTCGATGATCCGGGATATAACCTACGTTCTTTGCCCATTGCAGAATATGGGCATCGCCGGATGTAGGTGACATGCGAAGGTCCTGCTGATCCAATTTGTACTCCAGCATGTGGTGTAGGACATAGAATCCATCACTAAGAGTATCACTCGGTTGCTGGATGCAGAAGAAGTTGGTCTTATGGCCGAAGGCGGGCCTGCCGTTCCTAGTCTTCTTGGTCTCGATCTCTCCACCCCGTATGCCGTAGAAAAAGATAGCACTGTCGAGAACAGACTTGATGTGGGTGTAATCCTTTTTGTTCATGTTCTTCGACGAGTCCAAGTAAAGAGCGTGGGAGTATCGGGGGTAAAGCATGATGAGGACGGCGCGCCCACCGCTGCGCAAAATAAGTACACCTCAAATTAATTAGCCTCCACCGTGCAAATGAATGATTGAAATCGAAGGAAGGACATCTGTGCGGATGACTTACATGGGATGATAAGGCACGAGAATTGTCTCCTTGTCCTTATTGGCGACCATGAAATCGACGATGTAGTCCCTCGCGTATTCACGGTGCTTTGCGCAGACTGCCAAGAAGCCCTCGTGCATGAAGTACGGGTCAGCGACACAGATATAAGGTATCTGCTCAATCCTGATGATGTAGTTCATGTACAAGGCATAAAGGCGGACAAAATTAAAATCCAGCTTCTTCAAGTGAAACATGTCGAAGATGTAATCAGATCGAAGGAAGAACTTCTCCGCGGGGAATGTGTGGACGTACGACCTTTGCCGCGGCACGTTAACCACGTAGAGTGGGTATCCTGGATTTTCCGAGGCGATGAGGTTTTTCTCTCTCCGCAACACATCGTCATGAAGTCTCTTAGATCGCCGTGTGTGGCCTCTACCGTTGCTTTAGGTAGGATTGGTTCACCGGGGATATGCCATTTTGCCGCACCGGGGATAGGTATACGGTCTTGAACCCGAGGTTGCTGAGGCGGCTGGATCATAGAAGCAACTTTGTTGCCTTTCCTCGGTCTCTTCCTATTTTCTTTGCTACCGGAAGGTCGTCTATAATACGTTCAGCCTCCGGAGGCGCCAATTCAGGCACCGATTCATGACGCTCAAACCCTGAGTACTCATACTGCTGAGCCATCAATCCTCCGTCATCATAGGCGCCAGTATTGAGATACTGTTGAGTGTCATCGTCATCCTCATCCTCATCTATGGCGACGTCATCAGCTACTAATGGAGCCTCTTCCTCACCCCGTCCGCTATCACCCAGCACGACATGCGACGCTAATTGGGTAGGTGGGGTGTTGATGCTCATACCTTGCTGAGGCTACGTGGTTGTGGGTGTGCTCCCGGCCGCCTCCAGACGAAGTAGATTCTTTGGCCACAACAGGACCCACCCCTTGCAATCGCCAAGCCGTCGCGGGGTCTCGCCGTCATCCCCCCTAGTACCGGACGAACCAAATTCTCGTGGCCCAGTTTGACACTGGCCACGGAAACCTTGAAGACGTCATGGGAGGATCGGCCGGCTGTGGAACAATGGTTCTGATAACCCACAAGTATAGGGATCAATTGTAGCCTCTTTCGATAAGAGTGTCGAACCCAACGAGGAGCTAAAGGTAGAACAAATATTCCCTTAAGTTCTATCAACCACCGATACAACTCTACGCACGCTTAACGTTCGCTTTACCGGAACCAAGTATGAAACTAGAAGTACTTTGTAGGTGTTTTTGGATAGATTTACAAGATAATAAAGAGCACGTAAATAAAAGCTAGGGGCTGTTTAGATGAAGACACAACTAAATTAGTTTTAGTAGAGAGCTTTTTGTTACGAGAAAGTTATTTGTCCCTAGGCAATCGATAACTAGACCGGCAATCACTATTGCAATTTTATTTGAGGGAGAGGCATAAGCTAACATACTTTCTCTACTTGGATCATATGCACTTATGATTGGAACTCTAGCAAGCATCCGCGACTACTAAAGATCATTAAGGTAAAACCCAACCATGCATTAAAGTATCAAGTCCCCTTTATCCCATACGCAAACAACCTACTTACTCGGGTCTGTGCTTCTGTCACTCACGCCACCCACCATAAGCAAATCATAAACATATTGCAAAACCTACATCGGGGATCCCTCACACTTGCGCGACACGGAGAGCACCATAGGACAACACCAATAATAAAACATGCAACTCAAACCAATCTTGATCATCAAATAGCCATTAGGACAAAACGGATCTACTCAAACATCATAGGATAGCCATACATCATTGGGAAATAATATATAGCATTGAGCACCATGTTTAAGTAGAGATTACAGCGGGTAAGAGAGAGGTTACACCGCTGCATAGAGGGGGGAAGAGTTGGTGATGATGGCGGTGAAGTTGTTGGTGAAGATTGCGGTGATGATGATGGCCCCCGCGGCGTTCCGGCGCCACCGGAAGCGAGGGGGAGAGAGCCCCCCTCCTTCTTCTTCTTCCTTGACCTTCTCCCTAGATGGGAGAAGGGTTTCCCCTCTGGTCCATGGTCTCCATGGCGTGGGAGGGGCGAGAGCCCCTCCGAGATTGGATCTGTCTCTCTGTCTCTCTCTGTTTCTGCGTTCTCTGATTCTGGCCCTTCACCGTTTCTTTTATATCCGTAGATCCGCAACTCCGATTGGGGTGAATCTTTCGCCCAGATTTTCCTCATAAAATTAGGTTTCTTGCGGCAAAAGAAGAGCGTCAACCGCCTTACGGGGTGCCCACGAGGGTCCGGGGCGCGCCCCCTGCCTCGTGGCCCCCTCGGGCACCGTCTCGCGTTGATTTTACTTCCCAAAAATCATAAACATTCCAAAATAATTCTCCATCCGTTTTTATCCCGTTTGGACTCCGTTTGATATGGATATTCTGTGAAACAAAAACATGCAACAAACAGGAACTGGCACTGGGCACTGGATCAATATGTTAGTCCCAAAAATAGTATAAAAAGTTGCCAAAAAGTATATGAAAGTTGAATAATATTGGCATGGAACAATCAAAAATTATAGATACGACAAAGACGTATCAGCATCCCCAAGCTTAATTCCTGCTCGTCCTCGAGTAGGTAAATGATAAAAAAGATAATTTTTGATGTGGAATGCTACCTAGCATAATCTTGATCATGTATCTAATCATGGCATGAATATTAAGACACGAGTGATTCAAAGCAATAGTCTATCATTTGACATTAAGACAATAATACTTCAAGCATACTAATAAAGCAATCATGTCTTTTCAAAATAACATGGCCAAAGAAAGCTATCCCTACAAAATCATATGGTCTAGCTATGCTCCATCTTCGTCACACAAAATATTCAGATCATGCACAACCCCGGTTTCAGCCAAGCAATTGTTTCATACTTTAGTATTCTCAAACTTTTTCAACTTCACGCAATACATGAGCGTGAGCCATGGACATAGCACTATAGGTGGAATAGAATATGATGGTGGTGGAGAAGACAAAAAGGAGGAAGATAGTCTCACATCAACTAGGCGTATCAACGGACTATGGAGATGCCCATCAATAGATATCAATGTGAGTGAGTAGGGATTGCCATGCAACGGATGCACTAAGAGCTATAAGTGTATGAAAGCTCAAACTGAAAACTAAGTGGGTGTGCATCCAACTTGCTTGCTCATGAAGACCTCGGGCATTTGAGGAAGCTCATCATCGGAATATACAAGCCAAGTTCTATAATGAAAATTCCCACTAGTATATGAAAGTGATAACTCAAGAGACTCTCTATATGAAGAACATGGTGCTACTCTGAAGCACAAGTGTGGTAAAAGGATAGTAACATTGTCCCTTCTCTCTTTTCTCTCATTTTTTTAATTTTTTCCTTTTTCTTTTTTTTGTAGGCTTCTTTGGCCTCTCTCTTTTTTTTTTGGGGGGGGGGGGCTTCTTTGGCCACTTTTATTTTGATAACCTCACATGGGATAATGTTCTAATAATGATGATCATCACAATTTTATTTACTTACAACTCAATATTACAACTCGATACTAGAACAAAGATATGACTCTATATGAATGCCTCCGACGGTGTCGCGGGATGTGCAATGATCTAGCGTAGCAATGACATCAAAAAACGGACAAGCCATGAAGACATCATGCTAGCTATCTTACGATCATGCAAAGCAATATAACGATGAATGCTCAAGTCATGTATATGATGATGATGAAAGTTGCATAGCAATATATCTCGGAATGGCTATGGAAATGCCATGATAGGTAGGTATGGTGGCTGTTTTGAGGAAGGTATATGGTGGGTGTAATGCACCGGCGAAATTTGCGCGGTGCAAGAGAGGCTAGCAATGGTGGAAGGGTGAGAGTGCGTATAATCCATGGACTCAACATTAGTCATAAAGAACTCACATACTTATTGCAAAAATTTAGAAGCTATCGAAACCAAGTATTTGACGCATGCCCCTAGGGGGGAGGTTGGTAGGAGTTAACCATCGCGCGCCCCCTACCTCCACACAAGGGAAGACAATCAATAAATACCTCATGCTCCAACTTCGTTACATAACGGTTCACCATACGTGCATGCTACGGGAATCACAAACCTCAACACAAGTATTTCTACTAATCCACAACTACCCACTAGCACACTTTAATATCACCACCTTTATATCACAAAACTATTGCAAGGAATCAAACATATCATATTCAGCAATCTACAAGTTTTATGTAGGATTTTATGACTAACCATGTGAATGACCAATTCCTGTCATCTCTCTAAATAGATATAAGTGAAGCAAGAGAGTTTAATTCTTTCTACAAAAGATATGCCTACGCTCTAACAAATATAAGTGAAGCAAAAGAGCATTCTACAAATGGCGGTTGTCTATGTAAAGAGAAACAGGCAATCCAAACTTCAAATGATATAAGTGAAGCATATGAAGCATTCTATAAATCAACCAAGGATTATCTCATACCAGCATGGTGCATAAAAGAAAAGTGAAAACTAAATGCAAAAGACGCTCCAAGATTGCACATATCGCATGAACGAAACGAATCCGAAAACATACCGATACTTGTTGAAGAAAGAGGGGATGCCTTCCGGGGCATCCCCAAGCTTAGACGCTTGAGTCTCCTTGAATATTTACTTGGGGTGCCTTGGGCATCCCCAAGCTTGAGCCCTAGCCTCTCTTCCTTATTCTCACATCGAGACATCCTCGATCATCGAACACTTCATCCACACAAAACTTCAACAGAAAACTCGGTAAGATCCGTTAGTATAATAAAGCAAATCACAACTCTAAGTACTGTTGCAAACCAATTCATATTTTGTTTTTTCATTGTGCCTACTGTAATATAACTTTTTCATGGCTTAATCCACTGATATAACTCAATAGTTTCATCAAAACAAGCAAACTATGCATCAAAAACAGAATCTGTCTAAAACAGAACAGTCTGTAATAATCTGAACATTCACCATACTTTTGATACTTGAAAAATTCTGCCAAAATTAGGAAAAAAAAAATTTGTATAGAAAGACAGTGCAAAAAGAATCAGAACCATTTGACGTTTCAGTATAAAATGTAAAATCACGCACTACAGCCAAAGTTTCTGTCCTGCACCACACAAACCAACAAGTATTGTAAACATCCTAAAGGCAAACCTTGGCACATTATTTTTATTTCCAAACTTTATAAAAGCACACAACAGAAATAAATGACTCTCTAAAACTTCCGGGTTGTCTCCCTGGCAGCGCTTTCTTTAAAGCCATTAAGCTAGGCATAAGGTGCTCAAGTAATGGATCCACCCGGATCCCAAGGTATATCATCGCCAATTTGAATTAGCAATGATTTGGCATTTAGTAGTGAGCACAAAGCAACATATATCAAGCACTGACGAATTCTAACTCTCTTCCTATGCATCGGCATGTCATAAAAGAACAATTCATGCACACAAAGTAAAGGCCAATGCATAGTATAAACAGTTTCTTGCAATTTTATCGTGTTGGAAACATAGAGAGGTGGAGATGTAGTTCCTCTCTCATAATAATTGCAAGTAGGAGCAGCAAGCACATGCATATTATATTCATCAAAATCATCATGTGTAATAGTAAAAGGCAACCCATCAATATAATCCTTAATAAGTGCAAACTTCTCCGATATAGTGTAGTCGGGAGAATTCAAAAAGATAATAGGACTATCATGCGTGGGTGCAATAGCAACAATTTCATGTTTAACATAAGGAACTATAGCAAGTTCATCTCCATAAGCATAATTCATATTGGCGTCTTGGCCACAAGCATCATCAAAAAGGGATATTTCAAGAGAATCAATGGGATCATAACAATCATCATAGCAGTCATCCTTCGGTAAGCACGAAGGGAAATTAAACAATGTATGAGTTGAAGAGTCACTCTCATTAGAAGGTGGGAACGGGTAGCTAATCCGCTCTTCCTCCTTTTGTTCTTCGCTCTCCTCATCATCTTTTTCATCCAATGAGCCCACAGTTTCATCAATTTCTTCTTCCATAGTCTCCTGCAAAATATTAGTCTCTTCTTGGACAGCGGAGACTTTCTCAATAAGTGCATTAATATAGGAATTATATTCATAATTATCATAGCAATATTTCAATATAGCAAAATTTTCAGGCCTATAAACATCATCATCAAAAGCTTCATACTTTTCAAACAAAGATTCAATTTCATAAGCACCCTTAAAAGCAACAAATTCTTCTATTTGTTCCACATCATAGTAATCATATATACCTCTAGCATAAGAAGCTAAGGTTTCATTATCATTAAATTCGCATGAAAAGGGAAGGTGTGGAGCCTTCATCCTAGAGCAACAAGTATAATCATAACTCAAACATACTTGCCGAGCATACCACTTCAACATATAAATTTGATCCCATAATGTCAGGACCCCGATTCCAAGTCACATCGATCTAGCCGGTAACACCTCATATCACTTTGCGGCCTCACGCACGGTATTCCCACGGGTGTCGCCTTACCATGGCCCGGGACCGTTTGCGCCTTTTGGCTCACGTGTATGATAGCGTCGCTAGCATCCATATGACAGAGAACCCGGGCCGACATGACTAGTCGTGAACCCAAAGTGGAACTAACTTACGGGGACAGGCATACATGAATCAACATCGAGCATGTCGGTCAGCAGCGTGCGAATCCGGGCTGTAGCACTGGGCTAACAGGACTCCGGATGTACCGGGTTGTAGTAGGCTAGGCAGGACTCCGGATGTCACCACGTGACATTTCCCCGAAGGGACAGACACAGGAACGAAGTGAATCACATGCCGGCCAGTCAAGTGTTCCGGAGCAGTAGTGCTGGGCTAGCAGGACTCCGGTGAACCGGGCTGTAGCGGACTACTATGGATCATGGAAGCAAAAGACTACATTTCCCCATAAGAGAGGCTACCAAGGATAAACAACTAGGTTGTCGGATTCCACACATACCAAGCATTTCAATCATACACACAATATGCTCGATATGTGTAAATACAACATGGCGTCACAACAAAACTCTACGACTCAAAGTATTTATTCAATAGGCTCCGAGGAGCGAGATATTACAAACATGGGTCTCATGACCCAACATTTAGAGCATACAAGTCAAAGCACACGCGGAAGCCTAACATGTCTGAGTATGGACATCTACAAATGAAAAAGGCTGAGAAGCCTGACTAACTACTAGATCCTGCCGAGGGCACAAGATCGTAGCTGAGGTATCAAGCTAAACGTCGAAGTCCACACGGAAGTACTAGCGAGACTGACGTCTCTCTGCAAAAACATAGAATAGGCAAACGTGAGTACAAATGTACCCAGCAAGTCTTACATCAGAACTAGCTACATATGCATCGGTATCAATAAAGGGGTGGTGGAGTTTAACTGCAGCAAGCCAGCTTTGACTCGGTGGCTATCCTAAACTACGACTGCAAGTAACTCTTCTGAGGTGGCGCACACGAGTCCACATATTCACCATTCAATACACCACTATGGATCCACTCCCGTCTCCCTACGAGAAGGCCATCCATAGCACTCACACTTATCTTGCGAGTTTTAGAATATCCACTTTCACTTGTCTATGAACTGTACAGGCAACCCAGAAGTCCTTTACCGCGGACACGGCTATTCGAATAGATGATGTTAACCCTGCAGGGGTGTACTTCTTCACACACGCTTTCACCACTTACCACTGTTTACACGACATGTACTCGGCAACCTTCAAGCGGAAGCCCAACGAGGGTGTCGGCCACGGCCTACCTAAACACGCAAGTCTCTAGTCCAGGTTTATCGCCTATTCAGGTTCCATCCGCAGGGAGTCCGGCCGAGGTTTCCACATGCGGCCCCGAACGATGTGTATAGGGTTCTGCGACACCAAACGGGCGCCCGGTATACCCGGCCACGTGCCTACCGCATCACAGCCCACCCCTCGGGTCAGCGCTGCGCATGGCCTCCAGCATACTACAAACACCAGAAACTACTTGCAACTCCTGGACAGAGGACAAGGGTGGTTAAGAAGCCGAGAGGGTCCATTGGTTTCGGGCCCAATGCATGGTAGTAGCTGTTCATGGATCACAAACACAGAACTCAGTTCCTGAGGACGGTTTCAATGAGACAACCCACCATGTACTCCTACATGGCCTCTCACCGCTACCTTTACCAAATCGTGTTCACACACAGTAGGACATTTTCATCACCATTTCAATTCATCCCCGATGAATCAGACCTGACTCAGCTCTAAGCAGTAGCAGGCATGACAAACAAGCATGAATGAGTAGGCACATCAGGGCTCAAACAACTCCTACTCATTCTAGTGGGTTTCATCTATTTACTGTGGCAATGACAGGTCATGCAGAGGAAAAGGGGTTCAACTACCGCAGCAAGTAACAGATGAATCGTTGTTGTCCTGATGCAGTAAAAGAGAGCAGGAGCGAGAGAGTGGGATTGTATCAAAATGAACAAGGGGTTTTTGCTTGCCTGCCACTTCTGAAGATAGTATAGTTCTTCATCGGTGTCATCGAACTCATCATCGGAACGTCGTCTACTGAGAGGGGACAATTACCGGCAAACAAGGAAGAACACAATCAATGCAATGCAACAATATGATGCATGATCATGACATGGCAATATGTTGTGGTTTGAGCTAATGCAACTAGAAACCAGATTAATTGAAGTTGGTTTGAACCAAGGGTTCTAATTCAAACTTCATATGTGCTTATTTAAATGCCAATTATGCAAATTGCCATATACAGCAACCTTAGGTTGTTCAAACATGCATGCAAATGGTACAGATGGACAGATTGGATTTTTTGATCATTTTTCATATATAATTCTTTTCAATCTGAGTTATATATTATTTTCTATGATTTTTAGAAGTTTTGGTTATTTTTCTAAAATAAATAAATCATTAAGATTTATTTAAATTCCAGAAAGAATTACTGCATCAGCATGACGTCACTATGATGTCAGCAGGTCAACTAGGTCGCCCAGGGTCAAACCTGACCAGTGGGACCCACTGGTCAGTGACCCAGTCAACTAACTAAGTTAGTTAGCCCTAACTAACTGGGCAGGGCCCACTAGTCAGTGACTGTAGTAACTAACCTAACTTGTTAATTAGTGCTAACTAGAGTAATTAGTCGGGCGGGGCCCGCAAGTCAGTGAGAGAGAGGGGGAAGTCAAACGGGCAGTGGGGTCAACCCACGCCGGTCAATGGGTCAGCGGTCGCTGGCGTTTAGCCGCCGGCGAGTCCAGACGCGGCGGTGCACTGCGGGATTCGCCTACGGAGCGCCGTTTGGCGCGCGGAGCACAGCTACGGGATGCAGACGCTCGTCCGCATCCAACCGTGGTGGTGGCGCGGCCGGAGTGGCGCCGGCGACGAGCTCGGCGGCGGCCGAAGCTCGGTCGAGCTCGGGCTCGTTGCTGCAGTGTCCTAGGCGGGGCGGCGCTAGCACCTACGGCTCCTACGCGATGCGGGGAGTGCAATGGGCACAAGCCCGGGACCATATGGTCACCGGAGCACCAACAGCGACGAGTGCGGCCGGAGGCGCAGACGGGTGCGAGTGGCGCGGCGGCTACGGCGTGTGAGAGCGAGAACGGAGAGGGGGAGAAGGGACTGGAGCTCACAGCGGTCACGTCGGGGCAGACGGAGAGCTCGGAGGAGGTCGGGGTTGAGCGGGGCGGCGAGGGGGATCTCCGACGACGGGCGGTCGGGGACGAGCTCGGTGAGGGCAGAGGAGCGCGTCCGGCTACGTGTGGCGAAGCGAGGAGGTCGAGGACGTCGAGGCGGAGCTCGCAGGCACGGCGAGGGGTCTAGGGAGAGGCGGTGGCGTCGACTACGGCGGCGGCGGCTTACGGGCGCGTCGGCCATAGCGGGAGAGGACGAGGGGGAGAGCAGAGGAGGGAAGAGTGGTGTCCAGGGGGGCCAGGCAGCGCCGAGGAGAAGACGCGAGACGTTGCGGTGGCCAGGCGACGCAGGCAGGCAGCCTGGTGGCGTGGCGCCCGCGCGCGCCGTGTGCTGTCCCTCCTCTGCCTACTGGCAGAGGTGGGTGACGACTGGCACAGGCCAGGTGGGTTGGGCCGGCCAACTGAGCCACCCGGTAAGTCGGGCCAGGTTGGGCAGGTAAGTTTTCTTCCTTTCACATTTTTGTTTCTCTTTTCTATTTTTTGCAGTTTGTTTGCGATTTAGTTTTAACACCAAATCAACTTTAAACTTCATGAAAATAATCGTGCTAACTAAGTGGACTTATCCAAAGCCACACAACAATTTCCAGAATTATTGAACATATATTTATTATATAATAAATATAGATCCAATTCAAATAGTTATTCAATTAATTTCAAATGCCCAAAATAAATATCTCTAAGACTCCAAAAATATTGGTTTGACTTTTAGCTCTTGCCAATATTTTCAGAGATTAGCAGGAACATTTTGTTGGGCTCATTTGAAATTTTTTTAATGTTGATCATTTTTTAAAAGATTTCTCAGGCTTGAGAATTTCCTCAATTCAATTTCCTTGAATTTAAGATGATGCATGGATGCATATGCAATGACAAGCAAAGGCCAAAGCTAGGGCTGTGACACATAATAGTTTCCCCTTTTGAGTCAAGCGATAATCCCTAAAGTATTCACGTTGATCCAACGTTACTCCCATTACCAAATTGAATGAGGTTTTCTCAGGATTATCAAAGTGGTACATAATATTTTTCACATATTGAGCATCGAGGGTTTTAGGAGGTTCCCCATCTCCATGAGTAGCAAGTACACCTAATTTTTTTGGTATTTCGTGTTCCATATCCATAACTAATGATAAAGAACAACAAATAAAAATTACTTAGTGGTAAAGCAAACAAGCACACACGAGAATATTCACCCCACGCTATTGCTCCCCGGCAACGGCGCCAAAAAAAGGTCTTGATAACCCACAAGTATAGGGGATCAATTGTGGCCTCTTTCGATAAGTAAGAGTGTCGAACCCAACGAGGAGCTAAAGGTCGAACAAATATTCTCTCAAGTTCTATCAACCACCGATACAACTCTACGCACGCTTAACGTTCGCTTTACCGGAAACAAGTATGAAACTAGAAGTACTTTGTAGGTGTTTTTGGATAGGTTTACAAGATAATAAAGAGCACGTAAATAAAAGCTAGGGGCTGTTAGTAGAGAGCTTTTTGTTACGAGAAAGTTATTTGTCCCTAGGCAATCGATAACTAGACCGGCAATCACTATTGCAATTTTATTTGAGGGAGAGGCATAAGCTAACATACTTTCTCTACTTGGATCATATGCACTTATGATTGGAACTCTAGCAAGCATCCGCAAATACTAAAGATCATTAAGGTAAAACCCAACCATAGCATTAAAGTATCAAGTCCCCTTTATCCCATACGCAAACAACCTACTTACTCGGGTCTGTGCTTCTGTCACTCACGCCACCCACCATAAGCAAATCATAAACATATTGCAAACCCTACAGCTGGGATCCCTCACGCTTGCGTGACACGGAGAGCACCATAGGACAACACCAATAATAAAACATGCAACTCAAACCAATCTTGATCATCAAATAGCCATCAGGACAAAACGGATCTACTCAAACATCATAGGATAGCCATACATCATTGGGAAATAATATATAGCGTTGAGCACCATGTTTAAGTAGAGATTACAGCGGGTAAGAGAGAGGTTACACCGCTGCATAGAGGGGGGAAGAGTTGGTGATGATGGCGGTGAAGTTGTTGGTAAAGATTGCGGTGATGATGATGGCCCCGGCGGCATTCCGGCGCCACCGGAAGCGAGGGGGAGAGAGCCCCCCTCCTTCTTCTTCTTCCTTGACCTTCTCCCTAGATGGGAGAAGGGTTTCCCCTCTGGTCCATGGTCTCCATGGCGTGGGAGGGGCGAGAGCCCCTCCGAGATTGGATCTGTCTCTCTGTCTCTCTTTGTTTCTGCGTTCTCTGATTCTGGCCCTTGACCGTTTCTTTTATATCCGGAGATCCGTAACTCCGATTGGGGTGAATCTTTCGCCCAGATTTTCCTCATAAAATTAGCTTTCTTGAGGCAAAAGAAGAGCGTCAACCGCCTTACAGGGTTCCCACGAGGGTCCAGGGCGCGCCCCCTGCCTCATGGCCCCCTCGGGCACCGTCTCGCGTTGATTTTACTTCCCAAAAATCATAAATATTCCAAAATAATTCTCCGTCCGTTTTTATCCCGTTTAGACTCCGTTTGATATGGATATTCTGCGAAACAAAAACATGCAACAAACAAGAACTGGCACTGGGCACTGGATCAATATGTTAGTCCCAAAAATAGTACAAAAAGTTGCCAAAAAGTATATGAAAGTTGAATAATATTGGCATGTAGCAATAAAAAATTATAGATACGATGGAGATGTATCAGGTTCCTTCGGCTTCATTATCGTCGCCTTCCCCACGTCCAACTTCTGGTCGCTGATGGTGTACAATATGGTGCACGGGATTACGTCGACCTGCAAAGACATGTCTGTGACGTGAGACCTCCGAAAGGCAACAGAAACGAGAGATTATACATTTATTGAAGAGGGCCGGTGTGACAGGTACTGTCAGGGCGTCGAGCTCAGCCAAAGACGAAGCACCGCTGAGCACGTCTGAGACAGAGGACGGGCTGCTATGAGCAGGTGCGAGAGCCGGTGCAGGAGCTGGTGCGGGAGCCGGTGCAGGAGCAAGTGCAGGTGCTGGTGCAACGCTAGTCGAGCTGCTCCCGAAGAAGTCGGCAACGGGTAAGTCCGCTGCATTATTATTTGGATTTTGCCTGCTCCAACTAACAACGGCCGGAACCAAGCCACCAGACAAATCTGCAATCGCCTGTTTTGCGGCAGCTAGGGCTATTGCGACTGTCTCAGCTGATTTCTTCTCAACCGCAATCTCAACCTTCTTGTCGATGTTTTCTTCAGTTAACCTCCGTGTTTCCTTTCTCTCCTCCGTGGTCTCACGGTAGTACTTCTTCCACGTGGCGCCGTCTCCGACACCGTGCATGCGTCCATACGACGGCCGAGTGTCCACCGAGAGTCATTTCAATATGTTCAACGCTCGGTTGAATGGGGTGTCCCACTTGGGCCTCGCCAACGCCTCAGATGGCGAGTCGCTTTCGGCCGCAATCCTGTGCTGCTCTTTCTGCAAAAGGAACAAGGATCATTTACAAATATGACTAAATGTGCAGCCGAATTGATCAGAAACTAAAATTACCAGCAGTCTCATGAACTCCGTCGTGACCGGGTCAGTCTCGAAAACCTTCTTGACTGGGTCCCAATGGTAGCGGGCCCTGAGGACGTCACGCCCCTGCGGGACGGTGAACTCCGCCAAGGGGTCTGGGATGCCCAGACTTTCGCGTTCCGCATCCTCCTTGGCCCATATGGACCTCTTCCCCGCGTAACCACGGCTTCCGAGGTGGTGGCACCCCATGTTCCCCTTTTGAAGCCCCTTCATGTACTTCAACTTTTCTTTGGCAGCTTCGGCATCGCAAGCCGCCTTGAATATTTCAAACTGCTCTTCCGTGATTGTTGGATTATCCTTTACAATCTCGGAGTAGGGTTCCTTTTTGTTGATGATCCGATGTTTCATCCTTACTTTCCATGCGGCCAATGCGTCGCTAAACTTGGTCATGGCGCGTTTGTATATCTTCTTCATTACCGGGTCTTTATCTGGATCAGTATATTTCTTTTCATCTCGGCCCGGGAACAAGAATACCTGGTGCAGCTTCTTTAGGAGGGAGGGCCTCATATTTTATATCTTCTTTAGTTTCTCATCGTTGATGGTGGCGGTTGTCCGTACGATGCAGCCTATTTGATTGCCGTAGCACGATCGCGCTTCCTCTGGCTCTTTTGGCTCAAAATTGCCATCGTCCACCTCCGTGACCACCACTCTATTAGTGATGAGTTGGATTAGGCGCCGTTGCCTCTTTGGTTTCGGTTCTATACCGGCTCCGCCAGTCTCGGTGCCGGTCTCAGCGCCAGTCTCAGTCTCAGTGCCGGTCTCGATGTCAGTCTTAGTCTCCGATGTGACAGGTGGGCCCAGCAACAACAACCGTTGATCGTCGACAAGGTTCAAAAATTCGTCTGCCGCCCGGTAGACGTCGTCGCAATCACCAGAACCCTGTCCTTCATCGTTGCTAGCCATGTTTCCTACGATTAAATCTAGCCAATTAATTCTAGACCTAATAAAATGAATAATGACATAAAAAGGCCTATGTTTTGCAGGAACGTTGATTCCTTCCCGGTGCGGCAAATCCCGGGCACTCGATATGTCCTAGTTTGTAGCACAAGTCATGCCGAAATTCACGGAAAATTTCGGCATGACCTTTGATAAAAAGTGGACAAATCGAGCACCTGATATTTACCGGAACGGAAATGAATCAACATTCCGGCAAAACATAGGCCACTCGGCTTCATTCCCTGGAAACAACAAAAGGCCACTTGGGCACAATCGAACCACTTCAATGAAAAGATATAACATGACCACTTCAATGAAAAGATATAATCAACAATAAAAGTCTAGGAAGGGATCATCTTTAAAATAAAACTTGCCTAAATTCTTTTCCTTGAAAAATAGTGGTCTTTTCAAAAATCAAAAACCTTTGCCAAATGACCTCACTAAACACTTCTCTGCCTAGGACAGAACCCAAATTCTGTTCTAGCTATTCCTCTCTCTTTCTCTCTCACACACACACATATTATTTTCTCTAACCCTTCTCTGCCTAGGACAGAACCCAATTAAATTGCAAAGGAACTCCATTTCTCTAACCCTTCTGACCTAAATGCTCTAAAATAAATTTTTGCTCTAACCTAGCCAACCTAGTTAACCTAGATTGTTAACCTAACGAACCTAATTAACCTAGCTAGTTAACCTAGTTTACCTAGATAATTAACCTAATTAAACTAGTTAACCTAGCTAGTTCTCTGTCAAAGCCCTAAATAAATTTTTGCACTAATCTAGATAATTAACCTAATTAAACTAGTTAACCTAACTAGTTCTCTGTCAAAGCCATAACTAAATTTTTGCACTAATCTAGATAATTAACCTAATTAAACTAGTTAACCTAGCTAGCTAGTTCTCTGTCCAATGTTTGTGCTATGCATGAGAGAGAGAGAGAGATAGGAGGGGTGGGGGCTTACAGAGGATGGCTCCGGTGGTGGCGAGGGAGGCAGGGGCGTCTCCGGTGACGGCGAGGGAGGCAGTTGTGGCGAGGGAGGCAGGGGCGTCGAGGGTGGCTCCGGTGGCGTTGATGAGGCCGCGCGGCTCCGCTGGCGTTGGGGGCGGCTCCGGTGGCGTCGACGGCGCGCGACTCTGGTGGCTCCGGGGGCGTCGACGTCGGCAGGAGACGGCGGCGAAGTGGGACAACAGCGACGTGGGGAGACGGCGGCGAAGTGGGGTGAGGGATTTGGAGGAGAAGTGTGGTGGCCGGGGGGAGGGAAACCGCGGGGGTTAAGTCAAACGTAGCGGTAGCGCTGAAAGTAAAAACGCGCTATAGCTAAGTTAGCTATAGAGATTTTTACAAAATGCGCTACTGCTATAGCTATTTATTTTTCTTTTCTTTTATTATTTCCTTTTCCCTTTCTATAGCGGGGGTCAAAAAACGCGCAGCTGCTATATTATCTATAGCACCTGTTATGAACAGACGCTACTGCTATGACTTTCTCCTTTATTTTTTTTTCTTTTTTCTTTACATTTTCTTTTTTTCCTTTCTCCTTTTTCTATTTCTTTCATTTTCATTTACTTTTCTATTTATTTTTCATTTTGTTTTCTTTTCATTAGCAGTAGCGCGTTTCACCATAAACGCGCTGCTACAGCAATATTAGCGGTAGAGCGGTTTTTCTAAGATGGCTACTACTATGTGTATCTGTAGCGCGGTTAATCAGCACGCGCTATTGCTATATAGCACTAGCGCCCTATTTTGACAAGCGCTACTGCTAAAGTTATGTGTATAAGGTTTTCCCTAATAGTGCCTTCCCCTACAACCTCCGGCCTAGACCCGGTAGAACCCTAGTTTCTACCAGTTTGGTATCAGCTAGCTTCGGTTCGATCATGTCTTCCCCGCCGCCCAACCCGTCTCTTTCGCTGCCAGTCACCGAGTCGCCTCCGGCGACCACCACAACCGTCGCCCCACTCCTGCCCGCGCCGGGATCCTCCGTCGCGCCCGCCCCCGCCGTCCTCACCCCAGAGGAGGTGTCGGGGGCGCTGCGGGACCTAACCCTGGCGGTCCAGGAGATCCGCATGTTCTTGGCCGGGTCCTACGGGCCGCACCCGGCTGCGCCGCCCATTGCCGCCACCGCGCCGCCGTGGCTGCCGTGGCCGCTACAGCTGCCATCCACCGCCACCACCGCCCTGCCCTGGTTGAAGTGGCAGCCGCCGCTCCTGGCGGCCTCCGCCGCGCCCGGCGCTCCACCGCAGCAGCCGCTGCCCGACGCGACACCGCAGCAGCCGCTGCAGCTGCAGCAGCAACCGCCGGTCAGCTCCATCCCCGCATTGACCGCGCGGGCGGGAGTCCCGATCCACCAGGTCCGGTTCCCGTCCTCGCCGTCCCTGCTACCGGCTTGGTTGACCGAGTCATCATCTCAGCCAGTCTACACGATGGCCTCGGGACCGCCGCACGTGCCGTTTTATACAGCGGGTCCTCCAGCTCCGAGGGCCCCTACGTTGGCCTCGACGCGCCGCCGCTCCACGGGGGGGGGGGGGGGGGGGGGGGGGGGGGGAGGGCCCTGTGATCACCGACCCGGCGCCGCTGCTTCGCACCGCCGAGCCGTACCCCCACGGCAGTCATACCCAGACGGCGCTGCGCTTTGCCAAGCTCGCCTTCGCCACCTACGACGGCACCGAGGACCCCCTCAACTGGCTTAATCAGTGTGACCAGTTTTTCCGGGGGCTACGCACGCTCGCGTCGGACCGCACCTGGCTCGCTTCATATCACCTCCGAGGCGCCGCACAGACTTGGTATTACGCTCTTGAGCAGGACGAGGGCGGCATGCCTCCATGGGAGCGTTTTCGCGAGCTCTGCCTCCTTCGCTTCGGGTCGCCGATACGCGGGAGCCGGCTGGCGGAGTTGGGCCGTCTCCCCTTCACCTCTATGGTGCAGGACTTCACCGACCGCTTTCAGGCCCTGGCGTGCCACGCGCCCGGCGTGACGGCTCGCCAGCGGGCCGAGCTCTTCGTCGGCGGTCTGCCGGATCATATCCGCGTGGACGTGGAGCTGCGGGGACCCCAGGACCTCCAGACAGCCATGTACTACGCCCGCGCGTTCGAGCGCCGCGCGGTGGCCATTCAGCAGGCGTCACCGTACCGGGCCGCTGGGCCGCCACCATGGCCGGACGTTCCGCGCAGGGTCGGCCTGCTCAGGCTTCCGCGGCACCCCTCTCCGCGACTGCGGCGCGCCCGTTCCGCCAGCACACCCCGGCCGAGCAACTCGAGCGTCGCCGCCAAGGGTTGTGCTTCAACTGCGACGAGCCCTACGTGTCCGGCCACGTCTGCCAACGACTCTTCTACCTGGAGGCTGCAGACTACATTGAGGAGGACGCCGCTGCCGCCGAGCTCGGCGACTTGCCCGCCCCAACGACCGCGGAAGTGTTTGGCGACGGTTGATCACCTCGAGGAGTTCCGTAAGCGCTTCCCCGCCTTCCAGCTCGAGGACGAGCTGTTTGTGCAGGCGGGGAGAAATGTTATGACCGGAATATTAGGGGCTTAGCTCAGTTAGTTGTGGCCCAGTCTATCTTATCGTAATTAGGGGCTTAGCCCAATTATCTTAGTAGGAGAATTATATAAACTCGTGTAAGGATCCGTTTTGGAATTAAGCAAGAAGCAATCATATTTGCTCGACTTCCTTGGGGAGTCGGGAGACCTAACCCTAGCCGCCTCCTCCCCTGCGCCATCTCCCTCTCAGCCGCCGCCTTCTCGCACACGACGGCACCCAGCCGCCGGCGTCCGCGAGTTCGTCCACGACCAGCTCCCTCCTTCCCCTACAACGTCCGACCTAGACCCGGTAGAACCCTAGTTTCTACCATATGGAGTTTTGGCAAATCCTGCAACTGAACGTTTATAAGGCTCGATCTTTTGCAATGTCATGTTTGACAATTTTCGTACGCACACAGGGGCAAGATAGACGATTGTGTTTCTGACCGAATAGGAGGCTAGGATGAGAGCATCGCTCGTCGGAATTTTTGTTGAGGCAACTAGAAGCCAATGATGGAGTAATTGATGGCGATACTTTCTGCAGTGATGGGTTTTATAACCATTCCATGGACTCTACAGTAGCTTTGTCTGCATTTTCCGTTGTTGCAAATAATCTGAAATACAAATAGCTTGCCAAGGAGTAGGATATTTTGTTTGCATCTTGTCAGACACTTCTGAAGTTGTGATTAAGTATAGTTAAAAAAAAGAAAGAATTCAAGCATGACGTTGTGATATCTTGCCATGGAGTCTTCTTATCTAGTCGCATATCATTGCAGGCATGGATGGAGAGAACCTGGGAAGTGGGCAAGAAGCTCAACAAGCTAAGCCAGATGCGTCGATAGGTGATCAGGACGGTCTGAAACACACTGCTGATTCCAGCACCAGAAATGCGATTCCGGCCAATGGCCATGATGTTCTACTCCCTCCGTCCAAAAATAACTGACGGGATTTTAGTTCAAATTTGAAAAAACCACGTCAATTATTTCCATACGGAGGTTGTAGATACGAACATGGGAGCTGCCATCTCCGCCAACGATTTCATGTGAGAGGCTTCGGTGCCAAAGACGATATTGGCAGCCTCATACCGACGGCGATGGACTCCACTAAATTCCAGGCCTCGTCGCGGGACTCGCACGACTACTAAGGCATGAAGAGCAGTCGTGACCCGGGCTGGGTTACAGAGTGTCCGAAGCTGACGGTGGATGCAAGCCGTCAGACGTGCCACAACAGTGATCCTGCTTCCTTGCACAACTTTTGGCTTCATAGAACCAAAGCACACTGTCGATATGTTTCTGCACTGTGCCTAGATTTACAGCTTCTAACATAACATTAACAATATTCATTGTTGGATCAATGAGTATATGAAAGTCTGAGTTTTCTTTGAGTTCACGACACAATGCAGGAGCAGTATTGCACGGCGATGTGCTATCACTGCTGCGGCCGAGACAATGCATACTCAGCTGCCGTCACAGTATTGCACGGCGATGTGCTATCACCGCCGCGGCCGAGACAATACAGGAGCCGCCCGCGTGCGTTCACGAGCGCCGAGGAGGTCTCCTCCTACTTGATGGCGACCGGGCGGCGACCGGGTGGCAATGGCGGCGCCCTCTTCTTGTCGCACCATGCCGGCCAGTCAAAGCAGCCGAGCGTGCTGCACGACGATGACAACGGCTCCTCCTTCACCTCCTCCTTGATCCGGCGTCCTACTTGGACACCGCGGTAGCATGGGAGGGGGAGCGGCTCGTGCTTCACCTCCTGCTTGACGCGGTGGCGAGGGTGGCGTCGGACCGCGGTCACGGCCGGAGGGGCCGTTCGAGCAGGACCTCCAGCGTCAGTGGAACTCCTCGTTCATCACGAAAGCCCGGGCGTGGAGTGGCGGCTGTTGCTGCTTCTCGTCGTCCAGGAGAGCATGACCTCTTCATTTGACCACGAGGACCCCCGGAGAGCCTGCGTGGTGGCGCCATCGCCTGGATGGAGATCCACATCCAGCCGCCGGCGCCGAGAACCAACCCCTACCCCCTGACATCAGATCGGATATGAGAGGAGTGGAGAGGGTTTGTGGCAAGGAGGGCGCAGGAACACTGCATAAATAGGCCAGGCAGGCGGAGCGACGCTGCTTCAATGCGGTGCAGCAGCCAAAGTAGCCTTCTCATGTGCCGCGTCTGCATTGAAGCGGCGCCGCCCTACCGTCCAGTCACGTCCCTCTGACTGGCATTAAGGCCGTCGAGGCGCGTCCGCTAGGGAGCGGCTGACCAACATCAATGTGTGGGCGAAGTTTCGAGAGCGGTTCGTGTGGGAGACGGTTCGGACGCCCACAAACCTCCCCTGGGTTTGGTGCCGGTTTGCGGTAATTCAGATGCGCAGGCGAATGTTTGTAGCACCGTATTAGATGACAGAAAATGTCGGGGCGCGTCAATCTGAATGTTTGCGGGCGTTTTGCGGCACAACGTTGAAGATGCTCTAAAGTATGGCTTTATTTGGTGTTGTGTTGCATGTGTTTCCATTTATTTTTTTGTCGCTTGGTGGCTTTTTTTTTTCATAAACAGGGAATTTTCGTGCCAAGACAAATCAAACGGTGCAACCCTTCATTGAAATTGCCGCAAAAGTTTTGCCATGTTGAAAGGAGAGTTGCCGAAAAGCCAAAAAAATAGAAGTCTACTCTCACGTAATCAGTGCTCCCGGTTTTTTTTATTGAAAAGGAGGATGACCCCCGGCCATCAGTGCTCCCTGGTGGCCTGGTCTTTTTTTCTTTGTTTTTTAGGATGACTATCACACTCTCACTACCGAAATCAGGGGCTATGCCTACGGCCCAAGGCCGTCGGCATAGGCCACAATGCCGTCGGCATAGGCCTATGCCTACGGCTGCCGTCGGCATACCCCCGTCGGCATAGAATACGTTAGCGTACTCTGTCAGACCGTCGGCATACTAAAGCCATTGGCATAGCTGTCTATGCCGACGGCTTCCGTACAGCCGTTGGCATAGTTTCACCGTCGGCAAAAAAAAGGACAAGACGGCAGCTGACGGCGCCGTCGCTAAGTACAACCAACCAGGAGCTGCCACATGGCAAAGTTATGCCTACGGCTTTGCCGTCGGCATAGTTTTGCCACATGGCAGCTCATGGTTGCTCCTGGCTGAGTACTATGCCTACAGCAAAGCCGTAGGCATAGATGATCTGTGCCGACGGCTTTGCCGTAGGCATAGTCCTTGGCCAGGAGCTACCACATGGCATTTATGCCGACGGCTTTGCTGTAGGCATAGATGCAACCATATATTCATTAATAAATAATACAAGTGATATTGCAAAAACTGAATAAAAGAAACTATATTCATAATAAATGAAGCATTGCAATTATTGGTCTGAATAGTAAACAATAGACTTTATTAATATGAATGTCAACTACAAGCATTCAGGAATTACACTTATGTCACGACCGGATTTTTGGGGTAATAATTTCCCAGAAAAACGGCCTGTTGCTCACCAGCCCCAGGATTACTGTTAGCTGATGAGGCACCAACTTGATACAAGAATTCCAAGCAAGGAACAAAATATGTAGTACAAGACCATCGTGGCCTAGGAGTACAACATTTGGTTTCTAATGGTTGAGGGCGGAAGCGGTTGGATACATCTGCGTCTATGGGACTCCATTTCCCACAAGAACAGCTGACCAGGATAACTCCTATCTTCGCATGGCTGCTATCGTCGCTGCGCAAGTACCGGGGCCGTCATCGCGATGCTTATCTCCAAGCAAGGAATCTGGCCAAGACAATAGCCAGGGACAAGCCAGTGAGTACGTTTGAATGTACTCGCAAACATTAAGAACACGGGTATAATATAATAAGGGACAATCCTGCTCCGAAATAATTATAATCGCAATGTCTGTCATGAAAGTCTGCGTTGCTCGCATGCAGAGATAATATGAACATGCAGTACGTGGGTGAGTGCTATGAAAGTACTCATAAGATATAACAATTGTAAATACGATGCATGAGAACAGAATACCAAGTGCAATCAGACATAGCGATAATGATGCATGGGAAACAAAAGAGAAGTCGGGCGGTAGTCCTCCCGAAATCCAAAAATAAATACTGGGTGCCAAACGAGGGTCTGAATGACTCCTCGAGAGGAAACTGCAAGAATAATAATGCCGCTGTCGGGCGTCGGGGCGACACCACATAAAGGGCTTATATTGAAAGTAAGAGATAAACATGCCACAGTCGGACGTCTGAGCGACATCACATAAAGGGCTTAAAAGAGAAACAATCACAGAGAATATCCAGGAGGTAGAACCATCCCAGGGATACTCAAAAGAAATACATAATGTAAAAGGTTAGTCCACAATAATAACAACATTAAACACGATCCCCAGATGTCACAGGTCACAAACAAAAATCTAGTCTAGCCGTTTCTCCATCCGAAGACCGTCACTGAGCTCTAGCTGACTCGCTCTCCATCCGAATACCGTTACCATAATCTAGTCAAGCCGTGTCTCCATCCGAATACCGTTACTAGACTCAACTCAGACTGTGGTCCTTACCTATGAACATGGCTATCCAACAGGATATATCCTCTGCAGAGGGAGTACTACTTTCCCACAACTAACGGATTTATTTAGCCCATCGAGACTAATTCCGCCTACGGCCTTTTAATTGAAAACACGCCTGACCTGCACACACCAGTTTAACTCAACGGTGTCTGGAATCACCCACGACACCTGCCAAGCAAAACTCTAAGTGGGGAGGCTACAACCTCGACGTAGCATGGGATCAAATTTCTATACGCGCGCTCTAAGGGGTTCCCCCCCGGTCCCAACCGGAAACACCCATGCCCCCGGACCAAGTGGCATGCCTACCGGAGGCCTCTGGTATCTTCCACTATGGCCTCTCTGTATGGTGTGTGCTTTGGTAAGGGGTTGACAACTTACTAAACCATACCCCGTCTGCGACAGGGACAAGTGGTGGTACCAACAAATAGGGAAGCTACTGATCAAGACTTGACCTACGACCGACTCAGGTGGTACAAGTATCCTCCAACAATATTTCCATTAGTGGAATAAATCACCACTCATCAAGCCTCACCATGCCATACCGGGCATACTCGTCTCGACGAGGGACTAAGGACAAGCTCGTGTCTACCCAAGACCACGACTTTCCCGGCTTCCTTCCGGTATGCATGAGGAGCTCACAAGGATGATCCAAATCACTAATGTGTATCCATAGCTGACCACAAAGCAACTCCAAAGTGTACTCATGTACGAGACTTTATCGTTACATAGAGACAACGCATACTCCAAGCCAAATGGTGTCGTAACCGTATCGAATCACCACACAAGGTATTATGCCAGAGTTCAGGAATGCTTGCCTTCAAGAGTATGCAAAGGATGCACTTTTTGAAAGCTTTCTCTTCTCTCCATTATCCCTATTTTGCAAAATATCCAAATAAAAAATATTTCAAACACAGTAAAAAAATTTGTCTCAAATATTTTTGAAATAAATCTTAAAATAAACTAGATGAAATTTGAGAGAGGTAGGAAAAGGAATCAACTCATTTAGAGTTTTATTTTAAAAGTTATAGCTGGTCAAAGTTTGGTCAAACCTCTGTTTTTAATAAAACCAGAAAAAGGAAAACGCTTCGAGGGGAATACGCTTTCGCAGCAGAGGAAACGTACTCAGGGCGTCTGCATCTTCACTTAAAACAGAGAAGACGGCGCGCGGGTCACTGACAGTGGGTCCAGAGGGCCCACTGGTCAGGTTTGACCGTTCTCCCCCTCCCTCCTCTTCTCTGCCCGAACGGGAGCGGGGCTCCGGCGATCGTCGGCGACGAACGGCGGCTCCTCGAGGGCATCTGAGGGCAGGGATGGGTCGGCCAGACCGAGGCGGTCCTCTCGGTGGTCGCTGGGTCGTCGGAGGTGGAAGGAGTCGCCGGCGGCGAGCTCCGCGGCGGTGGGAGCTACGGTGGTGAAGTGGTTTTTTGGGCTCCGGTGGTCTCCGATTGAGGCTGAGGTGCTGGGCAGCTCCGCTAGAGCAAGAGGAAGTTACTGGTGGCGTTGGTTGGGCGAGAGAGTAGCTGGCTGCGACGAATGGCACTGGATTGCGGCGGCGACCGAGCTGGCCGGAGTTGGGGAAGAAAGGACTTTCCCCTACGATTGCTGGCTGTGGGAGCACTACGGGGGTGGACTGGGGTTGCCTGAGTGCTCGGTGGAGCACGGGGCCTCCTTTTATAGCACGACGGGGCTGGCTCCGCGGCGGAGGATAAGATCGATGACGGGTCGCCGTTGCTGTAGCTGCAGGGCGTCATGGCGGCGACGAACGCGTGCCGACGAGCTTCGGGATAAGGCCGGGCTGTTCACGGGGGCAGCTGGCGCGCTGGTGTGCTTTGGGCGGTGCCGAACATGGCAGAGCTCGCTGCCGACGCCGGCGTGCCGCCAAGGGCTCTGCCAGCGGCGCTGCAGAGCGCCAGAGATGGCGTGGAGAGTGGGGGAGCTAGTGCGCGGCTCAGCAGTGGAGCAGGGGCCAGGGACAGGTCGCGTCGAGTGCGGCCGTGCGGCGCGCGTGCAAAACGTGCGCTCTGGGCGCGCCCAGAGCACGCACGAAACCTGCTCGACGAAAAGCCAGGGCGGTCTAGAGCGCGAGGGTGGGGCTGGCAATTAACAGGACTAGGATAGAGGTGGCTAGGAGCTCAGTGGACAAGGTTGCTGGGTCATTGGAGCAAGTTCACAGTGCAAACTAGGAAACATGCCCAAAACAGACTGTGCACACCAAGTGTTCGACAGAATGCCAAGTGCACTTAGGCAACTCTTGGAGTGGCCAAAATCTCCAGATCAGGGTCTCTTTAGGTGCAGAAGATGGTGGCAAGATTACTTGGGCAAAACCAGAAACTTGTTAGTGCAAGTTTTGCAAAACTCCAGTTTTGGACAGAAAGAAAAAGGGTTTATTGCATGCACTTCAAAACCTCCAATGAGTCCACTCTTCTGGACTTAAGGGTTTTGAAGGGAGGGCTACAAGTAGGAAAAAGCTCAGGGTCACTAGAGCAAAATAAAATAAGGTTGCAGTACAAATCACCAAATTGGACCAGAATGCAAAAGAGGGTGATTCACTCAAATTTTCAAAGAACATTACTGGGTTTTTGCATAGAGTTGAATTGCATGCATCCACTGACATCTCCAAACACTTGGAAGAATTTTTGAAGAAATATTTAAATGGGTTGTAGTGCAAAAGTGCCTACTGGACCAGATTGGAAAAGTTGGTGTAGAGCTCAAAATCTCCAATGGCCAAAAGGTATTTTTGCATAAAAGTGATGTGGAAGCATCACATGACATCCCCAAATTTTGGAGGAAATTTTAACTGCATTTGTCAAATGGTTGTAGTGCAAAACAGGCTCCAAATTCAAAAGAAATCATTTTAAAAGAATAAAGCTCTGAGAAAAAACAAATCTTGCAAATTTAAATCCACTGATAAAGAATTGTTTTATCATAGAGAGTATTCAAGTCCAACAATACCTTTTGAAAGTTTTTCCACTAGAGGTAAAAATCCAAAATAACAGAAGGGTGAATCTTGACAAATGGAAAAGTTTTATTTCCTGGCAACATTTTAATAAATAAAACAAGGTCAAAATTTTGGGGTGTCACAACTTAGAGGAAAAGGGAAAAGGTTGATTAAGGTCAAATTAAGTTCTCTCAACAATAATAACATAACTGGATCATATAATTATCCCTCAACATGCAACAAAGTGTCACTCCAAAGTCACTAATAGCGGAGAACAAACGAAGAGATTATTGTAGGGTACGAAACCACCTCAAAGTTATCCTTTCTGATCGATCTATTCAAGAGTCCGTAGTAAAATAACACGAATTTATTCTTTCCGTTCAATCTATCCTAGAGTTCATACTAGAATAACACCTTAAGACACAAATAAACCAAAACCCTAATGTCACCTAGATACTCCAATGTCACCTCAAGTATCCGTGGATATGATTATACGATATGCATCACACAATCTCAGATTCATCTATTCAACCAACACAAAGAACTTCAAAGAGTGCCCCAAAGTTTCTACTGGAGAGTCAAGACGAAAACGTGTGCCAATCCCTATGCATAAGTTCACAAGGTCACTGAACCCGCAAGTTGATCACCAAAACATACATCAAGTAGATCACGTGAATATCCCATTGTCACCACAGATAAGCACATGCAAGACATACATCAAGTGTTCTCAAATCCTTTAAGACTCAATCCGATAAGATAACTTCAAAGGGAAAACTCAATCCGTTACAAGAGAGTAGAGGGGGAGAAACATCATAAGATCCAACTATAATAGCAAAGCTCGCGATACATCAAGATCGTGCCAAATCAAGAACACGAGAGAGAGAGAGAGATCAAACACATAGCTACTGGTACATACCCTCAGCCCCGAGGGTGAACTACTCCCTCCTCGTCATGGAGAGCGCCGGGATGATGAAGATGGCCACTGGTGAGGGATCCCCCCTTCGACAGGGTGCCTGAACAGGGTCCCGATTGGTTTTGGTGGCTACAGAGGCTTGCGGCGGCGGAACTCCCGATCTATTCTGTTCCTCGATGTTTTTAGGGTATATGGACATATATAGGCGAAAGAAGTCGGTCAGGGGAGCCACGAGGGGCCCACGAGGGTGGGGGCCGCGCCCAGGGGGTAGGGCGTGCCTCCCTGCCTCGTGGCTTCCTCAAAGCTTCCCTGACGTCTACTCCAAGTCTCCTGGATTGCTTCCGTTCCAAAACTAACTCTCCGGAAGGTTTCATTCCGTTTGGACTCCGTTTGATATTCCTTTTCTTCGAAACACTGAAATAGGCAAGAAAATAGCAATTTGGGCTGGGCCTCCGGTTAATAGGTTAGTCCCAAAAATAATATAAAAGTGTTTAGCAAAGCCCATAAACTTCCAAAACTGATAATATAATAACATGAATACTTCATAAATTATAGATATGTTGGAGACGTATCAGCATCCCCAAGCTTAATTCCTGCTCGTCCTCGAGTAGGTAAATGATAAAAGAAATAATTTATGAAGTGTGAATGCTAGAAGGTGCACAAGTTTGATCAATGATAATTTCAATCACCTTTTCTAGCATCATTATATGTCATAACAGTAGTTCATCTCATAAAACTTTTCATGATCAAGTAACAAGCTATTCACATGTTAAAGCATAGACCATAAACTTCTTGAAAACTAACAAACTATGTTCTCAGTCATCAAACAATTGCAATTCATCTTATTTTCAGGAAGGGTCTATGTAAGAGCTTTGATTTAGCAAATCCCACATACTCAACTATCATATAGTCTTCCATGATTGCTACCACTCAAAGCATATTTTTAGAACAAATAGCATCCATCGAACACAGAGAAAGATAGGGGCTTAATGTTTCGCCTCCCAACTTATTTATCATATAGATAATTGTCAACAATAATAATTCATGATCAAATATATTTGAATGGCCATATATGCTTAGATCTCTCCATCACATGATGCTTGGCAACTAAATAGTAGGTTGGAATGAGAAGGAATACTACTGACTCTTGCATAAAAGTAAAAGATAGGCCCTTCGCAGAGGGAAGCAGGGATTTGCAGAGGTGCCAGAGCTCAAAACTTTAAAACGGAGATGAAAATAATTTTGAGAGGTATGCTTTCATTGTCAACATAACGACCAAGAGTTCCCAATATCTTCCATGCTACATACATTATAGGGTTCCCAAACAGAAAGGTAAAGATTTTACTCCCCCTCCACCAACAATCACACTCCACGGCTTGTCCGAAACAACGGGTGCCGTCCAACTTATCAGCAGTCCTGGGGGAGTTTTGTTTAAAGTATTAGCGATTTTGTTTTTGATCTTTTGATCATAGGACTGGGCATCCCAGTTACCAGCCATTTCCTCGTGAATGATGAGCGGAGTCCACTCATCGTGAGAATAACCCACCTAGCATGGAAGATACTGACAGCCCCTAGTCGCTACATGAGCGATTCGGGCATACAAAACAGATTATTATTTGAAGGTTTAGAGTTTGGCACATGCAAATTTACTTGGAACGGCAGGTAAATACCGCATATAGGTAGATATGGTGGACACTCATGGAAGAAACTTGGTTCAAGGAATTTGGATGCACAAGCAGTATTCCTTCTTAGTACAGATATTTTGGCTAGCAAAGGATTCTAAATAGCAAGCACCACATGTTAGAGGATCCATAAGAATATAACGTCTATACAAATATACCCAAGCATAACTCATTATGTTGTCTTCCTTGTCCAACTTCTACTAATTTGCTCAGGTTTGAATATAATTAATGGGGATCACAATCATAGAAGATGTCCAAGATAGTATATTTATATGTGAAATCTCTCTTCCTTCAATATTCTTTCATGAATTGTTCAAGTGACCAATACAATGTTTGCTAACCTTCAAAAAATTTACCACCTCTACTTCTTATATGTGAAGGTATTACTCCCCATGGGAAAGGCATATGAAACATATATAATTTCAGATTTATGACATTCAAATCATTCAACCATTTACTCATAGGATATAAGTGAAGCACACCAGTAAATGACAAACTACTCCAAAAAGATATAAGTGAAGATCAGTGAGTAGTTAAATAATTATGTAGCTATGTGAAGACTCTCTCTCCTTAAGAATTTTAGATCTTGGGATATTATTCAAACAGCAAGCAAAACAAAATAAAACGACATTTCAAGGATAGCACTCATCATGTGGTGAATAAAAATATAGCCCTAAGTAAAGTTACCGATGAACGAAGACGAAAGAGGGGATGCCATCTGGGGCATCCCCGAGCTTAGGCTCTTGGTTGTCCTTGAATATTGCCTTGGTGTGCCTTGGGCATCCCCAAGCTTAGGCTCTTGCCACTCCTTATTCCATAGTCCATCGAATCTTTACCTAAAACTTGAAAACTTCACAACGCAAAACTCAACAGAAAACTCGTAAGCTCCGTTAGCGAAATAAAACAAACCACCACTTCAAGGTACTGTAATGAACTCATTCTTTAATTGTATTGGTGTTAAACCTACTGTATTCCAACTTCTCTGTGGTTCATAACCTCCGATACTAGCCATAGATTCATCAAAATAAGCAAACAACACACGAAAAACATAATCTGTCAAAAACAGAACAGTCTGTAGCAATCTGTATCAAACGCAAACTTCTGGAACCTAAAAATTCTACCAAATTAGGAAGTCCTATATAATTTGTTTATTAGCCTACTGCAAAAATAATCAACTAAAAATCATGTTTCTGTGATTTATGAAAACTAATTTACTGGGCGCAAAAGTTTCTTATTTTCAGCAGGATCAACACAACTATCACCGTAAGCTATCCTAAAGGTCTTACTTGGCACTTTATTGAAACAAGAGCTATAAAACATGATTACTACAGTATCTTAATCATGTGAACACACAAAAACAGTAAGGGTAAATATTGGGTTGTCTCCCAACAAGCGCTTTTCTTTATTGCCTTTTTAGCTAGGCATGATGATGACAATGATGCTCACATAAAAGATAAGAATTGAAACATAACGGGAGCATCATGAAGCATATGACTAGCACATTTAAGCCTAACCCACTTCCTATGCATAGGGATTTTGTGAGCAAACAACTTATGGGAACAAGAATCAACTAGCATAGGAAGGTAAAACAAGCATAGCTTCAAGATTTTCAACACATAGAGAGGAAACTTGATATTATTGCAATTCCTACAAGCATATGTTCCTCCCTCATAATAATTTTTAGTAGCATCATGAATGAATTCAACAATATAACCATCACATAAAGCATTATTTTGATGATGCACAAGCATATAAATTTTACTACTCTCCACATAAGCAAACTTCTTCTCATTAGGAATTGTGGGAGCAAACTCAAAAAAAGAACTATCATGTGAGGCATAATCCAATTGAAAATTAAAATCATGATGACAAGTTTCATGGTTATCATTATTCTTTATAGCATACATGTCATCACAATAATCATCATAGATAGCAACTTTATTCTCATAATCAATTGGAACCTCTTCCGAAATAGTGGATTTATCACTAAATAAAGTCATGACCTCTCCGAAACCACTTTCATCAACATAATCATCATAAATAGGAGGCATGCTATCATCATAATAATTTTTCTCATCAAAACTTGGGGGACTAAACATATCATCTTCATCAAACATAGCATCCCCAAGCTTGTGGCTTTGCATATCATTAGCATCATGGGTATTCAAAGAATTCATACTAACAACATTGCAATCATGCTCATCATTCACATATTTTATGCCAAGCATTCTATGTAATTCTTCTTCTAGTACTTGAGCACAATTTTCCTTTCCATCATTTTCACGAAAGACATTAAAAAAGATGAAGCATATGAGTCATCCTCAATTCCTTTTTTTGTAGTTTTCTTTTATAAACTAAACTAGTGATAAAACAAGAAACTAAAAGATTTGATTGCAAGATCTAAAGATATACCTTCAAGCACTCACCTACCCGGCAACGGCGCCAGAAAAGAGCTTGATGTCTAGTACGCAACCTTCTCCTTGTAGACGTTGTTGGGCCTCCAAGTGCAGAGGTTTGTAGGACAGTAGCAAATTTCCCTCAAGTGGATGACCTAAGGGTTATCAATCCGTGGGAGGCGTAGGTTGAAGATGGTCTTTCTCAAGCAACCCTGCAACCAAATAACAAAGAGTCTCTTGTGTCCCCAACACACCCAATACAATGGTAAGTTGTATAGGTGCACTAGTTCGGCGAAGAGATAGTGATACAAGTGCAAGATGGATGGTAGATATAGGTTTTTGTAATCTGAAAATATAAAAACAGCAAGGTAACTAATGATAAAAGTGAGCGTAAACGGTATTGCAATGCTAGGAAACAAGGCCTAAGGTTCATACTTTCACTAGTGCAAGTTCTCTCAACAATAATAACATAACTGGATCATATAACTATCCCTCAACATGCAACAAAGAGTCACTCCAAAGTCACTAATAGCGGAGAACAAACGAAGAGATTATTGTAGCGTACGAAACCACCTCAAAGTTATCCTTTCTGATCGATCTATTCAAGAGTCCGTAGTAAAATAACACGAATTTATTCTTTCCGTTCAATGTATCCTAGAGTTCATACTAGAATAACACCTTAAGGCACAAATAAACCAAAACCCTAATGTCACCTAGATACTCCAATGTCACCTCAAGTATCCATGGGTATGATTATACGATATGCATCACACAATCTCAGATTCATCTATTCAACCAACACAAAGAACTTCAAAGAGTGCCCCAAAGTTTCTACCGGAGAGTCAAGACGAAAACGTGTGCCAACCCCTATGCATAAGTTCACAAGGTCACTGAACCCGCAAGTTGATCACCAAAACATACATCAAGTAGATCACGTGAATATCCCATTGTCACCACAGATAAGCACATCCATACATCAAGTGTTCTCAAATCCTTAAAGACTCAATCCGATAAGATAACTTCAAAGGGAAAACTCAATCCATTACAAGAGAGTAGAGGGGGAGAAACATCATAAGATCCAACTATAATAGCAAAGCTCGCGATACATCAAGATCGTGCCAAATCAAGAACACGAGAGAGAGAGAGATCAAACACATAGCTACTGGTACATACCCTCAGCGCCGAGGGTGAACTACTCCCTCCTCGTCATGGAGAGCGCCGGGATGATGAAGATGGCCACTGGTGAGGGATCCCCCCTCCGACAGGGTGCCTGAACAGGGTCCCGATTGGTTTTTGGTGGCTACAGAGGCTTGCGGCGGCGGAACTCCCGATCTATTCTGTTCCTCGATGTTTTTAGGGTATATGGACATCTATAGGCGAAAGAAGTCGGCCAGGGGAGCGACGAGGGGCCAACGAGGGTGGGGGGCGCGCCCAGGGGGTAGGGCGCGCCTCCCTGCCTCGTGGCTTCCTCGATGCTTCCCTGACGTCTACTCCAAGTCTCCTGGATTGCTTCCGTTCCAAAAATAACTCTCCCGAAGGTTTCATTCCGTTTGGACTCCGTTTGATATTCCTTTTCTTCGAAACACTGAAATAGGCAAGAAAACAACAATTTGGGCTGGGCCTCCGGTTAATAGGTTTGTCCCAAAAATAATATAAAAGTGTTTAGCAAAGCCCATAAACTTCCAAAACAGATAATATAATAGCATGAATACTTCATAAATTATAGATACATTGGAGACGTATCATACATTGATAGCACACTTACTAAACATCTGCTGTAAGCAGAACACATACACCCACCTACATATGGGTACTATTATGTATGTAGGTACACAAGCATAAGACATGCACCTGGTATAGATAGGAGTATAAGCATGCATCTAAACCATCTGAAATAGCTAAAGCAAAGAAAGAGTTATAACTACATGCAACCATCAGGACTATGACCTGTACAATATACAACTAAACCAAGCAGTAGAGGATGTACTAAACCATACAAGAAATGCCATTGCATGGTATTTAGATAAAGACTAGTATATATCCAACACAGATACCAGCTTGAAAGAGTAACTATAATTTTATACCACTACAGGAGCAAATCATGAACTACACAGAGTAATTGCAGTAAAGAGATGAATCGATCCCACCATTGCAGTACTGGTTGAGCGACAAAACAAATATAACAGTAGTTCCATTGGTTCAACCAACTAGTTAAAAGAAGTAGCAGAAAAATAGCAGTACTACCGTCATAAAAAAGTGGAACATAGCAGAGAAATACAAAATATGTCATGACCAAACTGCAGTAACAACCAGCAGTCATATTCAACATTTAATTAAAGTATAAGAAATTATATGACACCAGTAATGAAACAATACTAAGCATGATTGATAATTGCCCATAATCAGGAGAGAGGTCGCGAGACAGAGAGGGAGGAGGCGTTCGGTGGAGTTGGGTGGGCTCTATCTCGTGGGCTCTTTTTTTCTCCTTTTCTCTAGATGGATGGATGGATGGATGGATGTAGGGTGGAGAGCTAGATGGATGGATATGCGCCACGTCATCGATCCGTGGCACAAACATTTCCACCAATAGGAATCAAGCTCATGCAATTGTGTTCTGCCTTTTGTTTTTCTTCTAATTTTTTTACTCTCTTGGACCGATGAAGGAGGGAAAGTACTAACCGCGTCCACGCCGATGAAGGTTCTGGCGTCCTCTGGCCTCGCCGCCATCGGAGCAGCGCTAGAGGTGGAGGCTACCGAAACCCTAGCCACGAGGTAGGGTTGTGGGTGGACGGGACACTACTAGGAAAAGGGCTATAGATAATATGGACACTAATGGCGCACCAGACATGCGGTGTGCCACTACTATATAGCAGTGGCGCACCATGTGTTGGTGCGCCATTAGTGTGATAGACACTAATGGCGCACCACAACCATGGTGCGCCACTACTAACAATTTTTTTTTCAAAAAATACTAATGGAGCACCAGGGCACAGTGCGCCATTACTAGTTTTAACTAGTAATGGCGCACCAGGGCACAGTGCGCCATTACTAGTTTTAACTAGTAATGGCGCACCAGTCACCCCGTCCGCCACTACTATCATTTTTTTTTGCAAAACTACTAATGCGCACCGCCAGCTGGTGCGCCATTAGTAACCAGGGTTACTAATGGCGCATTTGTGGGAGGTGCGCCATTAGTAACCTGGGACCAGCTAGATATTTGGGACAGCCACCTACACACTCACTTTCCCCACTTCATTCTCTCCACCTCATCCTCCAAGCTTGTCTCAGCTGCCTCCTCCTCCTCACCTCATTTGCACCATAGATTCATCCAAATTAAGTGGTTAAATTACCTTTTTTGATATGTAAGTAAGGGGAAAGCTTTCTTTATGTTATAGATCTACTTTTTTCTCCCTCCAACAACGTGCACATGCACTTTTTATGGCCTAGCTAGATCTATGTATGTTTGTGGTGTTGCATATGTTTGTGGTGTTGCATATATGTTTGTGTTTGCAGGTACTTGTATTTGAAATGCGATAGTTGCCAATATTTTGCCGGAATGTTGATTCATTTTCGTTTCGGCAAGAATTTTGGCACTATGCATTCTTTTTGGTCCTATTTTTAGGCAAAGTCATGCCAAATTTTTTCTTGGTTCTAAAATATCATTTTGCTCTACCCCGCAGGCGACCATGGTCCGCACGATGACCGAAGGCATCATGAATAGGTTTTTGAGCTCCGCGAAGGCCGAGATGCTTCAAAAGAATGAGATGGAGATAAGATGTCCGTGTCGAAGATGCAAGCTGAGGAGCCTTATGGACCCGGATTCCGTACAGGTGCGGGACTACCTGCTCTTGCATGGTTTCATGGATGGCTATCGGTGGCAAGGTGATGAAGATGATTATGAAGTCGTCCATGGGGGCCGGGCAAGAAATGAGGAAGGGCAGCAAGATAACCGCGGCGAGGGCGGGCGAGAAGACGAAGAATCTCCAGGACATGATCACGAAGTAGATGCAGTACACAGTCATCATGTAGAAGATGCCGGACATGATGATGAGGAAGATGCCGGAGCAGACGAAGGGCATGATCATGAAGATGAAGATGCCGGAGCAGACGACGATGGACCATCGATGGGCTGGGTGCAGGACCCTCATATTCAAGAGCTGCTTCTCAAGCAGACGGATAACGCAAGAGCTGCCGCCCGAGAGAAAGCCAAGCTGGATCAACTGGAGATAGACGCGGTTACTCCATTGTATGAAGGATGCAGGCCCGAGGATACCCGCCTGAAAGTAACGCTCATGGCTCTGGAGATGAAGGTAAAACACAAAATGACCGACGCATGCTTCGACGAGAACATGTCATTCTGGCACGAACGTCTTCCCAAGGGGAACAAGTGCCCGACCAGTTTCGAGGAGGCGAAGAAAATCGTGTGTCCTCTGGATTTACCGCACGTGAAATACCATGTGTGCATGAACAATTGCATCATTTATCGGGACGAGCACGCGGAGTCTACCATATGTCCGGTGTGCGGCGTCACTCGATACAAGAAGAGGAAGAAAGCTCCTCGAAAAGTGGTGTGGTACTTTCCGATCACTCCTCGTCTGCAGCGGTATTTCGCGGACCCTAAGGTAGCAAAGCTCCTGCGTTGGCACGCGGATAGGGAGGAGAAGAAGCGAGAAGATGACGCAAATGATCCAAAGATAAATAAAAAAGACAAGATGCTGAGTCACCCTAAGGATGGGAGCCAGTGGCAAGCGTTGAACTTCGAACACCCAGAATTTGGGAATGATCCAAGGAACATCGTGCTGGGCGCGAGCACCGATGGAGTCAATCCGTTTGGCAGCCAGAGAAGTACACATAGCACCTGGCCTGTGTTTGTGTGGATGTACAACCTTCCCCCTGGTTGTGCATGAAGAGGAAGTACATTCACATGAGTATGCTAATTGAAGGGCCGAAACAACCAGGGAACGACATCAATCTGTATCTGGGGCTGCTGAAAGAGGAGCTAGACACGCTGTGGAAAACGCCAGCCAATACGTGGGACGCCGCAGAGAAAGAATATTTCCCTATGAGAGCCGCACTGCTCACGATGGTGCAGGACTATCTCGGTTACGGATATGTCGCGGGGCAGGTGGTCCATGGATTTTCTGGATGCGTCAGGTGCATGGATGACACAACGTATCGCCAGCTAGATAGAGATCCCGGGTCTTCGAAAACCGTGTTCATGGGACATCGAAGGTGGCTTCGCGACGATGACTCATGGAGGAAACGCAAGGATCTGTTCGATGGTGAAACCGAAACCCGAAGACGCCCGCGTACGAGGAGCGGCGAGGAAATAGACGAGCTGTTGAAAAATTGGAAAGATTGCCCACTGCCGGGAAAGAAGCAAAAGGCGCCAGAGCCGGGAAAGAAGCGAAAGGCGCCAGAGCCGCTGCTGAAGGTATGGAAAACGAGGTCTGTTTTCTGGGACTTGCCGTACTGGAAGATCCACCGTGTGCCTCACAGCCTTGATGTCATGCATATCACGAAGAACGTGTGCGAGAGTCTGCTTGGTACCCTGCTCAACATGCCAGAGAGGACCAAAGATGGGCCGAAAGCAAGGGCAGACTTGAAATCAATGGGCATCAGGGAGGAGCTTCACGCTAATGATGATGATGATGAGGCGAAGCAGGACACGGAAAGTCGTCGCAAAGGCAAAAAGGCCAAGAAGACCGGAAATGACTTCCCTCCCGCGTGCTTCACTCTAAGTCAGGAGGAGATCGATCAGTTTTTCACCTGCCTCGTAGGAGTAAAACTTCCTTACGGTTACGCGGGGAAGATAAGCAGATACCTAGACTCAGCGAAGCAGAAGTTCAGCGGGATGAAGTCTCACGACTGTCACGTGCTGATGACGCAGATACTTCCAGTTGCAATCTGTGGGATCATGGACGCGCACGTCCGTGAAACGCTATTTGGCCTATGCAACTTTTTCGACGTCATCTCTCGGAAGTCGGTTGGCGTGAGGAAACTCAGAAGGCTACAGGAAGAGATCGTGGTGATACTATGCGAGCTTGAGATGTACTTCCCGCCCGCATTCTTCGACGTTATGGTGCATCTGCTGGTCCATATCGTGGAGGATATCATCCAACTCGGGCCGACGTTCCTGCACAGCATGATGCCGTTCGAAAGGATGAATGGTGTCATCAAAGGATACGTTCGCAACATGTCACGTCCAGAGGGAAGCATAGCCAGGGGCTTTCTGACCGAAGAGTGCATCTCCTACTGCACGAATTATCTAGGCATCGAGAACCCCGTTGGTCTGCCCGTCAACAGGCACCTCGGCAGGCTCGCTGGATGGGGTCACCGTGAGGGTCGCCGCGAAATGCATGTCGACTTCGAGGGTCGACTCGCCGACTTTGAAAGAGCAAACCTAGTCGCGCTACAACACATAGACGTGGTCGATCCTTGGGTGGTAGAGCACAAAACCTTTATTGAGAAGACGTACAATGACCGAGGCCAACAGAGGACGGACGGAGATACAATCAAAGAGCACAACTCATGTTTCACGCGTTGGTTCAAGCAGAAGCTTCTGTCGTACCCTTTACATGAGGATTGTTCCGCGGAAGAACAGCTCATATTCGCCTTGTCATAGGGCGCCGAGCACAACCTGATGACGTATGAGGCGTACGATATCAACGGCTACACATTCTACACCGAGGGAAAGGACATGAAGAGCGACGGTTATCAGAACTCCGGGGTAACGATGGAATCCTACACCGGTAACGACAAGGACAGATACTATGGAAGGGTCGAGGAGATCTGGGAGCTGAGCTACGCTGGAGAGAAGGTCCCGATGTTCCGTGTCAGATGGGCCAAGAGGGTCCTAAAAGAAGACCGGTATTTCACCACCATGGTTATACCCGAAGCCAAATCCAAGACCGCGGGCGCAAACGTCACCGCGAAAAATGAGCCATGTGTACTGGCTTCCCAAGTGTACCAATGCTTCTTCATTACCGACCCGTCAAAGCCTAGTCGTGTTGTTGTGAGGAGAGGCAAAAGGAAGATCATCGGAATGGATGGAGTCGCCAGTGAGCAAGACTTCGACAAGTACGGCGACCTGAAGATGGAACATGATGACGACGATGAAGTACCAGCATACACCACAAGAAGAAGCAGGACCACCCTACCTAAAGGATGTCCGTTCAAGAGAAGAACTCCATTTACGAAAAATAAGGGCAAGAAGATTGTGAACATATAGCTAGCTAAGATCGATTGTATTTAAATTGTAGCCTTCATTTCTCGATTGTATTTCGACATATTGAAATGATATTTCTTCTGCTCTAGTGTCCTCATGAATATTTATTTATGCTTATTATGGTATTGAATTTCTAACTCACAAAAAGTATTGAATTTGTTAATATTCAATATTCATGAGGACACTCGATCTCGATCCCCCTCCATCTCGATCACTATCCCCCCTCGCCAGATCCCCCTCGCCGCCGAGCACCCCCCGCACCCTCCCCCGCTCCACCGCCGCCGACGACCCCCCGCACCCTCCCTCGCTACACCGCCGCCGAGCACCCCCCGCACCCTTCCCCGCTCCACCGCCGCCGCCGACCCCCCGCACCCTCCCCCGCTCCACCGCCGCCGATGACCCCCCGCACCCTCCCCTGTCTCCTCGCTCGGTTCCCCCAAACGGAATCGGCCGAGCACACCACCCAGCGCCGAGGGGGTGAATTAGGCAAGAAAAAATCCTAAAAAAATTTACTAATGGCGCACCGCTAGGGGGTGCGCCATTGCTATCCAAAAAAAGATTACTAATGGCGCACCTCTATGGGATGCGCCATTGCTGTACAAAAAAAGATTACTAATGGCGCACCGCCAGGGGGTGCGCCATTGCTATCAAAAAATATATTACTAATGGCGCACCGCTCGGGGGTGCGCCATTGCTAACCCTTCCCCCCCCCACAAAAATCCCCAGTCCCCTTTCTATCTTCCCCATCTCTCACCCGCCCACTGCCCCGACATGCCCACTGCCCCGACCCGTACTGCGCCGCCGCCGCCCCCGCACCCCTGCGCCCCCGCCGCCTCCCCCGCTCCGACGAGGTGCTCCGACGAGCAGGGCCAGCGCTAGGGTTCCAGCGCCGCCGCCGGATCAATGCCCCGCCTCCACAAGGAGAGGAGGAGCCCCGCCGCCGCCACCGAGGGGAAGAGGCCACCGCCGCCACCGAGGGGAGGAGCCCCTTCGCCACCGAGAGGAGGAACCTCGCCGCCAGGTCTTCAATGCCCCACCGCCGCGAAAACGTCGACGTCCTCCTCCGCCGGTTCGAGGTGATTCCTACCCTCTTCATTTTGATGGTTCAATTCCATTACTACTGGGTTCAAAGGCCTTATTTTGGGTTTGGGGACGGTGGTGACACTGCAGGTTTAGTAGATTCACGGGTCTTGGATCAATCTCCATGGAGCCGTTAGATTGATTTATTTGGAGGATTTGCTTTGTTTTCTGATTAATGTGCTTATGTACATTTTAATAAATTGTTTACTTAGGACAGACCTTTCTAAAAACTTCAGAGTTTAAGCTGCGAATTGTGACTGGTTTGTCGCTCTGAAACAACAAAAATACAAGGGAACAATTTTGCCATGGTACTCTATTTTTTCTCTCTGTAAACAAATACAGTAAATAAAATAAATCAGTTTTTACATTATGCTTATATTATTATTTTTTAAAGAAACTGGATGCTTATATTAGTTGTGAAAGACATACAGATGAGTGGACTTTCTCGTGTGTGGCAGAAGTTCTATTTTTGGCACTTGTTTTGTTTCGACCTGTTAACTAGTGTTGAAATCAATAAAGATTCAGAAACAAAGGTAGGCCCTTGTTGGTTGGCCACTAGAAGGTGATTATCATCATACCGTAAACCTTGGTATTTTCATGATTTTGTGCAGTATGCTCATTAGCTTAAATCATAGTTCCACTCATGTTGCCTACTTGTGTGCTGTCTCCTTGCTTAAGCACAATTGTGGTTGCAGAACTTATTTTACAATGTGCTACAAAAATATAATATAATAAAACAGCCACGGAAGTAGGAATGTTTTTGTTAAACATAATGCTAATAGGCAAATATTTGATAGACAAATGGCATTATCATAGACTCATAATCCACCAGAGTGTCAAATGGAGCCCGATGTTAGAGATTCTAGATTTAATAAAGTCTTTTCCCCCAATACATGGAGTGCTTGTGTGGATTGTTTATGATATATTAATCTTTCTGGGTGCTAAGTGCTAACTAGAGAAAACATAGCAGGCATGCACATAGGTTGTACTTGTTGAACAGGGGAAGCTTACCTGGAAATATTGGTTTAGTCTAATCCACGCAAACTAAGTCTTCAATTTACTTAATTTAGATTAGATGTTGCCTTCTTTCTACCTGGAGATGTTGGATGCAGACGCACACCACCTGAATGAGGTAGAGGATCGGCCTGGCCTCGCTTCAGGGCATACTGCAGTCAGATTCCACTGCTCAAAGTTTTCGATTGAGATTATGGTTTATCGCGCTACAGTGGTACAGTGTTGTGATGCACTGAGCTTTTAGTGGTGCATACAAATGGGAATTGCGGCGGCGGCGGCTTGTCATGATCTCCAGGGCTGTGCTTATATGCTTACTGCCATGGAGTTGTTTGTGGGAATCCATTGACATCATTCACTCACTTGACTCAGAAGACAGCAGCACTGCATTGCATCCTCTTTTATTCTTTCTTTTGATTGTTGTGGTTGCTCAACAAGTTATCTCTCATTTAGAGTAGATGGAGCTTCTTTCTTTTTCATCTCGTTTAATAAGTGGCTAATCATTTGCTATCACTTGGCAAAAAATGAAAAGAAAGGAAAGAACCGTTGTTTGTAGGCAATGTGATGTGATTTCAATGTGATGTTGACAGTAGTTAATTAAACCTGCTGGTGCTGCTGTGATGCCTGTATTCACTGTTGCTGCTGCTATACTTGTGATGATGCTGTACTTGTGATGATGCTACTTGTGATCTTCTGAAATGACCCATTGGCGACTTCATTACACGGGGATAATGATTTTGCAGGTACCCCGAGAGGCCATTGAGTTTGCTGGAATGTCGATTAACTTCCTTCCGGCAAATTTGGGTACTCCATATGTCCTATTTTCAGCAAAGATCATGCTGAAATTTTCCGTGAATTTTACCATGACTTTGCTAAAAATAGGACATATGGGGTACTTGCGACTAATGCATGGGCCGGGGTATCTTAGTACTTAATTAAGTAGGATCAACTGCCCCTTTATTCTTGCCGCATTAAACCATAGGTGGCAATAGAGCCAAGTGATTAGGCCCAACTTAGAATTCTCCTTCCCTTTTCTTGATAGGGTATATTATTAGAAGATACCCATATATATCAGTCAACCTAGGGTGCCTCGGCATCGATAAACCCTAAATGATGAAAACTTAACTTAGCATTTAGGGTGCCTCAGCGTCGACAAACCCTAAATTATAAAACCTTGGCTTTTAGGGTGCCTCGGTGTCGATAAAAACCTAAATGATGAAAGCTTAGGCTTTTAGGGTGCCTCGGCGTCGACAAACCCTAAATGATAAAAGCTTAGCTTTTAGGATGCCTCGGTGTCGACAAACCCTAAATGATGAGACCATGATCTTGTTCCTTGACAATAACCAACTTTTTGACCAAACTTTTTTCCTATTTAGAGCGAAACATGGCCCACAACGATGAGGCCGGCGGTTCGGGCGGCAAGGCATTCTGGGAGCTGTCCCAGGAGATGGAGGAAGAACCTCACCGCTATGAGGACGCCGCGGAAGACACCGATCCTGACTACACAACCCCTAGTGGCGTCGGGGATGACACCACTGATGGTGCCGCCGAGGATGCCACCACTGATGATGGCAGCGCACGCACAGATGGCAGCCAACCGAAGAGGCAACTGGAAGGACCGGCGCCCGAACGTGCTCGGCACCGTCAAGGAGGAATTTACTGAAGTGAACTCCGACGGGCATCCAACGGCGCCCAAAGAATTAGTCAAGGGGTACTCGGTTCAGCTCGGGTGCATTCTCCGGAGCACCGTCTCGATCAACACCGAGAACCTAAGGCATAAGGACCGAGGGAATTTGCGCAACCTCCTCTTCACGAAGCTGCACGAACGATACAAGTTCCCCGCTGACTTTGCAAACACACGCCTCTCAGGGAATAAAGTGAACAGTGCCGCCCTCACGAAGATGAGCACGGCCCTGTCTACTTGGAGAAGCGCGGTGAAGAGAATGATTGACAAAGGTGATAGTTATTGAAGATCAAGGCGAAAAATCCTTCGATCAGCGAAGATGACTACAAGGAGTTCAAGATCAAGTGCGAGAGCAGCGCAACCGTGGAATCAAGTCAGTGGGGGAAAGAAATGCGGGACTTGAACTTAGGGGTCCACCAACTCGGTCCCGACGGTTACAGAGTGGCGGAGCCTATATGGGACAAGGAGGACGCGGAGCGTGCCGAGCAAGGCCTACCGCCACGCTTCGAGAAATACCATGACAAGCAGACCAGGAACTATGTCAGGGCCCGGTACAAGGATGACCCGGTAACAAAGGAGCTTACCACGGATCTGAAGACCAAGGCGCTTGAGCGTGTTCTGGTAAGGAATACACCCCCGCGTAATTAGCTTCATATGGTTGCATTCTAATTAATGAAGCCAAATTTCTAAATGGTTCACATTCCTTCTGCAGGAGGCTGAAAGCAGTAGCGCGGGGTCGTCTCAGAGCTCCCCTTGGGACAACACTCTAAATAGGGCATTGAACGTAATGAAAAACAAGGATAAGCTCAGTAAGCCGTCGTCAGCTGGTCGTGTGGCCGGCAAAGGCTTGTCCACAAAATGGTCGTCATACTATAACGCTGGTGGGCGAAAGGAGAAAAAGACCTGCTCGGAAAGCCAGTCGCGCGAGGTTCAAGAACTCAAGGCACAAGTGGCGCGGATTCCGGAGATTGTCCAAGAGCACGTGCAACAACAACTGGGAACGACGCTCACCGCCATTGTGCCTACCTTGATTCAGGGGCTGCAGACGTGGATTGCGGGCGGCCAACAGGGGCCGCCCCCGGTTCCCAGCTTCACGGCCAGCAACTCGCACAACGCGCAGGCGGCGCCATTGGTATCTCCGGCAGAGGTGGTATTGGTGTCTCCGGCGCCGGCACGGGCATTGGAGCTTAATGCACCCGGGTGTACGCCGGCCGGCACCTCGGCAGCAAGCGGCCCCTCCGTCAGTTGCACGCCCACCGTTGGCGGTGCCTCGACATTAGTCGAGCTCGACGCCATCACGGTAACTAAGCCTCTCGGCCGATGACTTCATCTCCTTGCCTTTGACTGGGCATCCCTGACGCCCTACATGTTTTCGCAGGGCACCGCCGACGTTCCATGCACTCTCCTGCATTTCGTGGGCGGCGAGTTGATCGATGTCGCCAAGGGCAGAATCGTTCAACCGGGCAACCCCGTGTTCCACGGTAATCCGATGCCACCCACCGTGTATAGGGTTGAACTGGTTCGGGTGCTGCCAGGCTGCGACGAGTTGTTACCTCCGATTCGACCCACTGGGGCCGACAAAGATGATGTGATGACCCTCAGCGCCTGTGTAAGCTTGCCCCTGCTTTGGCCGAAGAGCCAGATTCGTTTGGGGGCGGGGGACACCACCCCACAGACAACACTGCCAGTCGTGCCGGCGCCAAGCCATGGCAAGACCGCCGCAACGCTACTGGACATGCCGGACATCCCTATGGCACAGTATCCGGACATGCATATGGCACAGGATCCGGACGACGACGACAAAAACGACGGTACATTTACCAACGTCGATAAGTACTTTGCCGAACATGGGTACGGTGACGAATTCTTTGGGTCTCCTTCTCAAGAACCCAACCCTGAAAAAGACGACCGTGATCTAGCTGGTACCGCGGAGAAACCCAATTGCAACAGGCATTGTCTGGCGTTCAGTTCTCAGGAGACGCCTCCAGCTGCCGCCTTCACCGAGCCTCAGACAGCCGAGGTGCGGAATATTATCAGCCCCAACACCCTCAAGAAGGCGGTCTCTAAGCAGAACTCGGTCCCATTACAGCGGATGAAGAAGAAGGGACGGAAACGGAAGAATAACAAGGGCGGTGCGAGCCAGCCGGCACCGAGTACGATCCGTGCTCAGGACGGGCCACCTTCACCTAAGGATATCTCGAGGAGGGTGCATGTGGTGGGTAGGGCAATGCTACCGACTAATCTGCTCAATGCTGCAACCGGTGCTATGCGGAGTCTGCATGACAGTGTTCTTTCTTTGGAGAAGCGGCGTCTCTCCGAGAATGATGTGGCATACCCGGTTTTTGTGGCCAAGGTGCCAGAGGGCAAGGACTTTGGGGATAGCGCCATCGGGGGTACGATCGTCCTGCGGTTTGATGACATCTTCGATGTTTAACCTTCATCCGCTGCACTACACCTTCGTTCGGCTATTTTCGCTGAGTATGGAGATGCGGATCATTAGAGACAAGACCCCGGACATCGTGATAGTCGACCCCTTCTACATGCGTGCCAAGATCTTGGGCAACGCTGGGGACCGGAAGGTCGCGAGTTCATACCTCGAAGGCGTCATTCTGGCAAACCTAGATAAGGATAACTTCCTTGTGCCTTACTTTCCCGAGTAAGTCATCCCCTCACCGCCCCGTAACATATGATTTCTTAGATTTCGATCGTTCTTTTTTTTCTAACATTCCGTGTTTTGTGCAATGACACACATTGCACACTCATCCTCATAAGCCTGAAATATTCCATGGCCACGTATTTCGACCCGGACCGTCAGTCGAAGAAAGAGTACACAAATATCAAGAAAGTTCTTGATGAAGCTCTTCCCGGCTACGCCAGATCTCGAGGCACCTTCTGTTGGGGATCGTAGCATAATTTTAAAATTTTCTTACGCTCACCAAGATCCATCTATGGAGTATACTAGCAACGAGGGGAAAGGAGTGCATCTACATACCCTTGTAGATCGTGAGCGGAAGCGTTCCAATGAACGTAGTTGACGGAGTCGTACTCGTCGTGATTCAAATCACCGATGACCGAGTGCCGAACGGACGGCACCTCCGCGTTCAACACACGTACGGTGCAGCGACGTCTCCTCCTTCTTGATCCAGCAAGGGGGAAGGAGAGGTTGATGGAGATCCAGCAGCACGACGGCGTGGTGGTGGATGTAGCGGGTCTCGGCAGGGCTTCGCCGAGCTTCTGCGAGAGGGAGAGGTGTAGCAGGGGAGGAGGGAGGCGCCCAAGGCTGTAATGTTGCTGCCCTCCCTCCCCCCTTTATATAGGCCCCCTAGGAGGGGGGGCGCCGGCCAGGAGCCCATCTAGATGGGGGGCGGCGGCCAGGGGCGATACTTGCCCCCCAAGGCAAGTGGGGCGCCCCCACCCTAGGGTTTCTAACCCTAGGCGCAGGGGGGAGGCCCATGGGGGGCGCCCCAGCCCACTAAGGGCTGGTTGCCCTCCCACTTCAGCCCATGGGGCCCTCCGGGATAGGTGGCCCCACCCGGTGGTCCCCCGGGACCCTTCCGGTGGTCCCGGTACAATACCGATAACCCCCGAAACTTTCCCGGTGGCCGAAACTTGACTTCCAATATATAATTCTTCACCTCCGGACCATTCCGGAACTCCTCGTGACATCCGGGATCTCATCCGGGACTCCGAACAACTTTCGGGTTTCCGCATACTCATATCTCTACAACCCTAGCGTCACCGAACCTTAAGTGTGTAGACCCTACGGGTTCGGGAGACATGCAGACATGACCGAGACGCCTCTCCGGTCAATAACCAACAACGGGATCTGGATACCCATGTTGGCTCCCACATGTTCCACGATGATCTCATCAGATGAACCACGATGTCGAGGATTCAATCAATCCCGTATACAAGTCCCTTTGTCAATCGGTATGTTACTTGCCCGAGATTCGATCGTCGGTATCCCAATACCTTGTTCAATCTCGTTACCGGCAAGTCTCTTTACTCATACTGCAATGCATGATCCCGTGACTAACGTCTTAGTCACATTGAGCTCATTATGATGATGCATTACCGAGTGGGCCCAGAGATACCTCTCCGTCATACGGAGTGACAAATCCCAGTCTCGATCCGTGCCAACCCAACAGACACTTTCAGAGATACCCGTAGTGTACCTTTATAGTCACCCAGTTACGTTGTGACGTTTGGTGCACCCAAAGCACTCCTACGGTATCCGGGAGTTGCACGATCTCATGGTCTAAGGAAAAGATACTTGACATTGGAAAAGCTCTAGCAAACGAAACTACACGATCTTTTTATGCTATGCTTAGGATTGGGTCTTGTCCATCACATCATTCTCCTAATGATGTGATCCCGTTATCAATGACATCCAATGTCCATAGTCAGGAAACCGTGACTATCTGTTGATCAACGAGGTAGTCAACTAGAGGCTTACTAGGGACACATTGCGGTCTATGTATTCACACATGTATTACGATTTCCGGATAATACAATTATAGCATGAACAATAGACAATTACCATGAACAAAGAAATATAATAATAACCATTTATTATTGCCTCTAGGGCATATTTCCAACAATCTCCCACTTGCACTAGAGTCAATAATCTAGTACATTGTGATGAATCGAAGACCCATTGCGTCCTGGTGTTGATCATGTTTTGCCCTAGGGAGAGGTTTAGTCAACGGATCTGCTACATTCAGGTCCGTATGTACTTTACAAATATCTATGTCTCCATTTTGAACACTTTCATGAATGGAGTTGAAGTGACGCTTGATATGCCTGGTCTTCCTATGAAACCTGGGCTCCTTCGCAAGGGCAATAGCTCCAGTGTTGTCAAAAAAGAGAGTCATCGGGCCCGACGCATTGGGAATCACCCCTAGGTCGGTAATGAACTCCTTCATCCAGACTGCTTCCTGTGCTGCCTCCGAGGCTGCCATGTACTCCGCTTCACATGTAGATCCCGCCACGACGCTTTGCTTGCAACTGCACCAGCTTACTGCTCCTCCATTCAAAATATACACGTATCCAGTTTGTGACTTCAAGTCATCCAGATCTGTGTCGAAGCTAGCGTCGACGTAACCCTTTACGACGAGCTCTTCGTCACCTCCATAAACGAGAAACATATCCTTAGTCCTCTTCAGGTACTTCAGGATATTCTTGACCGCCGTCCAGTGTTCCATGCCGGGATTACTTTGGTACCTTCCTACCAAACTTACGGCAAGGTTTACATCAGGTCTGGTACACAGCATGGCATACATAATAGACCCTATGACCGAGGCATAGGGGATGCCACTCATCTTTTCTCTATTTTCTGCCGTGGTCGGGCATTGAGCCGTGCTCAATTGCACACCTTGCAATACAGGCAAGAACCCCTTCTTGGACTGATCCATATTGAACTTCTTCAATATCTTGTCAAGGTATGTACTCTGTGATAGACCAATGAGGCGTCTTGATCTATCTCTATAAATCTTGATGCCTAATATATAAGCAGCTTCTCCAAGGTCCTTCATTGAAAAACACTTATTCAAATAGGCCTTTATACTTTCCAAGAATTCTATATCATTTCCCATCAATAGTATGTCATCCACATATAATATGAGAAATGCTACAGAGCTCCCACTCACTTTCTTGTAAACACATGCTTCTCCATAAGTCTGTGTAAACCCAAACGCTTTGATCATCTCATCAAAGCGAATGTTCCAACTCCGAGATGCTTGCACCAGCCCATAGATTGAGCGCTGGAGCTTGCATACTTTGTTAGCATTCTTAGGATCGACAAAACCTTCTGGCTGCATCATATACAACTCTTCCTTAAGGAAGCCGTTAAGGAATGCCGTTTTGACGTCCATCTGCCATATCTCATAATCATAGTATGCGGCAATTGCTAACATGATTCGGACGGACTTCAGCTTCGCTACGGGTGAGAAAGTCTCATCGTAGTCAACCCCTTGAACTTGTCGATAACCCTTAGCGACAAGTCGAGCTTTGTAGATGGTCACATTACCATCCGCGTCCGTCTTCTTCTTAAAGATCCATTTGTTTTCTATGGCTCGCCGATCATCGGGCAAGTCAGTCAAAGTCCATACTTCGTTTTCATACATGGATCCTATCTCGGATTTCATGGCTTCTAGCCATTTGTCGGAATCCGGGCCCGCCATCGCTTCTTCATAGTTCGAAGGTTCACCGTTGTCTAACAACATGATTTCCAGGACAGGGTTGCCATACCACTCTGGTGCGGAACGTGTCCTTGTGGACCTACGAAGTTCAGTAGTAACTTGATCCGAAGCTTCATGATCATCATCATTAACTTCCTCCCCAGTCGGTGTAGGCACCACAGGAACATCTTCCCGCGCTGCGCTACTTTCCGGTTCGGAAGGGGTGACTATCACCTCATCAAGTTCCACTTTCCTCCCACTCAATTCTTTCGAGAGAAACTCCTTCTCCAGAAAGGACCCGTTCTTGGCAACGAAGATCTTGCCTTCGGATCTGAGGTAGAAGGTATACCCAATAGTTTCCTTAGGGTATCCTATGAAGACGCATTTTTCCGACTTGGGTTCGAGCTTTTCAGGTTGATGTTTCTTGACATAAGCATCGCATCCCCAAACTTTTAGAAACGACAGCTTAGGTTTCTTCCCAAACCATAATTCATATGGTGTCGTCTCAACGGATTTCGACGGAGCCCTATTTAAAGTGAATGCAGCAGTCTCTAAAGCATAGCCCCAAAATGAGAGCGGTAAATCGGTAAGAGACATCATAGATCGCACCATATCCAATAGAGTGCGATTACGACGTTCGGACACGCCGTTTCGTTGAGGTGTTCCAGGCGGCGTGAGTTGTGAAACGATTCCACATTTCCTTTAGTGCGCACCAAATTCGTGACTTAAATATTCTCCACCACGATCTGATCGTAAGAATTTTATTCTCCTGTCACGTTGATTCTCAACCTCACTCTGAAATTCCTTGAACTTTTCAAAGGTTTCAGACTTGTGTTTCATTAGGTAGACATACCCATATCTACTTAAGTCATCAGTGAGAGTGAGAACATAACGATATCCTCCGCGAGCCTCAACACTCATTGGACCGCACACATCGGTATGTATGATTTCCAATAAGTTGGTTGCTCGCTCCATTGTTCCGGAGAACGGAGTCCTTGGTCATCTTACCCATGAGGCATGGTTCGCACGTGTCAAATGATTCGTAATCAAGAGACTCCAAAAGTCCATCTGCATGGAGCTTCTTCATGCGCTTGACACCAATGTGACCAAGGCGGCAGTGCCACAAGTATGTGGGACTATCGTTATCAACTTTACATCTTTTGGTATTCACACTATGAATATGTGTAACATCACGTTCGAGATTCATCAAGAATAAACCATTAACCAGCGGGGCATGACCATAAAACATATCTCTCATATAAATAGAACAACCATTATTCTCGGATTTAAATGAGTAGCCATCTCGAACTAAACGAGATCCAGATACAATGTTCATGCTCAAAGCTGGCACTAAATAACAATTATTGAGGTTTAAAACTAATCCCGTAGGTAGATGCAGAGGTAGCGTGCCGACGGCGATCACATTGACCTTGGAACCATTCCCGACGCGCATCGTCACCTCGTCCTTCGCCAGTCTCCGTTTATTCCGTAGTTCCTGTTTTGAGTTACAAATATGAGCAACCGCACCGGTATCAAATACCCAGGAGCTACTACGAGTACTGGTAAGGTACACATCAATTACATGTATATCACATATACCTTTGGTGTTGCCGGCCTTCTTGTCCGCTAAGTATTTGGGGCAGTTCCGCTTCCAGTGACCACTTCCCTTGCAATAAAAGCACTCAGTCTCAGGCTTGGGTCCATTCTTCGACTTCTTCCCAGTAACTGGCTTACCGGGCACGGCAACTCCCTTGCCGTCCTTCTTGAAGTTCTTCTTACCCTTGCCCTTCTTGAACTTAGTGGTTTTATTCACCATCAACACTTGATGTTTTTTTTCTGATCTCCACCTCCGCTGATTTCAGCATTGAATATACCTCGGGAATGGTCTTTTCCATCCCCTGCATATTGAAGTTCATCACAAAGCTCTTGTAGCTTGGTGGAAGCGACTGAAGGATTCTGTCAATGACCGCATCATCCGGGAGATTAACTCCCAGCTGAGACAAGCGGTTGTGCAACCCAGACATTCTGAGTATGTGCTCACTAACAGAACTATTCTCCTCCATTTTACAGCTGAAGAACTTGTCGGAGACTTCATATCTCTCGACCCAGGCATGAGCTTGGAAAACCATTTTCAGCTCCTCGAACATCTCATATGCTCCATGTTTCTCAAAACGCTTTTGGAGACCCGGTTCTAAGCTGTAAAGCATGCCGCACTGAACGAGGGAGTAATCATCAGCACGGTGCTGCCAAGTGTTCATAACGTCTTGGTTCTCTGGGATTGGTGCTTCACCTAGCGGTGCTTCTAGGACATAATCTTTCTTGGCTGCTATGAGGATGATCCTCAGGTTCCGGACCCAGTCCGTATAGTTGCTGCCATCATCTTTCAGCTTGGTTTTCTCTAGGAACGCGTTGAAATTGAGGACAACGTCGGCCATTTGATCTACAAGACATAGTGTAAAGATTTTAGACTAACTTCATGATAATTAAGTTCATCTAATCAAATTACTCAATGAACTCCCACTCAGATAGACATCCCTCTAGTCATCTAAGTGAAACATGATCCGAGTTAACTAGGCCGTGTCCGATCATCACGTGAGACGGACTAGTCAAGATCGGTGAACATCTCTATGTTGATCGTATCTTCTATACGACTCATGCTCGACCTTTCGGTCCTCCGTGTTCCGAGGCCATGTCTGTACATGCTAGGCTCGTCAAGTCAACCTAAGTGTATTGCGTGTGTTCCGAGGCCATGTCTGTACATGCTAGGCTCGTCAACACCCGTTGTATTCGAACGTTAGAATCTATCGCACCCGATCATCACGTGGTGCTTCGAAACAACGAACCTTCGCAACGGTGCACAGTTAGGGGGAACACTTTTCTTGAAATTACCATAAGGGGTCATCTTACTTACTACCGTCGTTCTAAGCAAATAAGATGCAAAACATGATAAACATCACATGCAATCAAATAGTGACATGATATGGCCAATATCATTATGCTCCTTTGATCTCCATCTTCGGGGCACCATGATCATCGTCGTTACCGGCATGACACCATGATCTCCATCATCATGATCTCCATCATTGTGTCTTCATGAAGTCGTCACGCCAACGATTACTTCTACTTCTATGGCTAACGCGTTTAGCAACAAAGTAAAGTAATTTACATGGCGTTATTCAATGACATGCAGGTCATACAAAATAATAAAGACAACTCCTATGGCTCCTGCCGGTTGTCATACTCATCGACATGCAAGTCGTGATTCCTATTACAAGAATATGATCAATCTCATACATCACATATATCATTCATCACATCTTCTGGCCATATCACATCACATAGCACTTGCTGCAAAAACAAGTTAGACGTCTTCTAATTGTTGTTGCAATTTTTTACGTGGCTTGTATAGGTTTCTAGCAAGAACGTTTCTTACCTACATAAAACCACAACGTGATTTGCCAATTTCTATTTACCCTTCATAAGGACCCTTTTCATCGAGTCCGTTCCGACTAAAGTAGGAGAGACAGACACCCGCTAGCCACCTTATGCAACTAGTGCATGTCAGTCGGTGGAACCTGTCTCACGTAAGCGTACGTGTAAGGTCGGTCCGGGCCGCTTCATCCCACAATACCGCCGAAACAAGACAAGACTAGTAGCGGCAAGAAGAATTGGCAACATCAACGCCCACAACTGCTTTGTGTTCTACTCGTGCATAGTAACTACGCATAGGCCTGGCTCATGATGCCACAGTTGGGGATCGTAGCATAATTTTAAAATTTTCTTACGCTCACTAAGATCCATCTATGGAGTATACTAGCAACGAGGGGAAAGGAGTGCATCTACATACCCTTGTAGATCGCGAGCGGAAGCGTTCCAATGAACGTAGTTGACGGAGTCGTACTCGCCGTGATTCAAATCACCGATGACCGAGTGCCGAACGGACGGCACCTCCGCGTTCAACACACGTACGGTGCAGCGACATCTCCTCATTCTTGATCCAGCAATGGGGAAGGAGAGGTTGATGGAGATCCAGCAGCACGACGGCGTGGTGGTGGATGTAGCGGGTCTTGGCAGGGCTTCGCCGAGCTTCTGCGAGAGGGAGAGGTGTAGCAGGGGAGGAGGGAGGCGCCCAAGGCTGTAATGTTGCTGCCCTCCCTCCCCCCTTTATATAGGCCCCCTGGGAGGGGGGGCGCCGGCCAGGAGCCCATCTAGATGGGGGGCGGCGGCCAGGGGGGATACTTGCCCCCCAAGGCAAGTGGGGCGCCCCCCCACCCTAGGGTTTCTAACCCTAGGCGCAGGGGGGAGGCCCATGGGGGGCGCCCCGGCCCACTAAGGGCTGGTTGCCCTCCCACTTAAGCCCATGGGGCCCTCCGGGATAGGTGGCCCCACCCGGTGGACCCCCGGGACCCTTCCGGTGGTCCCGGTACAATACCGATAACCCCCGAAACTTTCCTGGTGGCCGAAACTTGACTTCCAATATATAATTCTTCACCTCCGGACCATTCCGGAACTCCTCGTGACGTCCGAGATCTCATCCGGGACTCCGAACAACTTTCGGGTTTCCGCATACTCATATCTCTACAACCCTAGCGTCACCGAACCTTAAGTGTGTAGACCCTACGGGTTCGGGAGACATGCAGACATGACCGAGACACCTCTCCGGTCAATAACCAACAGCGGGATCTGGATACCCATGTTGGCTCCCACATGTTCCACGATGATCTCATCGGATGAACCACGATGTCGAGGATTCAATCAATCCCGTATACAATTCCCTTTGTCAATCGGTATGTTACTTGCCCAAGATTCGATCGTCGGTATCCCAATACCTTGTTCAATCTCGTTACCGGCAAGTCTCTTTACTCGTACCGCAATGCATGATCCCGTGACTAACGCCTTAGTCACATTGAGCTCATTATGATGATGCATTACCGAGTGGGCCCAGAGATACCTCTCCGTCATACGGAGTGACAAATCCCAGTCTCGATCCGTGCCAACCCAACAGACACTTTCAGAGATACCCGTAGTGTACCTTTATAGTCACCCAGTTACGTTGTGACGTTTGGTGCACCCAAAGCACTCCTACGGTATCCGGGAGTTGCACGATCTCATGGTCTAAGGAAAAGATACTTGACATTGGAAAAGCTCTAGCAAACGAAACTACACGATCTTTTTATGCTATGCTTAGGGTTGGGTCTTGTCCATCACATCATTCTCCTAATGATGTGATCCCGTTATCAATGACATCCAATGTCCATAGTCAGGAAACCGTGACTATCTGTTGATCAACGAGCTAGTCAACTAGAGGCTTACTAGGGACACGTTGCGGTCTATGTATTCACACATGTATTACGATTTCCGGATAATACAATTATATAATGAACAATAGACAATTACCATGAATAAAGAAATATAATAATAACCATTTATTATTGCCTCTAGGGCATATTTCCAACACCTTCAGCAGGCCAATTCGTAGGTACGGCAAGCACGTGTTCACCCACAATACGACTTCCCCTGCATCAAGCAGCCGCCTGGCGGTTAGAAGGATACCTACTACACCCTCCATCACATGCGGGCGATCGTACGGGACCATAATCACCTTCTTCTACCAAATAATCTCAAAGATTGGGCCACACGCTTGTCGGCAATCCAGGACGCGGACATCAGACAAGAATTCTTTCGCATCCAGTCAGAGTTTGCGGAAATCATCCATCAAGATGTCCTTCGTTCCTCGGGGCAGTTCTACCTCAGATCTCAACCGTCCAACAGTGAGATAGAAACAACGCTACAAATGCAGGCTTACAACGCCCGCGATTTCATGACCATCACGAAAGACGGCGGCTTCATCCACGCTCCGGTCCCTGAGTCGAGTCGAAAGTAGTGATGCTATGTAGTTCTGAAATGTCGATTGGCTCATGTTGTAATATTAAACTTTAATGAACTTGTATGTCTCTTTGGTTTGGACAGTCGTTCAACTTATATGTAATCGATGCTATTTATTAGTAGGACCATGAATCGTGCTATTAATGTGTTGCTTTTCTCTTCCGATCCTTTTGTTGCATACTTATATATTGCTTATGTATTGTCACTACTGGAATCAGCTAATTTGCCATCTGCCAGCTCTTTGCCGTCTGCTAGCTGACGGCAAAGAAGCTCTTTGCCATCAGCTACCCATTAGCCACTTAACGGACTGACAGCGCAATTATTGCCGTCCGCTCTCTTTGCCGTCCGCGGCAGACGGCAAAGGGCCTTTGCCGTCAGCCGCCAGGAAGCAGACGGCAAAGCAGCTGTTTACCGTAGCCTACTTTGCCGGAGCCTTTTGCCGTCCGCGGCTGATGGCAAAGGCCTTTGCCGTCCGCCGTTCGAGCCTTTGCCGTCCGCCGTGGCAGACGGCAAAATAGCTGTTTCCTGTAGTGTGTTTGTGAATTGCTACTAACGTTTTGTTTGGCTAGTGCATATATAGAGATGCCGTCGTATGTCGTGTACAAGGGTAAGGTTCCCGGAGTCTACAACGACTGGGAGGAGTGTCGGAGACAGGTTCACCGTTTCAGCGGTAACAGTTACAAAGGGTACACCACTAGGGCGGAGGCGGAAGTTAGATAGGTGCGCTATCTAGCGGGAGAGAGGAGGGAGCGTTGGAGAAACCGGATGAAGACCAGTTTCATCGCGATTATGCTCATCGTGATGACCGCAGCTCTCTTCTATGTGATGGTAGTTTAGATGATCGATATCGACTTGTAATGTGAAGAAAAACTCGCTACTCGCGGTCTCAAGACTTGTAATGTTCTAACTTTGTTCGGTATTTTGAATTCGGAGACTAATATGATGAATTGTATTCGGAGACTAATCTTCTATTGTATTTGATAAATCTGCTGTTTATATGTTGTGCTGTCTATATTCTGTGTTGTAATATGTTTTGTAACCTGTGCAAATATCGGAAAAGAAAAAAAATCCCTAATGTTCATACTAGTGGCGCACCACCCAGCACTTTAGTGGTGCACTGCAAAATGCACACTAGTGACGCATCATCAACAAGTGTGCCATTAGTAAGGCAGAGCACATGGGTAAATATGGCCCCCTGGGAGGCATACTAATGGCGCACCGTATGATATCCTAATGGCGCACTCCCTGGTTTTAGTTTGCTTTCTGTAAATCTGAAGCAAACATGGTTTTAGTTTGTTCAAATTTGAAAACATAGTATAGCAACAGAATCCTTTCAAGATTCCGATCAAAAACCATATAAAAGTTGTCAAAATCGACACAAGTATCAATTACTTGTGATTTTAACAAAGTACAAGGACCTATTTGCAAAATTAATGGGGTCACATTTCTAACATACTCAAAAGAAAAAACAAACTGGATATTCATAATCTATGGAAAATTCTACCCCAAATTAATATACAATCTGTATATATTTAATTTTAGATAAGTCAGATTTAAATCAATCAAATTTCAACTAAAAAAGAATACAAATTAAAATAAAAAATAAAGATAATATATGCCGATGGCCGCCTTTAGGGCCGTCGGCATAGTTTTGACGGCGTCAGCCCGTCGTCAACCCCGAGGTCGCCACGGCCATGTCTATGCCGCCGGCCGTCCTATGCCTACGGCTGCCGTCGGCATATATGGAGATATGCCGACGACTTTTCTATGCCTAAGGCTGCCGTAGGCAGATCTCCAGCTATGCTGACGGCTTTTCTATGCCGACGGCTTTCTGCGGGCCTTAGGCATATCTCCGGCTATGCCGACGGCCCGACAAAAAACCGTCGGCATAGTAAATGCCGTCAGCATAGACAGTTATTCCGGTAGTGTCTCCATACATCAGTCGGATTGTTCAGATAGCATCAGGGAGCAGAGTTGCTCCGGTACATTCGCTATAGTCAGCGAATCCTCCCCATATCTGGCCCTTTCTTTTTCTTGAATACACATAGCATGTGTATCATATATATTGAGAGAGAGAAAAAGGGTACAAGAGCCCTTCAGAGGGTGTTACAACGACACACCCGTCCATGTCTTGCCCTGGCAGCCAAAGCTTGAGCCAACTTGTTTTGTCCCCGTGGGATGTGTCTGACCGCAGCATTCCTGAAACCCAGCAGGGCATGTTTTATTTCACTGACAATTGAAAAACACTCGGAACAGTTCTGTTTTCCGTTCTTGAGCTCTTTTGCAATCATGGCATTGTCAGTTTCAATGATTAAGTTGCAGTTGGTCATCTCTAGCCTCATTAGCCCCTGCCAAAATGCCTTCATACGTGGAAAAAACATACATGACAAATTCACTTATGTGCAATGCCTAGTGAAAGCCCTCAAGCAAAAGAAGATTCCATCAATACTTCTCAAACTTGATATATCCAAGGCCTTTGATTCAGTATCCTGAGAGTTCGTCCTGCAATTGTTGCAATTCAGAGGGTTTGGATCTGCTTGGACTGATGCTATTGCTGCTCTCTTGCGCACAAGCTCTACGAAAATCCTGGTCAATGGTGAGCTCTCAAATAACCTTCTGCACCGGAAAGGATTGAGGCAAGGGGACCCTTTGTCGCCCCTTCCCTTTGTTCTTGTCATGGACTGCCTTGCAAGAATAATGGACAAAGCACACAGAGCCAAAATCCTATCACCCCTAAGCCCACAACAAGTTAAGTTCAAAGCTTCCCTTTATGCAGACGATGTAATCGTGTTTCAAAAACCATAACTCCACGACATGGAAGCAACTAGCCAGATTATGAAGCTTTTTGGGCTGCAACTGGGCTACACACAAACTTCCAAAAAAGTAGTTTCTACCCAATTAGGTGTGAAGGGATCGATCTTCAAGCTCTCCAAGCAGCCCTGGGCTGTCAACTGGCACAGTTCCCCTGCAAATATCTTGGAATGCCACTCGCCGATAGAAAGCTCACCAAGAACGACTGACATCCGATTATGGATAAATTCGGGTCTACTTGTGCAGGATGGAAGATTGGCTGGATCAATATTGCTGGCAGACTCATTCTGGTTCGGGTAGTTCTCTCGGCTCTCCTCAGTTTTCAGATGATCTCAATTGCACAACCAAAGTGGCTTGATAAGATGGAGGATAAAACTAGTAGACCCTTCCTCTGGACAGGTGAGTGCAACGCTTCTGGTGGTAAATGCCTTGTGAGATGGTCCCTAGTACGCCGGCCACTTGAGTTCGGAGGACTAGGAATTTCAAACATGTTCCTTCACAGTATCGCCCTACGCCTTCGATGGCTATGGCAACAAGCGACGCTCATAGACAGACCGTGGGAAGGACTGCCTTTCCCTTCGGACAAGTTCTCATAGAATTTCTTTGAGGCAAGCACTGTCATCCATGTTGGAAATGCGGAGAAATACAAATTCTGGCACTGTCTTTGGCTTAATGGTTGTACCCTCAAGGAGACTGCTCCACACCTCTTCGCTCACAGTCGAAAAAAACAGATCACGATCAAGATGGCCGTCTCGGGCAACAACTGGATTCAATGCATCAAGCCCAACCCCCCACTTGTTGTTCTTCGTGAATACATATGGATATGGTTGTGGAATCTACTGCAAGGTGTGCATCTCCAGACCGACACACCAGACTCTATTAGTTGGAAGTGGACTGCCGACGGATCATACTCGGCAAAATCTGCCTACTATATGCTCTTCCAGGGACTCACGAGATCAAATGCCAGGTAACTGATATGGGATTCAAAAACCCCTGCAAAGGGAAAATTCCATGCTTGGTTGGATATCCAAGGAAGATGTAACATTGCTGACATTTTGCTGAAGAAAGGATGGCCACACAGCCAGATCTGCAAGCACTGCAACACCCAGACGCAGACAGTGCTGCACCTCTTCGCCCAATGCAGTCTGAGCCGAACGATCTGGGAAGAAATCATTCGCCACTTTCACATGGACATGGAGCCACCTGCTAGCAATGAATGAAGTCTTGAAGATTGGTGGACACAATCGATCAGCAACAGATCACAAGCCACGATCACCAAGACTTGCACTCTCTTCATTTGTATCTGGTGGAAAATCTGGAAGGAAAGAAACAATCGCATTTTCGAAAACAAGGCATGCAACGTCCCTTCTATCCTGCTGAAAATATACAACGAACTCAACTCATGGAGGCTAGCCGGCCTTGCCGGGGCAATGTAGATGCCACCTGACTAGAAATATGACCCTAGGCTATCCTTCTCATTTTCTTCTTCTACTTCTTCTTCTTTTCATACTTTGTTCACACCTGTAACTGCCGTCTTTGGCGCCCTTCTTAATGAATGAAATCAGCACTGGCTGTGTTTCGTCAAAAAAAGTTTCAATGATTAGAGGGCCGTTGTACACAGGGACATGCCATGTTGATTGGAATACAAGCGCGGGTGGCCTGATCTTTGGCAATGGATGACACCCAAGTTAGGAAGATGTGAGGTACCATTCCCAGTCCATATCTTCCTTGAGACGAGCACCACCAGAGCCCTAAGTGTTTCTTCACACAGAGGTTGCATTGCTCCACCGCGAGTGGGGAAATGAGCATAAATGCCCTCTAGGCTCTACGTAGGAACAAGACATGTTCTGATTGTTTCGCCTTGGGCTAAGGAAGTTCATCACCCAGTTGAGAAATCCTCGCTAGACCGGCTCATGTACACGATGCCAGCCCGAACCCATTTTCCCGGTGCATCACATGCCCAGAGACTGATCTCGTCGTCATATACAAGCCCCACTTCTCTACCCACTTGGTGGCAGCAAGCAAGCTTACATTTTCCGCCGTGAAGTTGTGAGTGTTCTACCTTCTCTATGCTCATTGGAACTGTATAGGTATGTGCAAATGAGTGATCCAAAATGTATTTATGGGCCAGTTGTTGTTGATTTTATTACCTCGCCAGCCGCATGCCCGATTGTGTGGAAAACCACGAGTACAGTTTTTATAAAGGACACCAATCCTAGTGACATATTGTATTTACGTAGCCAGCACGGTTCTAGGTGTAGTCATGAACTTTAATGTAATTAGGATCCTGCACAAGATTAACAAACGATGACGATGGACTCCACTAACTTTGAGGCCTCGCTGAAAAAACTTTGAGGCCTCGCTGCGGGACAACCGCTTCTTTGAAGGCGAGAAGGAGCAGCTGTCACAGTCAGACATGCCGCGATAATGATCCTGCTTCCTTGCACAACTTTGCCTTCAGCGAAACGAAGCACACCACTCATGTTTCTGTAGTTTTCCAGCTTCTAAACTCTTCTGCAGTGGGTAGCTGACATCCTGTTAGTTTGGTTCTGGATGAATATGATCTTTTGACGCATAAGTGGTTGTCGTTCGATTATGGAGGTCCGTGAAAGTATGGTTTTAGTTTTACTTGGTTTTGTGTTGCCTGTTAATTTCGTTTATGCTGTTATCGCTGCCTAGAAAAAAATAGTGTAATCTTAACTAAAATAGCAGCAAAAGGTCATATTATATTCATTGAGTTCAACGAGGGGAGTTGCAAATATTTACAAGACGCTGAAATATTGATACCCAACTTGGGAAGATGTGTGGTACATTCCATAGATCCCTTTAGATGAGCACCACGATGGTCCTGCGTCCTTCTTCGCACAAAAAGGCCGCATCGGTCGATTGCCATTGTGGAAATGAGAGTAAGCGTCATATGGGCTCTTGGAAGGAACAAGAAAGTTCCAATGATACCTCCTTTGGCAAAGGAAGTTTGCCATCCAGTTGAGAGAACCTCATTGGATCGGCTCGTGTACACACTCTCAACTTGAACGCATGATCCCGTTGCATCCAATGCCTAGCATTGATCTCATTGTCATACACAAGCTAGGACCACTTCTCTGTACCCAACAAGTGGCAGAAAGCAGCCTTACATTTTTAATGAGCAAGTTTTTGAGTATTTACCTTTTTTTGCTCATAGGAACTGCATAATGTGTGCCAATGTGTCATCCAAATTATAATTATGGGCCAAGTGTTCCGGCTCCATGAATTTTCTATCTATATTTTCAAAAACAATAGAAAACAGAAACTGGCTTTGACACTTGATTAATAGGTTAGTCCAAATAAATATTGTGCCAAAAACATAAATAAATAATATGGAAATACTTCACAAATTATAGATATGTTTGAGACAATCATGATTTCTCCTTCACCATGGCGTCTCTCAGGGTGACGGATCGGAGCCGACTACTTGGTCTTCTCGTCGTTCATGTGGAACGGTGGGAGTGCTCGTGGTGTTCGTGGACTTCAGGCTTGATTGCTCTGACTGGTGGTTGTGTCTTGGCTTGCTCGCGCCGTGTCATGCCGATGGCTCCAGTGGTGGTGATGCATCGCTGGTTTTTCCCATTTCCGGCGCGCTGGTCTCTGACCGAAGATCAAGACTCCCTGTCGTCATGAGTCTGTGTATGTAACCAATGATTCACCAGCTTTGGGAGGGAACGGTAGCGACAACGGAGTGTCGGCATCTCGCATTGGTGGATGTGGTGAATTGGCTCCCGAAGGATCCGTTTGTAATTTTCTTTCTTTCCAGGGTGTGTTGTACCATTAGTTCTTCACAATCTAGTCTTGTGTTTCTCCTCACAACTTTTGTATGAAGGCTTGATTAAATTTCATCAAATAGAAATAATTTAAGCATGATGTTACCATGTAGAATGTGGTATATTTTTTCAAAAATGGGAAAGGCCTTATCTCTACATTAGTATAGTGTGGTATCTTGATATGGAGTTCCATATTTACCATATTATTGCATGCACGGATGTGAGGAAGTTGGCTAAGCTCAACAAGCTAACATAATGAACATAGAAGGTTCCCTCTCTGCCATTGATGTCATGTGAGACACAACTTTGGCGCTGCTCTCCGGCACTCACGATTCCTCATAGCACATCGACCACAGCATAGGTCTTCTTCTACTCTTCATTGGATACAGATATGAGAGAGTACTATGGCAGGGGATTAGAAGAAAGGGGGAATTTATTCACTTCATGGCACCGTCTTCTTATTCGTGATAACTCTGGCTGCTGCGGCCCGTGGATCAAGCCACCTGCATCCACCTGCATCCGTTTCCAGGTGCTTATGTTTCCTATATTGACCCATTTTATGAAGCTTGTTTAGTGACATGTCTCCAAGAAAGTATTGATTCATTAGTGATAAAAGGAAGAGAGAAAAACGGATAGATGAACTAGTAGAATCCCAAAAAGAATCAATTGCTAAGTTTTTCGAAACTAGTAATTCTTCTAGGTAATCTTTGCAATTGGCCATAGTAAACGTCGAAGAGCAAAAAATGACAATATTGATGTTGCTGCTGATGATATCAACAAGGGTGATAATATTTCTAGTAGGCAAGAAAACCTAGCTCATTCACAAAACTCAGAAATACCGTGTGCCAATGAACAACAACCATCCACTGTTGATAAGTTTTTTATTCACAAAACTTGGATAGTCTGCTGGATGATAAGGCTATGGATATTTAGTTGAGAAGGGTCACGTAAAAGAAAAGAATATTGTGCTCGATCCAGAAACAAATGTAAATTCATGCATTAAATTTACATCTCATGGTAACACATTTTTTCTAGAAAGCAGTTAAGACAAGGTTATTTGTTTTGTAGGAAAATGATGTCTCCATTGTAACAATTAGGAATCAATCAGTTATCTGTTAAGAGTAACAAATAACCTGTTAAGACAAGGTTATTTGTTATCTGTGGGCCGACCCTAAGTATTTCTGGAGTTTCCAGCTTCAGTGGGCAACATTAACATCTCACTCTAGTGTTGGATGAATATGAGTTGATGAACATATGAGTGGGTTTTCGATTATTTTTTTATCTTGGTCTTTAGCATGCATTTCAAGTTTATGCTATTATCTCTAGCCATCAGGGCTCAACTTCTCTTCCAAAATTAAGGAATTCCCATGCCTGGACAAATTAACACACAATGCATTCTCTTACTTGAATAGAGGAAAAATATTTGCCACCTTCCATGAATAGGAAGATTTGCACATGTTTACGATGGGAAAAAACAATCTACTCTCACAAGTTCTCTTATGTCTTTTGCTCTCGCTAACACCCTAGTTTGGAACTTGGTTTTAATTCTTCTTAGGATACTGGGTTGCATTGTTTCCATTCCATCTCCCTCGAGACAAACAACCCACACCCACCTTTTATGCACAAATGCCACATTACCCAAATAGAAATGACCACAAGTGTGATGTCGTCTATTTGGAGAAGCTAATTTTGGCATAGACTCCATGCATGTAGCAGAGGAAGACCGTCAACCATCATTTATAACAATACCTCGTCGTATCATCTCCTCTGCACACTCTCAAATTGAACTCATATTGCTGGTGCATCCCATGCCTAGCATCAAACATAGTCATGGTAGACCAAGTTAGTGTCATTTCTCTATCCACCCACTGAGCGGCAAACAACAAAAAGATGGGCAAGCTTACATTTTTGTGGTCCTGTGTTGAGTGTTCACCTTTTATGCTGACCGGTACTATGTGTAGGTAGCTTTCGAATGAGTGATTCCAAGTTTTATTTATAGCCAGGGTGTTCTAGATTTTTAACACCTCACCAACCACATGTCTAGTTTTACTCATGAGTACAGTTGTTGCAAGAGCTATACCAGTCCTAGTGACATATTTGATTTAGATGACTAGAAAATTGTATTTATGGGCAAGGTAGTGTTGTTTTTACCGCCTCCAAGCCGCATGTCCAATTATTTAAGCTTGGATGACTCCACCAAGATCCCTGTACTCTGCCCTACCGCACAGAAGAAGAACCGATTTTCCTCCACTAGTAGAAAACAGGCTTTGGTTGGGGCCTGGCCAGCCCATTAGTCCCAGTTCTGTCACGAACCAGGACCCATGGGGGCATACGTCCCGGTTCGTGCGCCCACAGGGCCGGCCGGGCCTCGGGAGGCATTTGTCCCGGTTCGTGTGGACCCATTTGTCCCGGTTCTAGGCACGAACCGGGACCAATGGACCTCGCTCCTGGCCCATAGCCATTGGTCCCGAGTTCGTGCCTAGAACCGGGACGGAAGGGGGGCCTTTAGTCCCGGTTCCAGCCACGAACCGGGACCAATGAGTTGCCTATATATACCCCTCGCCCGCGAGCAGAGCACTCCACAGTGCTTTGTTTTTTCTGGCCGGCGAGGGGAGAGCTTTGTGGTGCTCTAGCTCACCTCCTATGCACATGAGGTGTTCGATGAAATGCCCGAGCCACACTAGTTATGCTTTCTCCTCTCGAAGCTCGACCTCCAAGCTCCATTTTCCCCGAGATTTGTCTAGGTTTAGCGGTCCGTCACGTCCCGTCCCCGTCTTCACCGCCGTCGAACTATGTATGTACTTTGGTTTTAATGTGATGATGAACTTCTATTAATTTGGTCACTTATCTATCCATGTGAATATGTAATGGTTTTTGACACACATAATTATATGTAATGCACGCAGATGAACCGGCAATGGATGTACGGTGACAGACACACCTCCGAGTACGTTAATGGCATGCATAATTTTCTCGAAGTGGCTGAGGCAAACAAGCAGAATGGTTTTATGTGTTGTCCATGCCCTATATGTGGGAATATGAAGTCTTACTCTGACCGGAAAATCCTTCACACCCACCTGCTTTATAAGGGTTTCATGCCACACTATAATGTTTGGACCAGGCACGGAGAAATAGGGGTTATGATGGAAGACATCAAAGAAGAAGAGGACGATGACAACTATGTGCCCCCGAAATACGGTGATGCTGCAACGGGGGAAGCTGCTGAAGATCAAGAGGAACCAGACGATATTGTGCCCGATGATGATCTCCGCCGGGTCATTGTTTGATGCAAGGACACAGTGCGAAAGTGAAAAGGAGAAGCTGAAGTTCGATCGCATGTTAGATGATCACAAAAAAGGGTTGTGCCCCAATTGCGAAGATGGCAACACAAAGCTAGGTACCGTACTGGAATTGCTGCAGTGGAAGGCAGAGAATGCTGTGCCTGACAAAGGATTTGAGAAGCTACTGAAAATATTGAAGAAGAAGCTTCCAAAGGATAACAAATTGCCCGACAGTATGTACGCAGCAAAGAAGGTCGTATGCCCTCTAGGATTGGAGGTGCAGAAGATACATACATGCCCTAATGACTGCATCCTCTACCGCGGTGCGTACGAGGATTTGAACGCATGCCCGGTATGCGGTGCATTGCGGTATAAGATCAGACGAGATGACCCTGGTGATGTTGACGGCGAGCCCCCCAGGAAGAGGGTTCCTGCGAAGGTGATGTGGTATGCTCCTATAATACCACGGTTGAAACGACTGTTCAGAAACAAAGAGCATGCCAAGTTGATGCGATGGCACAGTGAGGACCGTAAGAAAGATGGGAGGTTGAGAGCACCCGCTGACGGGTCGCACTGGAGAAAAATCGAGAGAAAGTACCAGGCTGAGTTTGCAGGTGACCCAAGGAATGTATGCTTTGGTTTAAGCGTGGATGGCATTAATCCTTTCAGGGAGCAGAGCAGCAATCACAGCACCTGGCCCGTGACTCTATGTATGTACAACCTTCCTCCTTGGATGTGCATGAAGCGGAAGTTCATTATGATACCAGTTCTCATCCAAGGCCCTAAGCAACCCGGCAACGACATTGATGTGTACCTAAGGCCATTAGTTGAAGAACTTTTACAGCTATGGAATGGAAACGGTGTACGTGTGTGGGATGAGCACAAATAGGAGGAATTTGACCTGCACGCGTTGCTGTTTGTAACCATCAACGATTGGCCCGCTCTCAGTAACCTTTCAGGACAGACAAACAAGGGATACCACGCATGCACGCACTGTTTAGCTGACACCGAAAGTATATACCTGGACAAATGCAGGAAGAATGTGTACCTGGGCCATCGTCGATTTCTTCCGACCAACCATCAATGTCAAAAGAAAGGCAAGCATTTCAAAGGCGAGGCAAATCACCGGAAGAAGCCCGCCATGTGTACCGGTGATCACGTACTTGCTATGGTAAATGATTTACACGTAATCTTTGGAAAGGGTCCCGGCGGACTATCTGTTCCGAATGGCGCTGAGGGACGCGCACCCATGTGGAAGAAGAAATCTATATTTTGGGACCTACCCTACTGGAAATACCTAGAGGTCCGCTCTTCAATCGACGTGATGCACGTGACGGAGAACCTTTGCATGAACCTGCTAGGCTTCTTGGGCGTGTATGGGAAGACAAAAGATACACCGGAGGCACGGGAGGACCTGCAATGTTTGCACAAAAAAGACGGCATGCCTTCAAAGCAGTATGAAGGTCCTGCCAGCTATGCTCTTACCAAAGAAGAGAAGGAAATCTTCTTTGAATGCATGCTCAGTATGAAGGTCCCGTCCGGCTTCTCGTCGAACATAAAGGGAATAATAAATATGCCAGAGAAAAATTTCCAGAACCTAAAGTCTCATGACTGCCACGTGATTATGACGCAACTGCTTCCGGTTGCATTGAGGGGGCTTCTACCGGAAAACGTCCGATTAGCCATTGTGAAGCTATGTGCATTCCTCAATGCAATCTCTCAGAAGGTGATCGATCCAGAAATCATACCAAGGCTAAGGAGTGATGTGGCGCAATGTCTTGTCAGTTTCGAGCTGGTGTTCCCACCATCCTTCTTCAATATCATGACGCACGTCCTAGTTCATCTAGTCGACGAGATTGTCATTCTGGGCCCTGTATTTCTACACAATATGTTCCCCTTTGAGAGGTTCATGGGAGTCCTAAAGAAATATGTCTGTAACCGCGCTAGGCCAGAAGGAAGCATCTCCATGGGCCATCAACCAGAGGATGTCATTGGGTTTTCTATTGACTTCATTCCTGGCCTTAATAAGATTGGTCTCCCTAAATTGTGGTATGAGGGGAGACTGACTGGAAAAGGCACGGTTGGAGGGGACTCAATAATATGCAGGGACGGGCATTCTTGGTCTGAAGCACACTACAGAGTTCTACAGAACTCTACCTTGGTGACCCCGTATGTTGATGAACACAAGAACAGTCTGCACTCCAAACACCCAGAGCAGTGTGACGACTGGATTACATGTGAACACATCAGGACTTTCGGTAGTTGGTTGGAAACACGTCTCAGAGGTGACAACACTGTTTGTGATGAGCTGTACTCGTTGTCCAGGGGACCATCTTCGACTGTATTGACTTACAAAGGATACGAGATAAATGGGAATACATTTTACACGATCGCCCAAGATCAAAAGAGCACCAACCAAAACAGCGGTGTCCGCTTTGATGCAGTAACCAAGAGGGGAAAGGACACATATTATTGGTACATAGTGGACATATGGGAACTTGACTACGGACATGATTTTAAGGTCCCTTTGTTTAAGTGCAAATGGGTCAATCTTTCAGGAGGCGGGGTACAGGTAGACCCACAGTACGGAATGACAACAATGGATCTGAACAATCTTGGGTACACAGAAGAACCGTTCGTCCTAGCCAATGATGTGGCGCAGGTTTTCTATGTGAAGGACATGTCTACCAAACCGAGAAAAAGAAAAGATAAGGAAGCGAACACATCATACATGAGCCAAAGCGCCACATAGTTCTTTCAGAAAAAGAGACATCGCGGGAGTGGAGGGTAAGACAGACATGTCCGAAGATTATGACAAGTTTCATGAAATTCCTCCCTTCAAAGTCAAGGCTGACCCAAGCACCATGTTAAACGATGAAGATTATCCATGGTTACGGCGCAATAAGCAAAGGACAGAAGCAAAGAAAAAGTGAACACTTTCTCTCCATGACTATTATGATGATGCCTTTGATCTAGAATATCCATGTAACAGACGAGTTTCCGTATGAAACCTTGATACTTCAAAAGAGATTGTCCGTTTTGTACACGATGTGCATCCAGTTTTTCCTGTAACCCTCTCAACTTTTGAGCACATGCTATGTGGGTGAAATGATGATACCATGCCAACTTTCAACCTTTTCAGAGTTCATTTGTAGTGCTTTTCAATTTCAGGGTCATTTAGCTAAAAAAATCTGTAAATGCATGAAAAATAACAAATGAAGTCAGAAATGGTTGAAAATTGATGATGTGGCTTTGAATGGTGCATTTTGAACACACAAAAAGTCTAGAGTTCAAATAAGTTCAAAAAAATGAAATCCCTTTGTAACAGACGAGTTTCCGTATGAAACTCTGATACTTCGAAAGATATTGTCCATTTTGTACACGAAGTGCATCCAGTTTTTCCCGTAACCCTCTCAACTTTCTAGCACATGCTATGTGGGTGAAATGATGATACCATGCCAACTTTCAACCTTTTCAGAGTTCATTTGTAGAGCTTTTCAATTTCAGGGTCATTTAGCTCAAAAAAATCAGTAAATGCATGAAAAATAACAAATGAAGTCAGAAAGGGTTGAAAATTGATGATGTGGCTTTGAATAGTGCATTTTGAACACACAAAAAGTCTGGAGTTCAAATAAGTTCAAAAAAAGAAATCCCTTTGTAACAGATGAGTTTCTGTCCGAAACCCTGATACTACGAAAGAGATTGTCCATTTTGTACACGAAGTGCATCCAGTTTTTCTCGTAACCCTCTCAACTTTCTAGCACATGCTATGTGGGTGAAATTATAATACCATGCCAACTTTCAACCTTTCAAAGTTCATTTGCAGTGCTTTTCAATTTCAGGGTCATTTTGCTCAAAGAATGAACTAATATAAAAAAGAAATGAACTAATAGCAAAAAAAATGAACTAATAGCTAAAAGAATGAACTAAAAATAATCAATTAAAATATTCTGTTATTATCAACTAAAACAAAACTATAATATTCTTCAATAGCAAAAAGAAAATCAACTAAAATGCTTTTATAAAACTCTAATAGCAAAAGGAATCAACTAAAAAGCTTTTATAAACCTCTAGTATTTTTTAAACTAAAATTATATAAAATCTATGCAACTAAAATTATCAAATTATTTTCTGTACAAAACATTACAAGCAAAAATAAAATAAAATAAATAAGTAGAAACAAAATAAAATAAATAAGTAGACAAAATAAAATAAATAAGTAGAAACAAAATAAAATAAATAAGTAGAAACAAAATAAACTTTAATAAATAAGTAGAAACAAAATAAAATAAAATAAAATAGCAACAGTAAGTATTTTGTTGTAAGTAGAAACAAAATAAAATAAATAAAGCAACAAAGAAAACAAAAAAAGTGCCACCTACAGGGCCAGCACGGCTTGAATACGACCTGAAACCCAATCATGGGCCAGGATTCAGGCCCGCAACAGGCCCAGTAGGCCCACAGGCACACAGTGACAGGTTAGGCCTGAGAGCCTGCAATTGAGAGGAGCTCGAGAGGGTGGGCGCAGCAGCGCTTATAAACCACTCTCGAGCTCCCTCAGCTAGCGAGGTGGGACTAAACTTTTGACGCGGGCAGCACAAGGCCTTTGGTCCCGGTTGGTGGCACCAACCGGGACTAAGGGGTGCATTGGTCCCAGTGGCACCAACTGGGACCAATGCCACCCTTTAGTCCCGGTTGGTGCCACCAACCGGGACCAAAGGTCTCTGCTTCCCGCCCTTTCGGCTGCTGAAAAGAGACCTTTGGTCCCGATTGGTGGCACCAACCGGGACTAAAGCGAGCATTGGTACCGGTTCGTGCCATGAACCGGGACCAATGCTTCGTGTATATAAGCAGGACTTGTGAAAATTTTCAGTTTCATCGACCATTTTCCCCGCCGACGACGCCGAACTCATCGACGCCGCCAGGCTGCCCGACGCCGTCGCGGCGCCCTGCCCGTCGGCGCCCGCGCCCCGCGCCGTCACCACCCCGCGCCGCCCCGATGCCGTCGCCGCCCCGCGTCGCCCCGACGCCATCACCGCCCCGCGCCGCCCCGCGCCACCACTGCCCCGACGCCGTCGCCGCGCCGCCCCACGGTCCGGCGGCCTTTCGATTTTTTTTCATATATGTGATGATGTTGATATGTTGTTTTTTTCATATGATTTTTTGTGCATATGATGTTTTTTTCATAATGTATTAAATTTTTTATTTAGGTTGTTAATTAGTATATATCGATTTTAGGTTAGTGGAGAGGAAAAAGTAAAATAAGGAAAAGGAAGAAAAGAGGAAGAAAGAAGAAGGAAGAAGAAGAAAAAGAAGGAGAGGAAAAAGGGAAATAAGTATAGGAAGAAGGAGAAGAAGAAGGAGAAGTAGAGGAGAGGAAAGAAGAGGAAAAATAAATAAGAAGAGGAAAAAAGAACAAAAAAAGAGGAGAAGAAGAAAGGAATAGAGGAGAAGAAGAAAAATAGAATTCTATTTTTCTTCTTCTCCTCTATTCCTTTCTTCTTCTCCTATTTTTTTCTTCTTTTTTTTCTCAGATCTTCTCCTCTATTCCTTTCTTCTTCTCCTCTTTTTTTTTCTTCTTCGTCTTCTTATTTGTTATCGGGTATGTCGTTGTCGATATACCCCCTCCCCGATAAATTCGACATGAGGGGGAGGGGAGGGGGTCGAGGAGGGTTCGAGGGGGCGAGGGTCGGGAACTAGCTAGGGTAGAGGGTCGAGGGTCGCCGAGGGTTCGAGGGTCGAGGGGTCGAGGGTTGAGGGTTCGAGGGTCGTCGAGGGGCCGAGGGTTCGAGGGTCGAGGGTGGTCAAGGGGCCGAGGGTCGAGGATCACCGAGGGGTCGAGAGGTTGCCTAGTGTCAAAGTATTGAAGAAATCCATGCCTTCATCATTAGCAGGAAGTAACCGGGGCAGTTGGTACGAAGTTCTGCAAAGTTGTTCTGGAATGGAGTCCCGGATAGGATAATCCGCCTTTTGGTACAAATTTCAGCAAACGCCTTCCAAATAGCGATATTTGGAAGGCTCTTGCTGAACTATGTACCAAAAAGCGAATTATCCTATCTGGGACTCCGTTCCAGAACAACTTTGAAGAGCTTCGTACCATCATGTGCCTGTTACTTTCGCCTAATGATGAAGACATGGTTTTGTTGAATCCTTTGACACTAGACAAACGTGACATGAGGGGTCGAGGGTCAGGAACTAGGTAGATGGTCGTGGATCGCCGAGTGGTCGAGGGTCGAGGGTCGAGGATCGCCCAGGGGTCGACAGGTTGCCTAATGTCAAAGTATTGAAGAAATCCATGGCTTCATCATAAGCCGGAAGTAACCGGGGCATGATGGTACAAAGCTCTCCAAAGTTATTCTGGAACGGAATCCCGGATAGGATAATTCGTCTTTTTGTATGAATTATCCTATCCGGGACTCCGTTCCAGAACAACTTTGGAGAACTTCGTACCACCATGCGCCTGTTTCGAACCAAGTTAAAAGAGCGTTGTCGTCGAGGCCACCCCGAACCCTATAAGCGTTACCGAGGCCACCCCAAACCCTAGAGAAGCGTCGAGGCCACTAATATGATTCCTTGTTGTGATTAGCTAGCTAGGTCTACGTTTGCCACTAATATATCCACCTACTGTCATGTTTGTATAATAATTCCCATGTTATAATATTTGCAGAAACAATGGAGCACGGACGAGACGAGGATGCAGAACAGGTGTTGGGGGACATAATCGCAGCCGGAACTGATGGCTTGTCGTATCTTAACGACAGCGATGGTCTGAAAGGACAGGGTGAAGAAGCAGGCTACGGTCATCAAACAATGGAGGAGGAGGGACATGATTATGATGGCTCCGGTGACCGAATGCCGGTGGAAGAAGGAAACCGTGACGACGGCTCCGGTGACCGAACGGAGGAGGGAGCTCTTGCAAAGGCCGGCGAGGTATATATATTAAGGGACAATTGCATTTTTACCCCTAGTTGGTTCCTTCCGACGGGTTTTGCCCTTACTTTTCGAGCTTGCTCAGTTTTGCCCTTACCTTTTCCGTCGAGGTCCCTCGAATGCCCTTTGACCGTTTGACCAAAACTTTGAAAATTCATAACTAATTCATATGAACTCAGAAAAATGCAAATAAGATATCAAAATGTTCAGATAAACATTACCTTTATGTGCATATCATTTGCATTCAGGACAAAATCACCCTTTAAACTACCTGTGGTAATTAATGTTATTAACATTATTAAAAATAAAAAGGTATAAACAATATTTTTTTCATGAATAAAAATTACATGCAAATGTACGTGATGTTTTTTGAACATCCTGATATCTTATTTGCATTTTTCTGAGTTCGTATCAACTTTTTTCCCGTGGGGGGGGGGGACTGAGCACCTCCCTTTTACAACTTTTTCTGAGGAAAGATTGGCACGAGAAGAGCATTTGACATTGTCTTTTCTTGGGTTCCATTCTTTCCCAATTTCAGTCTCGATTATTCGTAATTCTTCCACCACGTGAAGACAGACCTTTTGTGACAATATAAAACAACAGTTTCACATTAAGATGTGAATCACATATGTGCTAGGGGTTACAAAGAAGTTGTTGGTAAACCTACTTTGCATATTACTATACTGTTAGGATGCAAAACCAACACAAAAGGAAGATGTATGACAATTTTGTTGTCTTCATTACGAATGCAAAATATATGGCGTTTAGATATGGATAAAGTCTCCAACGTGCAATTTTGACTGTTCTTTTTCTATGCACATGTTAGTGAACATTACAAAATATAATTATGTTAAAACTATTATTCCTTGAGTGGTTGCAAAATAATGGGGAAAACAACACACAAATTGTGTGCATGGAACGGGTGAGCAGGCCCACATGTCGGTGCAAGTGTAAGAGAAGAGATATAGCTCAGCGGGAGGGTTGTGACATCAACGTCAACCACCAACTCCCCTTTAATAGTAAATATAATATATAAGAAAAGTCATATACGCTAGTGTGGTATTTATTCATATACGCCATCTCCATCACCATCACCAACGAATCTTTCTGCCTTCTCATGGTGATGTGTGAGTAGTCCTCCTTTGGGGCTGACGCTATATACTAGTAGCTATGTGCTCTCTCTCTCTCTCTCATGATCATGCAAGTTTATATCTTGGTTGTTTATGGGCTTTGTTAATAGAGTTGAATCTTATGACGTATCCCCTTCTATTCTCTTTATGGTGAATTAAATCTTGCTACTCTATGAGTTTCTTTATGTTGGATTAAATATTTTGGAATCAGTGAGTTTACATGACGCATGTCTAGTATAACTTGCGGAGAGCCGTAATGAAATTGGGGTAACTCTACACATACTAGATTAGAACGATAAATATCATATGGTATTGTCGTAGTACAATTTTTTGGGATGCATATAGTTCAACGGATTAAGATTGGAAGGACGACTTTGAGATGGTTTGCTATTAGCACATCTACGCGATCTAATCCTTGTTAGATCCAAAACAAGAGGAAACGTTGGAGTGATTCTTTACCGCACTTTTCGAGGGCATATCATGTTATTCAACTATGAATGGTGCTGGGAGTTGAAGCTAGTGAAAGTATGAACTCTAGGCCTTATTTTCAAGCATTGAAACACCGTGTTACCTTGCTGTTCGTATTTATTCAGATTACAAAAAGCTACTTCTACCATCCATATTACACATATATCATCATCCCTTCACCTATACAACTGAAAATAATATTGGGTGTGTTGGGGACACAAGAGACCACTTGTATTTGATTGCAGGACTGTTTGTCAGAGATCACTCCTATCCTACACCTTCTGCGGATTGATAAATCTTAGGTCATATGCTTAAGGGCAATTTACTGATGTCCTACAATCCTCTGTGATTGGAGGCCGAATAAAGTCTTCAAGAATAGAAGTGTGTAAAAGACATCAGGGTCACATGGCCTCGTGGTAGGAGGAGGGAGGGGGACTGAGCGCCGGAGGCGAACGTTTGGTCTATGGGGACATGTGTCCCGGTTATCCAATGCGTCAATAGGTGCATCGCGATTGGCAGATAAAGTAGCGTCTGGGATTATACGGTTTGAAGGGAAAGTTGGAAAGTTGATTATTAACTTGACGAACAGTGTTGTACTAGGCGGTGGAACAGGTTGGTACAGGATCTGCCGGCAGGGACAACGTGCTTTCCATCGTCCATGGATAAATGCTGTACTGCAGGAACACTCCACCTTTTTGCAAGAACGAGGTCTTTGCGAGAGGCCTGTCGTCAACGTAGCTTGGTTAAGTGGGCGCGTAAGAATGTCTTTGCGTGTGGTACAAATGAACTAAATTGTCAAGTTTTGCAAGGATCGGCAGGAAAATGGGACTAATTAAATAAGTATAAAAGGAGATTTATCCATGGGACTAATTAAATAAGTACAAAAATTAATTGGTAGTATAGCAGAGGGGAACGTTTAGTTCCTGGGTACATATGTACCCTAAATGGAAAAATAAATTAGAAATTCAACAAAAGTCAAAAAATTATGAAAATATTTTTGAAATAAACTTGACCTTTAATTGTACTAGTGAGAAAAGTTTCTCAAAAAGAAAATTTCTCTTTGACTTCTTTCCAGAGAAGACAAATTTTCGATCAAAATAGCGTGAATAGTGACATATAATAGCAAATAAATTTTGCCTTTTACGCTGTGAAGTCAAGGTTGTTTTTTTCGTGAAAATTTATATACTAGTGCGCAAGTAAGTCAAGTTTAATCTAAAAATACTTTTGAACTATTTTTACTTTTTGTTTAATTATTTATAAAATAATCCCCATATAGGGGGTATATACATGGGGGAGCGAAAGGGGATTTCCCGTAGCATAGATCATTATTCATTATTTTTTATTGAAAAAACATTAGACTGCTTTGATAAAAGTAGTCAGAAGGAGATTTCTTTCTGTTGATTATCTCCAATGACTACAATAAAAAATCAATATTATTTGGAAAAACAATTGCAGAAACTATTGACTTATTGTGGAATTACAGATTTTTGTCGTACATAGGGTGTAGGTGTCCCCATACATCATTGTAACGAGTACAAGAAATCTGCGTCCGCGGTTTTTTTGGTCGGTTTAAGAACCATGAGATTAATTATTTTTCCGTGATGACAAACTTTGTCCGATTGAAGTTGTCTTGCTCAATACCCGTCGTGTGTAGTGATAAAACATGTGATTTGGCTATAGGATCTCCTTTATTGTCTAATTTTTAATTACAAAATCTATTGCATGTGGTCTTTGTTACTATTTTATTTTCCGAAGTACAAGGGAAATATTTAGTTATTCCCAAAAAAATGTACTAATAAGAACAAAGGAAAATGTAATTAATAAATGGTGAAAAAAGTGTAGGTTGCTGGTTTAACCGGGGGGAGAATATTGCAGTAACATTATATAATAAGTTTTTGGTGGGGAAAAACCCAATGTTTCCTGGGCAAATATGTACCCTGTAAGGTGATTTTTTAATGGTTAAACAAAAAGTTAAAATAGTTAAGAAACTATTTTTAGAATAAATTGGAGTAACTTGCGCAATAGTATGTAAATTTTCACAATAAAAGAAGCTGCGTTGACTTCACAGCGAGAAAGCCAGAATTTATTTGCTATTATAGGTCATATTCATAGCAAGGGAAAAAATGAATCTAGATAATTAGTTTTTAGTGTCATGTGGCAGTTAATATAAATGAAACTAGTGCGTCATTTATTATTAGTACTAATCCTTGGCAGGTGAATATGAAACAAAAAGTACGTAGATGATGTCTGGAGTAATCATATTCATCAGCGAGTAATCAAGTCGCTTATGTGTAAGTGTATGCATTTGTCTCGATGGTGTACAAAATAAAGAACAACAACCATCCGGGAAGGGGCCAGACGCGGTTTGTGCACTGCTGCATTCCGACATGAACAGTGCTTGACACAGAGATGGGTGGGGAGGTAGTAGCTGGTTAAATGCGAGTGGGACAGCAGCCGGTACAGGTCGGACCGGATCAAATACATGGACTGCTTGTACAGGTAAAGCGGTAATACAAAAGAAGACCAGGTAATATACTAATAGCCACGGCTGGATGACCGGTGAGATTCCGAGGACAGATGTTCCCGGGAACCATTGGGTATTTCCCACTGAGCGCCTCCCTTTTCAGAGTGTTTTCTATGCAAATATTGGGAAGGAGAAGAGCATTTGACATTGTCTTTTGCTGGGCCATCCCACCCAGTTTCAGTCTCAATTGTTCATAACGCTTCCACCGTGTAAAGACAAACCTTTTGTCACAACATATAAAACAATAATTTGACATTAAGATCTGAATCAAATATGTCCTAAGGGTTTCAGAGGAGTTGGTAAACCTACTTTGCGTATCAATATACTGTTATGATGCAAAACCAACAAGAGGGAAGATGTATGCCAATTTTGTTGTCCTCATTACAAAGTACATGGCGTTTAGATATGTATAAAGTCTTCAGGGTGCAATTTTGAATGTTCTTTCTATATGCACATGTTAGTAAAAGTTATAAAATAATTATTTTAAAACTATTATTGCTTGAGTGGTTGCAAGATACTGAAAAAACCCTAGACAAATTGCACGCGAGGAATGGGTGAGCAGGTCAACATGTCGGCACAAGTTTAAGAGGAAATGATAGCTCGGCGGGAGGGCCGTGACACCGGCGTCAACCACCTGCTCAAATTTAATAGTAAAGATAAATATAAGAAAATTCATATGCGCTAGTGTTATTTATCATAATCCTTTTTCTGTTGTTGCACTGCCAATTGCATATCCGTACTTTCCTTGAACGGAATTTACTTGCAATGATTTGTGTTTAGCATTTATTTTGAGGGGAGAAAAGATTTGTGTTTAGCTGTAGTCGAGAAAAAAAAACTAACTGAATGAAATAAACAAAAGCCCAACGAGCCCGTTGGGCTCAAAATGGGCAGCACAGTGCCACGCTACCCCCTTCTTCCCCTGAACACGTGGCGATCCCAAAAAAAAAACGAAAAGCAGAAGCGGTGAACTGAGGAAGCGAAGAGGGGGAAATGGAATTCACTTGGCGGCGCGGAAGGAGTTCTCGAATCTGCCGCGCTTCGTCTGTTGTCCGACTCGATCTCAGGCGGTGAGTACCTTGCCGTTGGTTAATCTCTTCCGTTGATCCTTTACTCCCCCGTCTCGTCTTGTGGTTCTTTGCAGGCTTGTAGCGTCGTATGGATCGATCCTCACGAGTAGCCTTCATGTGTAAATGTAAAGTTAGGAGTCTATGTAGTTGCTCTGGGGAATCGACCGAGCGAGGGAAAGTAGGAGGCGCATGTCGCTGGAGCAGTTCATTTGTGCTCTGCTCTGAGATAAAGAAAAGGGAGTCAAATTAATCTTGGCGCTAGTACAAGTAGCAAGTTTTGGTGAAAGGTGTAATGGGAAATTATAAGGTGAGATCTGTAGCAATCTGATGTTTGATAGTTTCTGTACACAAGCTTTATTTGCATCTTGTCAAAGGCTTCTGAAGTTCTCGTAAAAAAGAAGGCTTCTGAAGCTCTGACTAACAGCAAGGATTTTGAGCATGAAGTTACTGTCTATAGTATGGTGCCTTGGAATGGAGTTTTTATATCTAGTGGCTTATCGTTGCAGACGTGGACAGGAAGAACCTGGGCAGTGGGCATCAAGCTCAACAAGCTAGACCAGATGTCTTGACAGATGATCAGTGGGGCTTCAAATACGCTGCAGATTCTGACACCGATGAATGGTGGCAAAGCTGTAGATATGAACATGGAAGCTGAGATCTCAGCCCAGGATGTCATGCGAGCCGGCGGCTTCGGTGCCAAAGACGACATCGGCAGCCTCCTACCGACGGCGATGGACTCCACTGACTTCGAGGCCTCGCTGTGGGACGCCCGCGACTTTGAAGGCGTGAAGGAGCAGCCATCGCGACCCGGGCTGTGTTACGGGGCATCTGAAGCTGACGCCACAAGCAAGCCGTGCGACGCGCTACGGCAGTGAACCCGCTTTCTTGTGCAATTTCTGCTTCATAAAGATAAAGCATGTTGTCCATGTGTTTCTCGAGTTTTCAGCTTCTAAACTCTCTGCTTCAATGGGTAGCATTGACATCTTGTTATTTTGGTGCTGGATGAATGCATGAGTGGCTGAAGGTTTTCTTTGTTGTTGAATTATAGATGTATGTGACTGTTGTTGAAAATATGAGCAAATTACTACAAGATTTATTCCGAATAAACAGTAATTAAATCATGACGACAATAACAGGGAATGAACTAATCATGCGGACTATCTGAACATATCGTATCTAAGCCACAGCCTAGAAATAGGAATTTAGCATGATCTCAAACAATGAGGACGAGATCACATACGATGCGGCGGGAGCAGAACCGTTGGCGCTGATGTTGTCGGCCATGTCGTTGATGAAAAGATTGCCGAGATTGGGGAAGAAGTCGTCGTTGCAAGTCGTCGCTGCCAGAAGTCTTCTGGCATGCGCTCCCAAAAGCCTGTTGTCCCTTCTCGCGGTGCATGCCAGAGAGGGATGAAGAAGACTTGCGTGGCAGTGCAATGTTCTGGAATGGTGTGAAACCATATGTTGTGGCGGCGGCTAGGTTAGACGTCTGCCTATCTATATAGTGCGAGTCGGGTAGGTCGTGGGAGTAAACCCCATGTCCAAGTCAATAACAGTCCTATGATCCAAAGAAATCGGAAACGGCTGAATAATTAACACATCCGTTAATTAGTAACTAATGATTCACTAATTTTTCCGAGCAACAAAAATATAGACAACATGCATAGCTTTGTCCTCGGCTCGGCTCATACCCGAAACCCGACGCGACGCGGCAAGCGAGGAGGAGAAGCGCGCGTGTAGGTCTCCTCTTCTCATGCTCATACAAGTGCTAGAAGAGCTCACCTCATAAAGTGGTGCAACTCACTCTCATCTAGCAGTATGGGACTAAACTCTAGTCCCACTCACATCACACACAACCATGCAGGAAGAAGTTTGTCAGCCATTGAAGGTATCATCACTGGACTGACTCATCTACACACACTCTCAACTTGAACTCATGTTTTCGGGGCATCCCAAGCGTACCACCGATCATAGTCCACATAGACCAAGCTAACACCACTTCTCTATGCACCTAGTGGCATCAAAACAAAAAGGGCAATTTTACATTTTTGCGGTGAAGTTTTGAGTGTTCACCTCATATGCTCACTAAAACTATGTAGAGGTGCAAGTGAGTGATTCCAAATTGTATTTATGGGCCATGTGTTATTGATTTCATTACCTCACCAACCATCTTTCCACTTATTTAAGTCCATGAGTACAATTGCTATAAGAGCTACCAATCCTAGTGATATATTTTATTTACTTGTCAAGCATGGTACTATGTAATCTACTCCCTCCGTCCTTGAAAGAGTGTACTTCCAACTTTGTTGGAGGGTCAAATTATCTCAAAGTTTAATCGAGTTTGTGCAAAAATATATCAATGTTTGTGAAACCAAATAGGCATATGATGAAAATATATTTTATCACGAATGTAATGCTACTAATTTGATGTCATAAATGTTGGTGTATAATTGTATAAATACGGTCAAACATAAAAATGTTTGACTTTCCAACAAAGTTGGAAGTACACTCTTTCAAGGACGGAGGGAGTAGGTGTAGTTATGAACTTCAATGTAAGGATCCTGCACATGATCAACAATAACGGATAATGTATACTAGTGGTTGGGGCGCGCCCTAGGCACGCCTCCTGGGGCGTAACTGTGCGTACTTGTCTTGCTGTAACAATTCTTTAACGTGTTTGTACAACCATTGGTTGTCAGTTGCTCAAAACAGATTAGCAGCACCATTCTTGAACATCTAAAGATAATTTCGAAATGTATGGAAGTTCCGTTGCATGATTACAACATTCAAATAGAGAATTAGATAGTAGTTACTCACTCCAGTTCACAAAATTATGTCATTTTTGACATAATTTAACGAGTGTTTGGAACATAGGAATATAAAAAGTTGGGGATGCTATTACAATGACAATATTGTACAGCTGCCACTAGGTTATTCCTTCAACATTAAGGGCATGAGCAAGCATATAAGGCCCAAGGAGATACCTGATGTTATCTCAATCTCATCCATGGCAGCTGGAAAACCACGCCGAGTTTGGCCTGCCAAAAATAGATCCAAAATCATGACACATGAACTAAGCTATTTTCCATGTTATAGGTGTTGGGGAACATAGTAATTTCAAAAAAAATCCTACGCACACGCAAGATCATGGTGATGCATAGCAACGAGAGGGGAGAGTGTTGTCCACGTACCCTCGTAGACCGAAAGCGGAAGCGTTAGCACAACGCGGTTGATGTAGTAGTACGTCTTCACGATCCAACCGATCAAGTACCGAACGCACGGCACCTCCGAGTTCAGCACACGTTCAGCCCGATGACGTCCCTCGAACTCCGATCCAGCCGAGTGTTGAGGGAGAGTTTCGTCAGCACGACGGTGTGGTGACGATGATGATGTTCTACCGACGCAGGGCTTCGCCTAAGCACCGCTACAGTATTATCGAGGTGGACTATGGTGGAGGGGGCACCGCACACGGCTAAAAGATCAAACGATCAATTGTTTTGTCTCTAGGGTGCCCCCTGCCCCCGTATATAAAGGAGCAAGGGGGGAGGTGCGGCCGGCCAGGAGAGGGCGCGCCAGGAGGAGTCCTACTCCCACCGGGAGTAGGACTCCCTCCCTTTTCCTTGTTGGATTAGGAGTGGAGGGGGAAAGAGGTGGAGGAGAAGAAGGAAAGGGGGGCGCCGCCCCCCTCTCCTTGTCCTATTCGGACTAGGGGGAGGGGCGCGCGGCCCTTGCCCTGGCCGCCTCTCCTCTTCTCCACTAAGGCCCACTATGGCCCATTTGAAGGAAATATGCCCTAGAGGCAATAATAAAGTTATTATTTATTTCCTTATATCATGATAAATGTTTATTATTCATGCTAGAATTGTATTAACCGGAAACGTAATACTTGTGTGAATACATAGACAAACAGAGTGTCACTAGTATGCCTCTACTTGACTAGCTCGTTGATCAAAGATGGTTATGTTTCCTAGCCATTGACAGGAGTTGTCATTTGATTAACGGGATCACATCATTAGGAGAATGATGTGATTGACTTGACCCATTCCGTTAGCTTAGCACTCGATCGTTTAGTATGTTGCTATTGCTTTCTTCATGACTTATACATGTTCCTATGACTATGAGATTATGCAACTCCCGTTTACCGGAGGAACACTTTGTGTGCTACCAAACGTCACAACGTAACTGGGTGATTATAAAGGTGCTCTACAGGTGTCTCCAAAGGTACATGTTGGGTTGGCGTATTTCGAGATTGGGATTTGTCACTCCGATTGTCGGAGAGGTATCTCTGGGCCCACTCGGTAATGCACATCACTTAAGCCTTGCAAGCATTGCAACTAATGAGTTAGTTGTGGGATGATGTATTACAGAACGAGTAAAGATACTTGCCGGTAACGATATTGAACTAGGTATTGAGATACCGACGATGGAATCTCGGGCAAGTAACATACCGATGACAAAGGGAACAACGTATGTTGTTATGCGGTCTTACCGATAAAGATCTTCGTAGAATATGTGGGAGCCAATATGAGCATCCAGGTTCCGCTATTGGTTATTGACCGGAGACGTGTCTCGGTCATGTCTACATAGTTCTCGAACCCGTAGGGTCCGCACGCTTAAAGTTTCGATGATAGTTATATTATGAGTTTATATGTTTTGATGTACCTAAGGTTGTTCGGAGTCCCGGATGTGATCACGGACATGACGAGGAGTCTCGAAATGGTCGAGACATGAAGATTGATATATTGGAAGCCTATATTTGGATATCGGAAGTGTTCCGGGTGAAATCGGGATTTTACCGGAGTACCGGAGGGGTTACCGGAACCCCCTGGGGGTTAATGGGCCATAGTGGGCCTTACTGGAGAAGAAGAGAGGCGGCCAGGGCAAGGGCCACGCGCCCCTCCCCCTAGTCCGAATAGGACAAGGAGAGGGCGGCGGCGCCCCCCTTTCTTTCTTCTCCTCCACCTCTTTCCCCCTCCACTCCTAATCCAACAAGGAAAAGGGAGGGAGTCCTACTCCCGGTGGGAGTAGGACTCCTCCAGGCGCGCCCTCTCCTGGCCGGCCGCACCTCCCCCCTTGATCCATTATATACGGGGGCAGGGGGCACCCTAGAGACACAAAAATTGATCGTTTGATCTTTTAGCCGTGTGTGGTGCCCCCCTCCACCATAGTCCACCTCGATAATACTGTACAGGTGCTTAGGCGAAGCCCTGCGTCGGTATAACATCATCATCGTCACCACGCCGTCGTGCTGACAAAACTCTCCCTCAACACTCGGCTGGATCGGAGTTCGAGAGACGTCATCGGGCTGAACGTGTGCTGAACTCGGAGGTGCCGTATGTTCGGTACTTGATCGGTCGGATCATGAAGACGTACGACTACATCAACCGCGTTGTGCTAACGGTTCCGCTTTCGGTCTACGAGGGTACGTGGACAAAACTCTCCTCTCTCGTTGCTATGCATCACCATGATCTTGCGTGTGCGTAGGAAATTTTTTGAAATTACTACGTTCCCCAACAGTGGCATCCGAGCCTGGTTTTATGCGTAGATGTCATATGCACGAGTAGAACACAAGTGAGTTGTGGGCGATATAAGTCATACTTCTTACCAGCATGTCATACTTTGGTTCAGCGTTATTGTTGGATGAAGCGGCCCGGACCGACATTACGCGTACGCTTACGCGAGACTGGTTCTACCGACGTGCTTTGCACACAGGTGGCTGGCGGGTGTCAGTTTCTCCAACTTTAGTTGAATCGAGTATGGCTACGCCCTGTCCTTGCGAAGGTTAAAACAGCACCAACTTGACAAACTATCGTTGTGGTTTTGATGCGTAGGTAAGAACAGTTCTTGCTAAGCCCAGTAGCAGCCACGTAAAACTTGCAACAACAAAGTAGAGGACGTCTAACTTGTTTTTGTAGGGCATGTTATGATGTGATATGGTCAAGACATGATGCTAAATTTTATTGTATCAGATGATCATGTTTTGTAACCGAGTTATCGGCAACTGGCAGGAGCCATATGGTTGTCGCTTTATTCTATGCAATGCAATCGCCCTGTAATGCTTTACTTTATCACTAAGCGGTAGCGATAGTCGTAGAAAGCATAAGATTGGCGAGACGACAACGATGCTACGATGAAGATCAAGGTGTCGCGCCGGTGACGATGGTGATCATGACGGTGCTTCGGAGATGGAGATCATAAGCACAAGAAGATGATGGCCATATCATATCACTTATATTGATTGCATGTGATGTTTATCTTTTATGCATCTTATCTTGCTTTGATTGCCGGTAGCATTATAAGATGATCTCTCACTAAATTTCAAGATAAAAGTGTTCTCCCTGAGTATGCACCGTTGCCAAAGTTCGTTGTGCCCAGACACCACGTGATGATCGGGTGTGATAAGCTCTACGTCCATCTACAACGGGTGCAAGCCAGTTTTGCACACGCGGAATACTCAGGTTAAACTTGACGAGCCTAGCATATGCAGATATGGCCTCGGAACACTAAGACCGAAAGGTCGAGCGTGAATCATATAGTAGATATGATCAACATAGTGATGTTCACCATTGAAAGCTACTCCATTTCACGTGATGATCGGTTATGGTTTAGTTGATTTGGATCACGTGATCACTTAGAGGATTAGAGGGATGTCTATCTAAGTGGGAGTTCTTAAGTAATATGATTAATTGAACTTAAATTTATCATGAACTTAGTACCTGATAGTATCTTGCTTGTCTATGTTGATTGTAGATAGATGGCCCGTGCTGTTGTTCCGTTGAATTTTAATGCGTTCCTTGAGAAAGCAAAGTTGAAAGATGATGGTAGCAATTACACAGACTGGGTCCGTAACTTGAGGATTATCCTCATTGCTGCACAAAAGAATTACGTCCTGGAAGCACCGCTGGGTGCCAGGCCTGCTGCAGATGCAACTGACGACGTTAAGAACATCTGGCAAAGCAAAGCTGATGACTACTCGATAGTTCAGTGTGCCATGCTTTACGGCTTAGAACCAGGACTTCAACGACGTTTTGAACGTCATGGAGCATATGAGATGTTCCAGGAGTTGAAGTTAATATTTCAAGCAAATGCCCGGATTGAGAGATATGAAGTCTCCAATAAGTTCTACAGCTGCAAGATGGAGGAGAATAGTTCTGTCAGTGAGCATATACTCAGAATGTCTGGGTATACAATCACTTGATTCAACTGGGAGATAATCTTCCGGATGATAGCGTCATTGACAGAATTCTTCAATCACTGCCACCAAGCTACAAGAGCTTCGTGATGAACTATAACATGCAAGGTATGGATAAGACGATTCCCGAGCTCTTCGCAATGCTAAAGGCTGCGGAGGTAGAAATCAAGAAGGAGCATCAAGTGTTGATGGTCAATAAGACCACTAGTTTCAAGAAAAAGGGCAAAGGGAAGAAGAAGGGGAACTTCAAGAAGAACAGCAAACAAGTTGCTGCTCAAGAGAAGAAACCCAAGTCTGGACCTAAGCCTGAGACTGAGTGCTTCTACTGCAAGCAGACTGGTCACTGGAAGCGGAACTGCCCCAAGTATTTGGCGGATAAGAAGGATGGCAAGGTGAACAAAGGTATATGTGATATACATGTTATTGATGTGTACCTTACCAGAGCTCGCAGTAGCACCTGGGTATTTGATACTGGTTCTGTTGCTAATATTTGCAACTCAAAACAGGGACTACGGATTAAGCGAACACTGGCTAAGGACGAGGTGACGATGCGCGTGGAAAACGGTTCCAAAGTCGATGTGATCGCCGTCGGCACGCTACCTCTACATCTACCTTCGGGATTAGTATTAGACCTAAATAATTGTTATTTGGTGCCAGCGTTGAGCATGAACATTATATCTGGATCTTGTTTGATGCGAGACGGTTATTCATTTAAATCAGAGAATAATGGTTGTTCTATTTATATGTGTAATATCTTTTATGGTCATGCACCCTTAAAGAGTGGTCTATTTTTGATGAATCTCGATAGTAGTGATACACATATTCATAATGTTGAAGCCAAAAGATGCAGAGTTGATAATGATAGTGCAACTTATTTGTGGCACTGCCGTTTAGGTCATATCAGTATAAAGCGCATGAAGAAACTCCATCCTGATGGACTTTTGGAACCACTTGATTATGAATCACTTGGTACTTGCGAACCGTGCCTCATGGGCAAGATGACTAAAACGCCATTCTCCGGTACTATGGAGAGAGCAACGGATTTGTTGGAAATCATACATACAGATGTATGTGGTCCGATGAATGTTGAGGCTCGTGGCCGATATCGTTATTTTCTCACTTTCACAGATGATTTGAGCAGATATGGGTATGTCTACTTAATGAAACATAAGTCTGAAACATTTGAAAAGTTCAAAGAATTTCAGAGTGAAGTTGAAAATCATCGTAACAAGAAAATAAAGTTTCTACGATCTGATCGTGGGGGAGAATATTTGAGTTACGAGTTTGGTCTACATTTGAAACAATGCGGAATTGTTTCGCAACTCACGGCACCCGGAACACCACAGCGTAATGGTGTGTCCAAACGTCGTAATCGTACTTTACTTGATATAGTGCGGTCTATGATGTCTCTTACTGATTTACCGCTATCGTTTTGGGGTTATGCTTTAGAGACGGCTGCATTCACGTTAAATAGGGCACCATCGAAATCCGTTGAGACGACGCCTTATGAACTGTGGTTTGGCAAGAAACCAAAGTTGTCATTTCTTAAAGTTTGGGGCTGCGATGCTTATGTGAAAAAACTTCAACCTGATAAGCTCGAACCCAAATCGGAGAAATATGTCTTCATAGGATACCCAAAGGAGACTGTTGGGTACACCTTCTATCACAGATCCGAAGGCAAGACATTCGTTGCTAAGAATGGATCCTTTCTAGAGAAAGAGTTTCTCTCGAAAGAAGTGAGTGGGAGGAAAGTAGAACTTGATGAGGTAACTGTACCTGCTCCCTTATTGGAAAGTAGTTCATCACAGAAACCGGTTCCTGTGACGCCTACACCAATTAGTGAGGAAGTTAATGATGATGATCATGGAACTTCATGTGACACCCCCGATTTGGCCGTACACTAATCATGCACGCAAATGTGTACGATCAAGATCAGGGACTCACGGGAAGATATCACAACACAACTCTACAACATAAATAAGTCATACAAGCATCATAATACAAGCCAGGGGCCTCGAGGGCTCGAATACAAGTGCTCGATCATAGACGAGTCAGCGGAAGCAACAATATCTGAGTACAGACATAAGTTAAACAAGTTTGCCTTAAGAAGGCTAGCACAAACTGGGATACAGATCGAACGAGGCGCAGGCCTCCTGCCTGGGATCCTCCTAACTACTCCTGGTCGTCGTCAGCGGGCTGCACGTAGTAGTAGGAACCTCCAGTGTCGTAGGAGTCGTCGTCGACGGTGATGTCTGTCTCCTGGACTCCAGCCTCTGGTTGCGACAATCAGGAGAAAGGAAAGGGGGAAAAGAGGAAGGAAAGCAACCGTGAGTACTCATCCAAAGTACTCGCAAGCAACGAGCTACACTACATATGCATGGGTATATGTGTAAAGGGGCATATCAGTGGACTGAACTGCAGAATGCCAGAATAAGAGGGGGATAGCTAGTCCTGTCGAAGACTATGCTTCTGGCCATCTCCATCTTGCAGCATGTAGAAGAGAGTAGATTGAAGTCCTCCAAGTAGCAGCGCATAGCATAATCCTACACGGCGATCCCCTCCTCGTCGCCCTGTTAGAGAGCGATCACCGGGTTGTATCTGGCACTTGGAAGGGTGTATTTTATTAAGTATCTGGTTCTAGTTGTCATAAGGTCAAGGTACAACTCCGGGTCGTCCTTTTACCGAGGGACACGGCTATTCGAATAGATAAACTTCCCTGCAGGGGTGCACCACATAACCCAACACGCTCGATCCCATTTGGCCGGACACACTTTTCTGGGTCATGCCCGGCCTCGGAAGATCAACACGTCGCACGCCGGTCTAAATCCTATGCGCGCAGGGGTCTGGGCCCATCGCCCATTGCACACCTACACGTTGCAAGGGCGGCCGGAAGCAGACCTAGCCTAGCAGGCGTTCCAGTCCAATCCGGCGCGCGCCGCTCCGTCGCTGACGTCAAAAGAGCTTCGGCTGATACCACGACGTCGAGTGCCCATAACTGTTCCAGCGTAGTTGGTTAGTGCGTATAGACCAAATGGCCAGACTCAGATCAAATACCAAGATCTCGTTAAGCGTGTTAAGTATCCGCGAACGCCGACCAGGGCCAGGCCCACCTCTCTCCTAGGTGGTCTCAACCTGCCCTGTTGCTCTGCCACAAAGTAACAGTCGGGGGCCGTCGGGAACCCAGGCCCACCTCTACCGGGATGGAGCCACATGTCCTTTCAGCCCCCTCATCAGAATCACTTGCGAGTACTCTACGAGCCGACCCGACTTTAGTCACCACATGTGTCATGTATAGAGTATATAAGTATATACCCGTGATCACCTCCCGAAGTGATCACGGCCCAGTAGTATAGCATGGCAGACGGACAAGAGTGTAGGGCCTCTGATGGAACACTAGCATCCTATACTAAGAAGTGGGATAACAGGTAAGGGTAACAACTGTAGCAACAATGATAGGTTATGCATCAGGATAGGATTAATGGAAAGCGGTAACATGCTACACTACTCTAATGCAAGCAGTATAGAGAAGAATAGGCGATATCTGGTGATCAAGGGGGGGCTTGCCTGGTTGCTCTGGCAAGGAGGGGGTCGTCGTCGACGTAGTCGATCATAGGGGCAACATCGGTCTCGGGGTCTACCGGAGAGAAGAGGGGGAAGAAACAGTAAATATAAAGCAAACATAGCTTCACAAAGCATAACATGGCAATATGATGTGCCGGGTGTGACCTAACGTATGGCTACACGATATAGGTGAAGGGGGAATTCAACCGGGAAGGGGTTCCCGGTTCCGGACCTGTGTCAGTCAGATGACCGGAGGGGGAATGTTCCATGTTCAGCATGCTAAGGGCATGTGACAGATGAACGGACCGCGTATTCGGATTCGTTGGATTTTTCTGAGCAACTTTCACATAGAAAACATTTTCATCGGAGTTACGGTTTAATTACTATGAATTTCTAAAGGTTAAGGTATTTTCTGGAATTATTAATATTAACATAAAAAGGAATATTGCATCAGCATGACATCACTGTGACGTCAGCGGTCAACAGGACGGCTGACCAGGTCAAACTGACCAGTGGGTCCCACCTGTCATCGACAGTGGACTGACAGTGGGTCCCACCTGTCATCGACAGTGGACTGACAGTGGGTTATTTTAATTAAACATGGCTAATTAGCAGCTGGGCCCCACATGTTAGTGACTGTTTAGCTTAACTAACTATTTTAATTATAGAACATTTTAATTAGTTAAATTAAGCGGTGGGGCCTGCATGTCAGTGGCACTGGGCTGCCCAGTCAGCAGTTGACTGGGTCAACCCAGTCAACTGGGGCCCGTGGGGCCCACTGGCAGCCTCAATGGGGTGGCCCCCATAGGGCCACGTTGGCGCCAGGTCAGCACGGCGGCCGGAGCAACGCCGGCGACCAAATCGCACGGCGGCGCGCACGGGAGGCCGCCGGATTTGCGCTACGGTGGCTCAAATCGGACGCGGCTGGACTCGTTCGAACGAGAAGACGACGGCGAGGGAATATGGGGTGGTGGCAGAGGCTGCGGTGTTCGGGAACGTCGATGGCGAGCGGCGAGGCGGACGCCGGACTTCGGCCCTCGCGCGAACTGCGGCTAGAGGGCACGGCAGGACTACTGGGGAGGCTCTACGGGGTCCTGGCGAGGCCTAGAGCACGGTGGCGAGCTCGGGTGAGCACGACATCGACGAGGACGACGGTGACGAGCTCCGTTGCGGAGTGGGCTTCATGCGGCGATGGCAACGGCGGCTACGGTGATGAATCCGTGCGGGGGAGCGAGGGGGAGACGTGGTGGCTCACCGGGAGCCGTAGGGAAGTGGCAGTGTGCTCGGGGAGGCGCGAAGCATCCAGAATCGACGGCGATAGACGGCGGCGATCCGAGGAAGGAGAAGAAGATGGCGGCGGCGTGGAGGCTTCCCAACTCGTTCCGTTTGGCGTAGTCGACGTAGTCGACGTCGGGGAGCCGTTCGGGCACGTCGGCGGGGCAATCAGGGCACGGTGGCCGCGGGATCGAGCGTCGCGGCGGCGAGCTCTCGGGCAAGCTCGCAGCGGGAGCGATAGAGAGAGCGAGGGGGAAAACTGGGGGTAGCTAGGGTTTCCCGGGGGTCGGGGGCGGCCTTAGCCGTGCGGAGGGCTCGGCGGATGGTCGCCGCGTGGCCATCCACGGCCTCGACGAGCGCCCGGCGGCCACCGAGCTCGGATGAGCAGTAGGAGGAAGGAGGGGACTCCAGGTGGGCTGGGCCGCACTTGTAGCTAGTAGGCCTAAGTGCACAGTAGAACTTAGGCCCCTTTTTATTTTCTTATTTCTGTTTCTGTTTTCTTTTACTGTTTTATTTTAGTTCCTCTTTTATTTAGTTTTATAAATTATAATGTAAAATCCTAAATTAGCGATATTAATTATGCTACTTCCCCATTATCTTTTTGGCAACTAAATGAATAGTTTAATATTTTATAAAATACAAAAGGCATTTATTTAATTGTTTTAACTACTGTTTTAATTATCTTAGAGCCTTTAAGCATTCTATAAAAGTGTGGTTTCTCCACCATAATCACCCATGTAATACTTGGCACTAACCGAACATTTTTGTTTTAATGTTTGAAAACTTATGTTGTTTGCCATATTTTGAATTTGAATTTTGAATCGGTTCCGAACTAACGCGTGATTAGCAACAGTAATCGAAGTGACATGGCATCATTAGCAGAGAATTACTGTAGCTTGATTATCCGGGCGTCACAATTCTCCTCCACTACAAGAAATCTCGTCCCGAGATTTACGCGGTGTAGTAAGGGGGGGAAGGTGCTGGTAGCCAAAAACCTAACGAGTCTTGTCGGTCTTGGCTGCCTTTTCGAAGAGGTTGATCCCTTTCGTTGAGGTCTTCATTTCTCTGCTTCAAGTCACCATGTTCAAGTCGTCATCCTTTCTTCGGGAACTCCATCGTACTTACCAAAGAATAAAGGGTGGTTATTCCGGAAGAACGGACCTCTGCAAGGTTGATTACCTGGTAGCTAACATCGGGGAAAGGTGGCGGGAAGTAACTCTCGAACTGAAACTTAAGAAAATTTCGAGTGCAAAGTAAGAAGGTACTATGAGAAGTTTAAGCGGGTAGGCAATCGTTCGATGCCTGAACAAAGTGTGAAAGGGGTCCAGAGTAACGAGAATAAGTATTGCGTCTGACACCAAAGTATATTACTAGGAAGATGATCCATGAATTATATATGAAATCAAGCGCGAGGAATAACTTTGGCAACATGGGGGTACAGGAGAGTCAGGTTTCGATCCTGTTGAACTGTGGGTTATGGGCCCACCATGTGGGATAAAAGTTGGAAGGGTGGAGACGTCTTGCGTGATCATGCAAGCAAGGCATGTCAGAGGGTAGCCTGTCGATTATGTCAGCAACAACGTCGGTCCCAAGGGCGAGGGACGAAGAGAACCATTTTCCTGCTCGTTGAACGAGGCGGACCAATAGGCAAGGTTCTCGTCCATCGGTGGCTACCGGAATGTCATCAACAATAGTAACATGGTCTACTGAGAGAGTGGTACAACGAGGTGCTCAACTAAGCAGGGAATTATCTCTGCTCAGCTAAGTCAGATTACAAGAAAGGTTAAACAAAACAATGGAAAGGAAAATATGATTATCAGAGTAAACAGAACAATGGAAAGGAAAATGTGTTTAAACACATATTTCAAGGGTATATCCTTCCCAAGGACAAGCAGAGCATGATATCCATGACAGGATATAATGTAGAAAACCCTTTAGGTAAGGGGAGAGCAATTTCATGACATTACCCATACAACGGCGTCTGGATAATTGAGCAGGAAACAATTAGCTTTGGGCTTCAAATGTTCCTGTTGAAAATCGGAGTACCATAGACATGCTTCGAGATAGCATTGACATGGTCAACAGGTGAAGATCAGAATTAGGGAACAAAAAGGATCCATCAGGACCAACTTATAGAATAAGTCTTACAATTTCCTCATGGAAGAATGGATAACCTTGCTGAAAAGGAATCTATAACAATAGGGCCAACCGGCCAGGTGTGCTAGGCACGACATCACCTTACCGGGTCACATAAGACCAATGTTATAACTCTTGGAAATATGTTCCAACCATCATATCTGACCGAGATTCAGATCTGATTGGTGTCAGGATAACTCAGACTCAGGATGCCTGAGAAGAAAGGTGCAACACAAATTGTCGAGATGACATTGTAAGATTCTCGAGAATTGAACTATGGGAGCGAGTTCCGAAAAAAGAGTTCATCATTAAACCAAGGAGAGGATGAGGGGGTGGCTGATGGACTCAGCGACAATTCCTCGAGATTAACAAAAGATGGATTTCCACAACTATGTGAACAAGGAGATAACATTTGTCAGATCAAATGGTATAATGATGTATGCTCGACGAAAACATACATAATTAAACATTGGTTGAAAGGTGCACCTGAAATATGGGGTTAGGTAGCATGATCAATGTTAGAATGGTGGTTCAGCAACCGATAGGCTAGGAATGAATTATCGATCATTAACTTCAAAGCAATAGGGTTGCTAGAAGTGCAGAATCCAAACAACACCATTCACTTGTGGGTACCCCAGTTGGAATCAACCCGAGGACCAAGAAAGAATGGTGATGGTGAGAAGTATCATTATAGCGAGAATTTATGAAGAGGTAATCGATCGGCGATGACATCAAGTCAAAGGAATGATGAAGCGAAAGGTTATTGGAACCAGGGGTACGACACAAACTCGAAATCAAGCTTGTTGTTCAAGGCTAAATGATATGGCAAGGAAAATCGACGTAAGCTTAGCTCATCATCGAAGTGGTGCTCCAAGAATAAGGACCAGGTAGCACAGTTAAAATCACCACGACAATGATATAGCCATACAGGCTAGGAATGGCGTGATCGGGTACAAACTCGTACTTAAAGAAGATTATCAAGTGTCGTTGAACCGTAGTGCAGACTCGGTTTAGTTATCGGTGTCTTTGAGTGTTTAATAACTAAGAGCCCGTGAAAAATTGGAATCAGTGAGAATATTAGTTGATGAAGAACTCACAAGAAGTTATGTAGTTCCGTGGTATTCTCGAGATACTTGAGGGTACTACTCAAGGGAAGATCAGCATAGAAACTGAACTGGAGTGCAGACTTGCAATAGCAGATACTTTAATCTTGTCATGATAGATGAGGCAATGGAATGGTTTCCTTCCAGATGTATTGAATATGGTTAGAATGGTTGAAACCATAACTGCAAGGGATCCAATTTACTACACCGGAAGAATCATTCGAATGTTTAAATATTCTTGCAAGAAGCTTTCATGATAAGTTCCACATCGTGTCCATGGGCATGAACACAAAGGTTCAAGGTCGACTCCCACTTCTTCAATTCATAACCTTTTATTCACTTCTCGCGTTTGATGAAGTTGCAGTGTTGAAAATTTTATCTGGCAAAATACTAGAAGAGTATGACTCATGAAAACTTTCGAGTTCATACGGTTTTTAGGGAAGGTATAGGTTCAACCCATCGGGTATCTTAGTAACATATACCACAAGTTTCAAAAGTAAATACACAAGCTCGAAAGCAGAGCATGGTTGGCCAAGCAGAGGATACAATGTACCAAAGGCATTATGTATCAGGGGAAGATGTCACAAGGTGATTGAATATGAAGGACATTGTCGGACAAAATCCAACAAGGTTCTGATGGTCCATAAAGGATCTGAGGTGAGTATCGGCACTCAACCAGAAGAAAAAGCATGTAAGGAGATCAAATGATAGAAACAACTGACTACTTCAGATCTCATTTGCAAAAGAATTATGAATTCCAAGACAAGGGATCAGAAGCAATGCTCTGATTAGGGATGGATAAGCTGAATAGCCTTAGGGGTACAAACAACGACGATTTGATTGGTCGAGATCCAGCTCATGTAAAAAATGATTTCTGAGCCGGAAGGATGAATTCTAGGATCTGATTGAGGATTGCAAGCATTCGCAACATATTGAATCAATGGACTCAAAAAGATAATGACAAAGGGTGCCAATAAGATTTTGAGACTTATGGGATTAATCATAATGCTAGTAAGCAAGAATTTCAAGAGCAATAGGCTCCTGAGAATTTTCGGAAGATCGAATAGTATTTTGAAGACTATTGTGAAATACATGAATCAACTGGGGATGAGTCGATACTCGGTAGGTGCGAGTAATTATCCGTATGGGTATTTCTGCGGCAAGGAACTACAAGACAGTGGTACAAGGGATTCTTAAAAAGCATGAGAGCAATTCGATGTATCTGGTAATAACAAGAGAAACTCAGAGTAATTGTATGAACAACAAGTGTATGTTGTTATCCATATGGATATATCGGTAGTAGGGAATTGAAAAGCCAGAGGGCACAAGGGTCTCGGGAATGATCGAAGAGTATCTTCAACATCTTCTGGTGCAGTCGGCGACCATCTGTGATAAAGGGCTCTCCGGGAGAAAGTATTTATGAGAACCTACAGTTAGTCCTTTTAGCAAAATCATTTAACCCGAATAGGAAAGAGTTCAGAGTCCCAGAGTAAGGATCGAGGAATAAAAGATCCTAATACCACCCAATGGCGATGTGGGCCCGTAAGCCGCACGGCCATGTTAGTAAAAAGTTTTTCAATGACTAGACTCGACTTCGGCCAAGGAGTTGGAAAGGGGGATTCCTATAGGCAGTTGGCTCTGATACCAACTTGTGACGCCCCCGATTTGACCGTACACTAAACATGCACGCAAATGTGTACAATCAAGATCAGGGACTCACGGGAAGATATCACAACACAACTCTACAACATAAATAAGTCATACAAGCATCATAATACAAGCCAGGGGCCTCGAGGGCTCGAATACAAGTGCTCGATCATAGACGAGTCAGCGGAAGCAACAATATCTGAGTACAGACATAAGTTAAACAAGTTTGCCTTAAGAAGGCTAGCACAAACTGGGATACAGATCGAACGAGGCGCAGGCCTCCTGCCTGGGATCCTCCTAACTACTCCTGGTCGTCGTTAGCGGGCTGCACGTAGTAGTAGGCACCTCCAGTGTCGTAGGAGTCGTCGTCGACGGTGGCGTCTGGCTGCTGGACTCCAGCCTCTGGTTGCGACAATCAGGAGAAAGGAAAGGGGGGAAAGAGGAAGGAAAGCAACCGTTAGTACTCATCCGTACTCGCAAGCAAGGAGCTACACTACATATGCATGGGTATATGTGTAAAGGGGCATCAGTGGACTAAACTGCAGAATGCCAGAATAAGAGGGGGATAGCTAGTCCTGTCGAAGACTACGCTTCTGGCCATCTCCATCTTGCAGCATGTAGAAGAGAGTAGATTGAAGTCCTCCAAGTAGCAGCGCATAGCATAATCCTACCCGGCGATCCCCTCCTCGTCGCCCTGTTAGAGAGCGATCACCGGGTTGTATCTGGCACTTGGAAGGGTGTATTTTATTAAGTATCCGGTTCTAGTTGTCATAAGGTCAAGGTACAACTCCGGGTCGTCCTTTTACCGAGGGACACGGCTATTCAAATAGATAAACTTCCCTGCAGGGGTGCACCACATAACCCAACACGCTCGATCCCATTTGGCCGGACACACTTTTCTGGGTCATGCCCGGCCTCGGAAGATCAACACGTCGCAGCCCCACCTAGGCTCAACAGAGAGGTCAGCACGCCGGTCTAAATCCTATGCGCGCAGGGGTCTGGGCCCATCGCCCATTGCACACCTGCATGTTGCGAGGGCGGCCGGAAGCAGACCTAGCCTAGCAGGCGTTCCAGTCCAATCCGGCGCGCGCCGCTCCGTCGCTGACGTCAAGAAGAGCTTCGGCTGATACCACGACGTCGAGTGCCCATAACTGTTCCCGCGTAGTTGGTTAGTGCGTATAGACCAAATGGCCAGACTCAGATCAAATACCAAGATCTCGTTAAGCGTGTTAAGTATCCGCGAACGCCGACCAGGGCCAGGCCCACCTCTCTCCTAGGTGGTCTCAACCTGCCCTGTCGCTCCGCCACAAAGTAACAGTCGGGGGCCGTCGGGAACCCAGGCCCACCTCTACTGGGATGGAGCCACCTGTCCTTTCAGCCCCCTCATCAGAATCACTTGCGGGTACTCTACGAGCCGACCCGACTTTAGTCACCACATGTGTCATGTATAGAGTATATAAGTATATACCCGTGATCACCTCCCGAAGTGATCACGACCCAGTAGTATAGCATGGCAGACGGACAAGAGTGTAGGGCCTCTGATGGAACACTAGCATCCTTTACTAAGCAGTAGGATAGCAGGTAAGGGTAACAACTGTAGCAACAATGACAGGTTATGCATCAGGATAGGATTAACGGAAAGCAGTAACATGCTACACTACTCTAATGCAAGCAGTATAGAGAAGAATAGGCGATATCTGGTGATCAGGGGGGGCTTGCCTGGTTGCTCTGGCAAGGAGGGGGTCGTCGTCGACGTAGTCGATCATAGGGGCAACATCGGTCTCGGGGTCTACCGAAGAGAAGAGGGGGAAGAAACAGTAAATATAAAGCAAACATAGCTTCACAAAGCATAACGTGGCAATATGATGTGCGGGGTGTGACCTAACGTATGGCTACACGATATAGGTGAAGGGGGAATTCAACCGGGAAGGGGTTCCCGGTTCCGGACCTGTGTCAGTCAGATGACCGGAGGGGGAATATTCCATGTTCAGCATGCTAAGGGCATGTGACAGATGGACGGACCGCGTATTCGGATTCATTGGATTTTTCTGAGCAACTTTCATATAGAAAACATTTTCATCGGAGTTACGGTTTAATTACTATGAATTTATAAAGGTTAAGGTATTTTCTGGAATTATTAATATTACCATAAAAGGAATATTGCATCAGCATGACGTCACTGTGACGTCAGCGGTCAACAGGACGGCTGACCAGGTCAAACTGACCAGTGGGTCCCACGTGTCATCGATAGTGGACTGACAGTGGGTTATTTTAATTAAACATGGCTAATTAGCAGCTGGGCCCCACATGTCAGCGACTGTTTAGCTTAACTAATTATTTTTAATTATAAACATTTTAATTAGTTTAATTAAGCGGTGGGGCCTGCATGTCAGTGGCACTGGGCTGCCCAGTCAGCAGTTGACTGGGTCAACCCAGTCAACTGGGGCCCGTGGGGCCCACTGGCAGCCTCAATGGGGTGGCCCTCATAGGGCCACGTTGGCGCCAGGTCAGCACGGCGGCCGGAGCAACGCCGACGACCAAATCGCACGGCGACGCGCACGGGAGGCCGCCGGATTTGCGCTACGGTGGCTCAAATCGGACGCGGCTGGACTCGTTCGAACGAGAAGACGACGGCGAGGCGATCTGGGGTGGTGGCAGAGGCTGCGGTGGTCGGGAACGTTGACGGCGAGCGGCGAGGCGGATGCTGGACTTCGGCCCTCGCGCGAACTGCGGCTAGAGGGCACGGCAGGACTACTGGGGAGGCTCTACGGGGTCCTGGCGAGGCCTAGAGCACGGTGGCGAGCTCGGGTGAGCACGACATCGACGAGGACGACGGTGACGAGCTCCGTTGCGGAGTGGGCTTCGGGCGGCGATGGCAACGGCGGCTACGGTGATGAATCCGTGCGGGGGAGCGAGGGGGAGACGTGGTGGCTCACCGGGAGCCGTAGGGAAGTGGCAGTGTGCTCGGGGAGGCGCGGAGCATCCGGAATCGACGGCGATAGACGGCGGCGATCCGAGGAAGGAGAAGAAGATGGCGGCGGCGTGGAGGCTTCCCAGCTCGTTCCGTTCGGCGTAGTCGACGTAGTCGACGTCGGGGAGCCGTTCGGGCACGTCGGCGGGGCAATTGGGGCACGGTGGCCGCGGGATCGAGCGTCGCGGCGGCGAGCTCTCGGGCAAGCTCGCAGCGGGAGCGATAGAGAGAGCGAGGGGGAAAACTGGGGGTAGCTAGGGTTTCCCGGGGCTCGGGGGCGGCCTTAGCCGTGCGGGGGGCTCGGCGGATGGTCGCCGCGTGGCCATCCGCAGCCTCGACGAGCGCCCGGCGGCCACCGAGCTCGGATGAGCAGTAGGAGGAAGGAGGGGACTCCAGGTGGGCTGGGCCGCACCTGTAGCTAGTAGGCCTAAGTGCACAGTAGAACTTAGGCCCCTTTTTATTTTCTTATTTCTGTTTTCTCTTTTTCTTTTACTGTTTTATTTTAGTTCCTCTTTTATTTAGTTTTATAAATTATAATGTAAAATCCTAAATTAGCGATATTAATTATGCTACTTCCCCATTATCTTTTTGGCAACTAAATGAATAGTTTAATATTTTATAAATTACAAAAGGCATTTATTTAGTTGTTTTAACTACTGTTTTAATTATCTTAGAGCCTTTAAGCATTCTATAAAAGTGTGGTTTCTCCACCATAATCACCCATGTAATACTTGGCACTAACCGAATATTTTTGTTTTAATGTTTGAAAACTTATGTTGTTTGCCATATTTTGAATTTGAATTTTGAATCGGTTCCGAACTAACGCGTGATTAGCAACCGTAATCTAAGTGACATGGCATCATTAGCAGAGAATTACTGTAGCTTGATCTGAAGTTCCATGATCATCATCATTAAGTTCCTCACTAATTGGTGTAGGCGTCACAAGAACCGGTTTCTGTGATGAACTACTTTCCAATAAGGGAGCAGGTACAGTTACCTCATCAAGTTCTACTTTCCTCCCACTCACTTCTTTCGAGAGAAACTCCTTCTCTAGAAAGGATCCATTCTTAGCAACGAATGTCTTGCCTTCAGATCTGTGATAGAAGGTGTACCCAACAGTCTCCTTTGGGTATCCTATGAAGACACATTTCTCCGATTTGGGCTCGAGCTTATCAGGTTGAAGTTTTTTCACATAAGCATCGCAGCCCCAAACTTTAAGAAACGACAACTTTGGATTCTTGCCAAACCATAGTTCATAAGGCGTCGTCTTAACGGATTTCGATGGTGCCCTATTTAACGTGAATACAGCCGTCTCTAAAGCATAACCCCAAAACGATAGCGGTAAATCAGTAAGAGACATCATAGACCGCACCATATCTAGTAAAGTACGATTACGACGTTCGGACACACCATTACGCTGTGGTGTTCCGGGTGGCGTCAGTTGCGAAACTATTCCGCATTGTTTCAAATGTAGACCAAACTCGTAACTCAAATATTCTCCCCCACGATCAGATCGTAGAAACTTTATTTTCTTGTTACGATGATTTTCAACTTCACTCTGAAATTCTTTGAACTTTTCAAATGTTTCAGACTTATGTTTCATTAAGTAGACATACCCATATCTGCTCAAATCATCTGTGAAGGTGAGAAAATAACGATATCTGCCACGAGCCTCAACATTCATCGGACCACATACATCTGTATGTATGATTTCCAATAAAAAAGTTGCTCTCTCCATAGTACCAGAGAACGGCGTTTTAGTCATCTTGCCCATGAGGCACGGTTCGCAAGTACCAAGTGATTCATAATCAAGTGGTTCCAAAAGTCCATCAGGATGGAGTTTCTTCATGCGCTTTATACTGATATGACCTAAACGGCAGTGCCACAAATAAGTTGCACTATCATTATCAACTCTGCATCTTTTGGCTTCAACATTATGAATATGTGTATCACTACTATCGAGATTCATCAAAAATAGACCACTCTTTAAGGGTGTATGACCATAAAAGATATTACTCATATAAATAGAACAACCATTATTCTCTGATTTAAATGAATAACCGTCTCGCATCAAACAAGATCCAGATATAATGTTCATGCTCAACGCTGGCACCAAATAACAATTATTTAGGTCTAATACTAATCCCGAAGGTAGATGTAGAGGTAGCGTGCCGACGGCGATCACATCGACTTTGAAACCGTTTCCCGCGCGCATCGTCACCTCGTCCTTAGCCAGTGTTCGCTTAATCCGTAGTCCCTGTTTTGAGTTGCAAATATTAGCAACAGAACCAGTATCAAATACCCAGGTGCTACTGCGAGCTCTGGTAAGGTACACATCAATAACATGTATATCACATATACCTTTGTTCACCTTGCCATCCTTCTTATCCGCCAAATACTTGGGGCAGTTCCGCTTCCAGTGACCAGTCTGCTTGTAGTAGAAGCACTCAGTCTCAGGCTTAGGTCCAGACTTGGGTTTCTTCTCTTGAGCAGCAACTTGTTTGATGCTCTTCTTGAAGTTCCCCTTCTTCTTCCCTTTGCCCTTTTTCTTGAAACTGGTGGTCTTATTGACCATCAACACTTGATGCTCCTTCTTGATTTCTACCTCTGCAGCCTTTAGCATCGCGAAGAGCTCGGGAATCATCTTATCCATCCCTTGCATGTTATAGTTCATCACGAAGCTCTTGTAGCTTGGTGGTAGTGATTGAAGAATTCTGTCAATGACGCTATCATCCGGAAGATTAACTCCCAGTTGAATCAAGTGATTGTTATACCCAGACATTCTGAGTATATGCTCACTGACACAACTATTCTCCTCCATCTTGCAGCTTGGAGACTTCATATCTCTCAATCCGGGCATTTGCTTGAAATATTAACTTCAACTCCTGGAACATCTCATATGCTCCATGACGTTCAAAACGTCGTTGAAGTCCCGGTTCTAAGCCGTAAAGCATGGCACACTGAACTATCGAGTAGTCATCAGCTTTGCTTTGCCAGACGTTCTTAACGTCGTCAGTTGCATCTGCAGCAGGCCTGGCACCCAGTGGTGCTTCCAGGATGTAATTCTTTTGTGCAGCAATGAGGATAATCCTCAAGTTACGGACCCAGTTTGTGTAATTGCTACCATCATCTTTCAACTTTGCTTTCTCAAGGAATGCATTAAAATTCAACGGAACAACAGCACGGGCCATCTATCTACAATCAACATAGACAAGCAAGATACTATCAGCTACTAAGTTCATGATAAATTTAAGTTCAATTAATCATATTACTTAAGAACTCCCACTTAGATAGACACCCCTCTAATCCTCTAAGTGATCATGTGATCCAAATCAACTAAACCATAACCGATCATCACGTGAAATGGAGTAGCTTTCAATGGTGAACATCACTATGTTGATCATATCTACTATATGACTCATGCTCGACCTTTCGGTCTCAGTGTTCCGAGGCCATATCTGCATATGCTAGGCTCGTCAAGTTTAACCTGAGTATTCTGCGTGTGCAAAACTGGCTTGCACCCGTTGTAGATGGACGTAGAGCTTATCACACCCGATCATCACGTGGTGTCTAGGCACGACGAACTTTGGCAACGGTGCATACTCAGGGAGAACACTTTTATCTTGAAATTTAGTGAGAGATCATCTTATAATGCTACCGTCAATCAAAGCAAGATAAGATGCATAAAAGATAAACATCACATGCAATCAATATAAGTGATATGATATGGCCATCATCATCTTGTGCTTGTGATCTCCATCTCCGAAGCACCGTCATGATCACCATTGTCACCGGCGCGACACCTTGATCTCCATTGTAGCATCGTTGTCGTCTCGCCAATCTTATGCTTCTACGACTATCGCTACCGCTTAGTAATAAAGTAAAGCATTATAGGGCGATTGCATTGCATACAATAAAGCGACAACCATATGGCTCCTGCCAGTTGCCGATAACTCGGTTACAAAACATGATCATCTCATACAATAAAATTTAGTATCATGTCTTGACCATATCACATCACAACATGCCCTGCAAAAACAAGTTAGACGTCCTCTACTTTGTTGTTGCAAATTTTACGTGGCTGCTACGGGCTTAGCAAGAACCGTTCTTACATACGCATCAAAACCACAACGATAGTTTGTCAAGTTGGTGCTGTTTTAACCTTCGCAAGGACCGGGCGTAGCCACACTCGGTTCAACTAAAGTTGGAGAAACTGACACCCGCCAGGCACCTGTGTGCAAAGCACATCGGTAGAACCAGTCTCGCGTAAGCGTACGCGTAATGTCGGTCCGGGCCGCTTCATCCAACAATACCGCCGAACCAAAGTAAGACATGCTGGTAAGCAGTATGAGTTATATCGCCCACAACTCACTTGTGTTCTACTCGTGCATATGACATCTACGCATAAAACCAGGCTCGGATGCCACTGTTGGGGAACGTAGTAATTTCAAAAAAATTCCTACGCACACGCAAGATCATGGTGATGCATAGCAACAAGAGGAGAGAGTGTTGTCCACGTACCCTCGTAGAACGAAAGTGGAAGCGTTAGCACAACGCGGTTGATGTAGTCGTACGGCTTCACGATCCGACCGATCAAGTACCGAACGCATGACACCTCCGAGTTCAGCACACGTTCAGCCCGATGATGTCCCTCGAACTCCGATCCAGCCGAGTGTTGAGGGAGAGTTTTGTCAGCATGACGGTGTGGTGACGATGATGATGTTCTACCGACGCAGGGCTTCGCCTAAGCACCGCTACAGTATTATCAAGGTGGACTATGATGGAAGGGGGCACCGCACACGGCTAAAAGATCAAACGATCAATTGTTTTGTCTCTAGGATGCCCCCTGCCCCCGTATATAAAGGAGCAAGGGGGGAGGTGCGGCCGGCCAGGAGGGGGCGCGCCAGGAGGAGTTCTACTCCCACCGGGAGTAGGACTCCCTCCCTTTTCCTTGTTGGATTAGGAGTGGAGGGGGAAAGAGGTGGAGGAGAAGAAGGAAAGGGGGGCGCCGCCCCCCTCTCCTTGTCCTATTCGGACTAGGGGGAGGGGCGCACGGCCCTTGCCCTGGCCGCCTCTCCTCTTCTCCACTAAGGCCCACTATGGCCCATTAACCCCTGGGGGGTTCCGGTAACCCCCCCGGCACTCCGATAAAATCCCGATTTCACCCGGAACACTTCCAATATCCAAATATAGGCTTCCAATATATCAATCTTCATGTCTCGACCATTTCGGGACTCCTCGTCATGTCCGTGATCACATCCGGGACTCCGAACTACCTTAGATACATCAAAAAATATAAACTCATAATATAACTGTCATCGAAACGTTAAGCGTGCGGACCCTATGGGTTCGAGAACTATGTAGACATGACCGAGACACGTCTCCGGTCAATAACCAATATGGGAACCTAGATGCTCATGTTGGCTCCCACATATTCTACGAAGATCTTTATCGGTCAGACCGCATAACAACATACATTGTTCCCTTTGTCATCGGTATGTTACTTGCCCGAGATTCGATCGTCGGTATCTCAATACCTAGTTCAATCTCGTTACCGGCAAGTCTCTTTACTCGTTCCATAATACATCATCCCGCAACTAGCTCATTAGTTGCAATGCTTGCAAGGCTTAAGTGATGTGCATTACCGATTGGGCCTAGAGATACCTCTCCGACAATCGGAGTGACAAATCCTAATCTCGAAATACGCCAACCCAACATGTACCTTTGGGGACACCTGTAGAGCACCTTTATAATCACCCAGTTACGTTGTGACGTTTGGTAGCACACAAAGTGTTCCTCCGGTAAACGGGAGTTGCATAATCTCATAGTCATAGGAACATGTATAAGTCATGAAGAAAGCAATAGCAACATACTAAACGATCGAGTGCTAAGCTAATGGAGTGGGTCAAGTCAATCACATCATTCTCCTAATGATGTGATCCCGTTAATCAAATAACAACCCATGTCAATGGCTAGGAAACATAACCATCTTTGATTAATGAGCTAGTCAAGTAGAGGCATACTAGTGACACTCTTTTTGTCTATGTATTCACACAAGTATTACATTTCCGGTTAATACAATTCTAGCATGAATAATAAACATTTATCATGATATAAGGAAATAAATAATAACTTTATTATTGCCTCTAGGGCATATTTCCTTCAACAGGTAGTGTTTGTTCAAATTTTTGAATGTCTGTTTCTTAAATGCATAAAACCTACATTAACCTGGAGATTCTTTCACAACTACATCCACAAGAATAGTGTTCGGGTTTTTAGGTAATAAAGTGTTGAGCATTAACATAGATACAAAAGCTCATAAGATCAGAACTTCACATAGTACATGAAGTTTTCTGAGAGAGTCATGCATAGCAGAGAGGGTTGACAATTTTCTGAACATGTCCTGGGGAAAGACAGATTTAGGATTTTAGGGCAACGTGGTTGTTGATCTGAACCTCAACAGGGCATCTAATGAAAGAAGCATACCTGATGACTCCTTGCTTCCACTTGAAGATTCAGAATCACTCTTAAAATCATGGGTAAGTTTTCCTTCAACATGCACATCTTGATCCACATGTCTTCATGATACCAATACAGGTTGAGCGGGTTTAACTAGCACCGCAGTAGCTGATGGTTCTTGGCTCAAAGATTTGTTGCAACAACCCTAGAACATGCCCCCCCCCCCCCCCCCCCCCCGCCCTGTGAGTAAGAGATGCAATTAATTAAAAGCAGATTCAAATGGAAATAAATATAACATAGTACAAGAGAGAAATAACACAGTTGAATTTACTTGTGACTATATGAGCAACTGAAATGTAAATATAGGATTAGCAGAAGCTATGTCCATATGGTCAAATGAATGAAGGCAAGCACACATTGCATTCGAATCGAATCTGTCATAGGTTGGCCCAAGTGTATTAAAAGAGTCAGAGCATAACAATAGAACATTAGTTAGTTGTTCATTCATGATTAGAAAGTGGAAAGTGAGAGGCATGAGCACCATGACTCACAAAACTACAAGGACAATGGTGATAGACTCAAAGAAGTGAAGCGGGGAGGAGCCTAAGCGAATAGAGACAAGGATACGACTATGAGTTAAAGCAGATACAATGAATTACAGAATGTAATGATGTAGAGAAACGCGGTAATAATAAATAATTTCCTGAATAAAATAGCAGATATACAATGTGGGGATTTCCCCAGGCCCTGGCCTTGTCAAAATATATTAAAAAGCATGGGTGCTTAATTTTTTTGGAATGGATGTAAGGAAATGTGTACTATAAAAAGCACGGGGTATTTTCTTTTCCATTTGAACAAACAGGCAAGGTGCACCTTTTGTATCACATATAATTGCAGCCATCATCACAAAAAGTTGTTCCAGTGGGGATCAAAGATCGATGACAAAAATAAGTGCACACATCCTATCTGATGCATTAACACAATCTTCGTTGTACACTTTCTTTCAAAAAAGCTAATTTTACATTAGCTCTGTCTCGATTTGGTGCTACTCTAGAATTAAAAAAAATAGAGAGGCAGATCACATTTTTTGTTTGTCTAATGCCAAATTTTAATCATGCATCATGAAGCTGCAAAACTCAGAGATGTCCACCAGATTTCTGAATATAATTTGTGTGACTACTTGTTGGGAAGAGATCATCATCATATGACAAAACAAATACTGAAAATATGTTTCCATCACACCACACAACCAAGATGCGCCATCAAGCATGAGGTTGCAATGCAATGCAATAACAAAGGATTACAGTAGGTTGGGTGGGTTGTGGTCAGCTGCGATGAGGACCGTGAGCCCGGCAGTGTCAACGCCGTAAGTTACCTGCTCCGTCGCGGACACTTACCCAAACATACTGGCACCTGACTTGCTCGAGATAAGCGACAAGATACGTATCTAGTCCTGAATCGACTCCCTAACAAAAGTGAGCCCATAAATAGGAGGTAAAAAAAGAAACAGAACAGAGTATGAGTCCCCAAGAACCACATAACGACCATTTGAAAAAAGAGAGCCACAAATCGATTCTCGCCTGATAGCTAGATTGTTCACAAGGGCGATAGCACAAAATCAAATCCATGAGTATGTAAACAACCCAACTATAAATCAATCCAAGTAAGTTTATGGTGGTTGAGTTCATCACCAAAGAAAGACATAAATCCCAAGTCCAGATGGATCTTCATTCACATAAACACAATAGAGGAATAGAAAAGAAAGAAGAACATTGTATAGTAGATAAGGAAATTTTGTGTATTTGTAGCACAGCAAAAGAGGGCTCAGTTGTTTCTTTGATCTTCAAGCCCAACCCTCACATCTCTTGCTGCATAACATACCCATCACAATGTAAACGAACTGCCCTGGTTATCACTCGTCAGAACGACCATCCGAGGTGCAGAACATCCAACATTACCGATGAATTGAAAGGCTGCAAGAGAGGTAAGGGTGGGCTCTAATTTAGTACCCACGGGCCACAACAGTCTTGATTGCTCAAGACATGCTTATTTCAGGCAGCGTCATCATCATCGCCACTCATTTTTTACCGAAAAGGAGGTTGTACCCCCGGCCTTTGCTCACCAAGCAACATGACCTTGATATCCATACATACATACACACATCCATCCATCCATTAGCCTCAGGAGCTATTCATACCTGGCCTCAACCGACCAAACCTCTTGGTACGCATCAGAGAACACCCTATGTCTTCCAGCCCACGCCACAACTGAATCCAAGGCACGTCATGGGGCTTGTCCAGCATGACCATGAGTTGGGACTGGAGGCGCTACGCGACCTGGTACTCGTCGCCGCGGGCGGGGGGCGGGAGCCAGGAGAGGTCATGCCCACCACGCGGTCCCTAGAGACCTCGTTGGCACACCCGACACCGCTGCGGCTGCCCGAGTCCGGGCCTCCATACCGGCGGCGACGCGGCGCAGACGAGATCCCTGGCCCAACGAGACGGAGGGATCCAAGGGCTAAGTCTCCTCATCACCCAGTCAAAAATATGTGAAAAATATTCAAACCATGCCAATCGTGAGCTCGTGAGACAGCCATGTTGCAGGGCAACGGCCCCTTACCTAGTCCGGGTAGCGATTGCAAGAACATCAAGGTAAGATTGGGCGAAGCGCCGCAGTAGTCGTCGGGCTCGGGCACCACGAGGACCACCGTAGCATCAGCGCCAATCACCTGGTCACCATGCAATCACAACAGGGGATTGAAATATCTGAATCAAATGTTTGCTACAGCAAACTCAATGAATCGTCAACTGTAAAAAACTGAAGAAATGTTCATCAATTTTCTGCAGAGGAGCCTGAACATCTATTTGTTTTGCTACTTTACCTGGTAGAGAATATTCTCTACCAATGGATCATTGACTCTGAAAAACTGAAGAAATGTTCACCCTTCTGTTCTTTATATTACAGATACGATAGGCAGGAAGCGTTAATGAACCTGAATGCGTGTGTTTGTTTGGTTACCTGGTAGAGGATCTTCTCCAGAACTCGATGGCGTCCATGACGGTGCGGAAGGGGCCGGAGAGAAAGACCACCCATAAATCTTACAGCTAGATACGCTGGATATTGGCGAGGCGGCGTGGACCTCCTCATCTATAGGCGTGGCGTCGAACACCATGCATCTCGCACCCATTTGCCGCCCACAGCCAAGCCAAACTGCGACGCCATCAACTGGACCACCATCTCCCTCCAGCGACATCGGCTCCCTCTGCCCTGAGATGGCCGTCGCCCCTCGGCCATAAGGCAACCCAGGTCGATGGCCCTCATGCCGGCCACCTCCATGGACCTGGAGTTGGATGCCCGCCGCTTAGTTCAGGCTTGAGAGGATAAAAGGGAGAAATGGGGCAAGAGAGGGGAGAGGGGGCGGGCACTGGGAGAGGGAAGGGAAGATGAGGCAGCGACGGCCGGCAAGCCAGTGGCGCGTCCGACGGCGGCAACCCAAGCCGCCGCCGCTCGAGGGTGGAAGAGCGAGGGGAGGGGAAGTTGCGTGGGAGGAGAAGCAAAGCACTATTCTCTCTCTCTCTCTCTCAATCCCACGCGTTTCCACCTTTTTCTCTTACTATTCACCGCACGACCAGTGCACCGCTGCCGACGTGGCTATCGCGAGAGGGCGTCCTTTGTGCGACTGTTAATGGGTTTAATGTGTAGTTAAAACCATTTGTTGTGATATGTCTAATATTAGAGGAAAACGATTCGTTTCATCCGGCTGATTTCTTCGCTCGCGTCAACCTCCTCCCTCGGCTGCCACGTGCCCCAGTGGCTCAGCGCGTCTCTATCCTCTTCTGGAAACAACGCGAGCCATCCATTCCCAGCTTATCCACTCGACTCTCCTTTCTTAGTCCCTCTGGTTCTCCACAATAACAAGGCAGCCACCGGCCGCTCTCGTTCACCACCATGACAAGGCCAGCCACCGGCCGCCGCGCGAGTGCTGCATGGGAGCACAGGGTAGCCGGTGCCGAGCCCTCCATTGCAGCTCCACCGCGGGAGCACAAGGTTGCAATGCAGCGCGACAGCCTTGGAGAAAGTTGCTGTGTCGGCATCCCGACGGCCGTAGACGCCTTGGTGCGTTGGTGCTCCGTCCGTGCTTCAAGCGAGCGACGTGGTGGCTCGCCGGTTTTTTCAACAACACCCTTGCTGCGAGGGGTACCGATGTGCCTCCCGGGCTGCGAGCTGCTCCAATGGAGGATCGCCGGAGACCGTCGGGGCTGTAACGAAACCTCGCCGGAGACCGTCACCGTCGGGGCTGCAATGAAACATCGCCGGAGACCGTCACCACCAGCGCCACCGCTGCTGCATTGCATTGGAACTCTGCCGGTGTTGCAATGGAGCAACGCCAGGCAGCCGGGAGCATCGCCGTCGCTGCAATGAAGCCTCGCCGAAGTTGCAATGGAGCTTCGCCGGACGCGCCAGGGCTACATTGAAGCCCCGCCGGAGTTGAAATGGAGCTTCGCCGGACGCGCCAGTGCTGCGTGGGCCGTCGGTGCTGCTTTGGAGCTGCGCCCGGGCTGCAATGGAGCTCGCCGGAGCGTCAGTGCTGCTTTGGAGCTTGGCCGAGGCTGCAGTGGAGCTCGACCGGAGTTGGAATGGAGCTTCGCTGGAGCGTCGGTGCCGCGTTGGAGCTGCACCGGGGCTGCAATGGAGCTGGCCGGCCGCGTCGATGCTACGTTGGAGGCTTGGAGCACTGCGCGAGGTGTGATAGCGCTGCGTTGAAAGCTTCCCGGCGCGAGGTGTAATCCAACGGCCACTAGTAGGCAGATCGGACGGCTGACAAGGTGGTGTAAAAGTCCCTGCCATCAACCGGTTTACGCCTAGCACCGGCCAACATTAGATTACAAAAAGGGGATTTGCTTGGGTCGCTAATTATAAGATTGCCCAAGTTCAAAACTGGGCAAAGGTTTGCCTTGTTCCTGGCCGTGTGAACTCGGTGAATTGGATATACGACGCGTTAGCACCACATGCATTGTCTTTCTAGCGAGTTCAAAATTCTTGTTTGTCGAATTCCTGACAAGGCCAACTCAGAAAAATAGGATATGCCACACCTTAGCAGCGCACGTGTCGTTGGTCTGCCGAGTTGAAACTCCACAAATGTTTGTGTCATGTGGCTCTGTCGTTAACTGGTTGTCCCATCTAGCGCCCCCTGTTTGCCGAGTGCCATTTAACCATTTGCCGAGTTTCTGATCTCAGATACTACCTTCGTCCTGGTTTATTAGTCCATCTCATATTTTGTGTCGAAATTTGATCTTAAATTTCACTAATAAAATATTAATGCATGTAACAATAAATAATACATTGAAAACTATATTCAAATATGAATCCAACAATATAATTTTTGATGACATGCATTAGTTTTTTAGTTAAATCTGTGGTCAAAATTTGGCACTAAATACTAAGGGGCCGAGTTCTCCAAATACTCAGCAATCGTCATTCAACCGTTTGCTGAGTTTCTGATCTCAGATACTTGGCACTCGCCATTTAACTGTTTGCCGAGTTCCAGATAATAAGAACTTGGCAATATTAATAACGGCCAACCTGTCCCAGGCGAGTCCCTTTTACCAAGAACGGAACTCGGCAAACACACTGCCGAGTTGTTTTTAGGTTTTGCCAAGTTTAAACGAAACTCGGCAAACACGGCGATTCCAGTAGAGCGCTAAGATTGGCCTTGACGATGTTCTGCTGCCACGCGGAGGATCACCAAAACATCGACGAACCTGGCCGGCCCAAGTGTCCATGTCCATCTACACCGAAAACATAACGCAAAAGAAAAAAGTACATCAAAAAATATGTGTCAAATCAAGAACACGTCTTTAGTTTAACATGACCAAACAATGAGCATCCCTTGTGACTGATGCGGCGTATCCTCTGTTTCGATGAAGCCAATGCAATACTACATTTGGCGCCACACTGACGCATTCAACTCGTCACACCATTGCCGGCGCCGCCATCGGCCAGCTGCTTGCTGATAGCTCCGGTCAGAGACAAGACGCGTGCCAACGATGATTACTATACGTACGTATAGTCATCACTGAGCTTTGTCTCTACCTCCCTATATATAGAGTACGTGCAAAGCGATAGTAGCCTGGTTCGCAGGTCGAGGGTGCGATCCCTGACCCAGGGTCGATCGATCCGGATCGGGGATCGGGGACGAGGTCGGGTCGAGCTGGTCGATGGAGGGATCGCGACCCTGATCGATGGTGCTGGCCCAAAACGTAATGCAAGACGTAAGGTAGTTCATGAGGATGGAGGCTGACCAGGGCACCACGCAACCGCGCTCCACCGCCGGACCACCGGCGTCAGCCCTTCCCCGATACGCCACTCCCTGCCGGACGCCGGCGCTTCGATCTGTCCGCTACTGCATGAGGCCTCTCCCATTCCACTACCGCCAATGATGCATACGTCGTACGCGAGGGGACGCTGGAGGAGGAGAACCTTGGAGGCTTTGGACATTGAGGATGGATCCATGGGGGGCTGGTTCGCTGGAGTTTTGCAGACGAAGGACGGTGAAGAGGGATTTGGGATACTTCCTGGAGAAGAATGCTTCGTGTGAAAGGAAAACTGGCAGCTGAGAAAATCACGGCGCAGTCATTAGCGCACATGTGGCCCCATTTCTATTAATTAGTTGCTGAGATAAATGACAATTTAATGTAAAAAAGTTAGATGTGATTTTGTTTTGACTGGAATACGGGAAATATATCAACACAGATCGTAATATTTTTGAAAGGATCGTGGGGATCTTTGTATCGCGTACCACGAACCGGCGATCGTACCGGGGTCATCGACCCAAAAATCTTTGGATCGCGATCCTCGTCCCCAATTAGCGTTTCAAAGAAGTATACTCCTCGTCGTACCACGTTCCGGAGGGGTGGCGACCCTCGACCCGTGACCCCGTTCCTCGACCCGATCGACCCGAATTTCTGGCAACTATGGCAAAGCCAGAGCTAGAAGCACAACACACGAGCTGCATCCACCCCATCACAGGCCACAAGCCAGTCATCTCGCTAGCTTGGCTGCGTACTCAGTCACTGATGGCGTCCAAGCAGATGATTGTCGCCGTGTTCGCCGTGGCCTTCCTCCCGGTGCTCGCCGTCGCCACGGAGCACATGGTCGGCGACGACAAGGGCTGGACCCTCAACTTCAACTACACGGCCTGGGCCGAGACCAATCAGTTCGTCGTCGGCGACACGCTAGGTAGTTTATTCCGGCCACGCGTACGTCATTTTCTCTGTGACGCGAAACTAATTTCCTGCTAACTACTGCATAACGCAGTGTTCAAGTACGGGAGCCCCGCCCACAATCTGGTGGAGGTGGGCGGTGCAGACTTCGTCGCGTGCACCCAGACGGCCGGCGCCGTTGTCAGGACCTCCGGCAAGGACCGTCTCGCGCTCGACACGGCTGGACGCCGGTGGTTCTTCTGCGGCGTCGGCCCGCACTGCAAGAGCGGCATGAAGCTCAAGATTACCGTCCTCGACACCGCCGAGCCGACTCCCCAGCCTGCCCCGACCAACCGTGCTGGCAAGCTGCAGGGGCGCTTTGGTGGCACGGCGACCGCGGTCACCGCGCTCGCCGCGGCCATGCTCGTGCTCTAGGCTCCCACAAGACGACCTTCTACATATTGTTGTTATACGAAGCGTTGTGAGTTTGAGCCCTTGAATTGTTCATAGGTTAAAGATTAATTTCATTTGTTTTTTAGAAGAATTTTCATTTCTTTATTTGCGAAGCTATCTTTCCTTGCAGTGTATCGGTGAAGTTATCACTGAAATTATAGAAAACAGAATTGCTATTTTTCAGTGACTACAATTATTTGGGCTTCATTCAAGTTGGATACTACTCTGAGATTCGTGCTATTTTAATTATTTGCTAATGCCTTCTCTTAGGGCAACTCTAACCGATCCCTAAAAATAAATGAGGATCCGGCGGAATCATCCCTTAGTGGAGTAGTTTTACTCCATTAAGATTTTTACTCCATTAAGATTTGACCGGACCTAGCTGATCCCTTGTATATAATGAAGTAATTTTTTGTTTTTCTAAACTTATGCAATTCTAGTGTACATTCCAACTACATATTACATATTAGCACACATATATAAACTAAACATAAATATGAAGTTCAAGCAAATCACGAATATAGTTTACAAACTGAATTCAAAATTTACAAACCAAAATATTCAAATTTAAACACACGAAATGATCCACATATAGCAAATAACTTGTGATAGAACAACTAGGAAGCGCTATGACGTTGCCAGTGATGCACAATAAGATCATCTTGGAGCTGAGCATGAACTTAGCGGTTCTCGGTCCTGCGATGCTCTTCAAGGAATGTCAGGATCCTATTTGTATCATACGCTGGCTCAACCAAAGTCCCGCTGGTGATGTAACGATAGTTCTGAGGCATATCCCTCTATGCAATATGATGCAACAAGTCATGATTTGCCATAGAACCTTGGGGCTCCAGTACTCGGCAGGGCCACGAACAATTGCAAAGCGCTTCTGAAGCACACAGAAGGCTCTCTCCACATCTTTCCTAGCAGCTTCTTGACATTGGGCAAAGTGAATATTTTTTCCGAAGCATTACCTAATTTTTCGGCCACTAAAAGGGGAAATGCTCTTCGGTAAGAAATAGCATGCAAACGAGTTCCGAGAGAGATGAAGCTTTGCATAGTGTCTTCATCTCATTCATGTAGGGTGTGGTAAAACTTTGGGAGTGTTACAACAAAAACATGTTGCACCTTGTGTAAAAGCTGAAAACTCCCCGATGAAGTATGAGACTTCCGAACGGAAACCGCCGACTGCCACCCACAACTCCATTTTTCTAACTCATCTCAATTCAAACTGTTTATATGACTAACACACAGCATTGGTATTCCCATGCCCAAATTTAGAACTATTTGAGTCCATTTGCCATTTTCGAAGCATTACCTAATTTTCTGGCCATTTAAATGGCCAAAACACTCTTCGGTAAGAAATAACATGCAAACGAGTTTCAGAAGGGATGCAACTTTGCATGGTGTCTTCATCGCACCTAGTTGGGGTGTGTTAAAAATTTAAGAGCGTTACCGCAAAAACTTGACGCACCTCGTGACTGAACACTCTCCGATGAAGTATCAGACTGTCGAACGAAAACCGCCGCACACAACTCCATTTTTCGAACTCATTTCAAATTCAAACTTTTTATATGACTTACACACACCATTGGAAGTCCCATGCTCAAATTTGAGAACTATTTGAATTCGTTTGCTATTTCCGAAGCATTACCTGATTTTCTAACCACTAAAAGGGGAAAACACTCTTTGGTAAGAAATTGTGTGCAAACGAGTTTCGAAAGGGATGAAACTTTGCATGGTGTCTCCATCTCACCCATGTAGGGTGAGGTAAAAATTAGAGAGTGTTACGGCAAAAACATGATGCACCTCATGTACAAATTGAAAACTTCCCGACAAAGTATAAGACTTTTGAATGGAAACCGGCGCCTGCCACACCAGACTTCATTTTTCTAACTAATTTCAAATGCAAACTTTTTATATGACTAACACACACTATTAGAAGTCACATGTCAAATTTTAGAACATTCTTGGATTAGGAACTATGATTTTTCAAGGAGTTTTGGACATACGACATGTTTGGCAGGCGGCTTGTAACACCCACCACTGCAAACATTTGTAAATTAAAAAAAAATCCACGGGTTGCCGAAATACTGCAGTGGCGGACAAATACTATGTCTGCCACTGGTTTGTGATGGTCCAGTGGTGGTCCCAACCAGCGCGCGCACCACTGTTGTTTTTAGCCTGCGAGCAAATTTGGAAGAGTTTATAAGTGGTGAGTTTTATACTTTGGCAGCCACTCCTACAGGACGTGCAGTGGCGGAAGCTAATTTCTACCCCCCTTTGGAACTTTTTCAAAATAATTGTGGCGGGTTTTTATTGGAGCCTGCAGTAATTTGAGGCCACCTATAAGCCTTTTCGCAGTAGTGTATTGAGAAGAGACAATGTCTTCTCCTAGGCCTCTATTCTACTCCATCTAACCAAGTCTCGGTCTATTGTTTGATGCTTCCAGCAACGTGAAAACAAGTTTTGTGTGGTAACATATAAAACAATGCTTTTACAGTAGGATGTGAATCAAATAAGTCCCCATATTAAAGATTAAAAGGAGTTGGTAAAGCTAATTTATATATTATACTCTAATGATGCAAAACCAACAAGAGGGAATATGTATGACAATTATTGTCTTCATTGCATAGAACATTGAGTTTTAGGTATGGATAAAATATTCAAGGTGCTATTTTGACTTTTTATATGTAAATGATAGTAAAAAGTATCTTATCTTACATATATTTACTAATTGGAAGCACCATACGAGGCTCCATGTTAATTCTAGAGAAACAACAATAATAACCGTAGGATTGTTTAATATACGATTAGGATTAAAAGAAATCTAGATGTTGCACATAAGAGTCTTATGAGGTTACACAATAGAAACGGGTCCACCCGCAAGTCAAAAATAAAAAGGAAACATGTCCTAGACACGGCCATCCACCAAGGAAAAGCAATAAAAAAATAAGACCCTCATACCAACATGTTTCCATGGATGGATGGGATTCTGATGATCTAATCTTTCGCGCAAATCGTAAGTTTCAGGTAAACACATATTCACATGTTTGTTTTAGCCTGCTAGATCGTTTCATCCCAGGAGCTATACACGTACAAGTGCAAGGTAATTTAAGGAAGCTAGCACACATGCAATCCATCGATGTATTTCGTGTTCGTTCTGTTCAGAGAAGTCACCAAGATGTTCCGCCAAGATCGATCCGATCGTAGCCGGCGGAAGCGAGATTATGTACATACTAACGTACTCCCTCTGTAAATTAATATAAGAGCGTTTAGATCACTAAAATAATGACCTAACACTGGTAGAAAAAGAGGCTTCCATACGCCCCCATTAGTCCCCAAAACAATCGAACCGCGACCAAAGGGGTCTTTAGTCGCGGTTCGGGAGGAGACCCGCGACCAACTATCTGGGCCCAGCGCGCTCGGTCGACAGCTGGCGGACGGGAGGGGCTTTAGTCCCGATTGGCCTGGCCAACCGGGACTAAAGGTCCCCGACGGCCTTTAGTCGCGGTTGGCCAGGCCAACCGGGACTAAAGGCCCATCCAGCTGGCGGACGGGAGGGGCTTTAGTCCCGGTTGGCCTGGCCAACCGCGACTAAAGGTCCCCGAAGGCCTTTAGTTGCGGTTGGCCAGGCCAACCGGGACTAAAGGCCCATCCCTATATATAGGACTCAGCTCACTTCTCTTCACTCAGCTCACTTCACAATTTTCAGAAGGGGGTGGTGGGTTTGCTTTTGGTTCCTCCTATGCACACAAGGTGTTTGATGAAATGCCCGAGAGCCTGAAACAAACATGATATGAAGTGTCCGAGCCACACTTGAGCTTTCTCATTTATTTTTCCTCCGCGATCGTGGTTAGCAACTTGAACCTTTCATGTGTCATTGATAAAATATGCATGTGTGTAGTTCATTGTTTAATTTGTATTATTTCTAGCTAGTTAGTTTAACAAATGCATGATGGTTAATTATATACTTTATATAATAATAATGCAGATGAATCGGCAATGGATGTACGGTCCCCGACTCTCCGGCGAGTTCACTACGGGTTTGAAAGATTTCCTCGTAGTGGCAAATGCGAACAAGCAGCAAGGTTTTATTATCTGTCCATGTGCTGTCTGTAAGAATCAGAAGGGTTACTCCTCCTCAAGAGACGTTCACATGCACCTGCTTCGGCACGGTTTCATGCCAAGCTATAATTGTTGGACCAAGCATGGAGAAAGAGGGGTTAGAATGGAAGAAGATGAAGAAGGGGATGATATCGATGACAACTATCATGATCATTTTGGTGATACTTTCATGGAGGATGATGCTGAAGGTGGGGAAGGGTTAGGTGAAGGTGAAGAAGAGGCACATGATGAGCCCGCTGATGATCTTGGTCGGACCATTGCTGATGCACGGAGACGCTGCGAAACTGACAAGGAGAGGGAGAATTTGGATCGCATGTTAGAGGATCACAAAAAGTCGTTGTATCCAGGATGCGATAATAGTCTGAAAAAGCTGGGCTGCACACTGGATTTGCTAAAATGGAAGGCACAGGAAGGTGTAGGTGACTCATCATTTGAAAATTTGCTGAAAATGTTGAAGAATATGTTTCCGAAGAATAACGAGTTGCCCGCCAGTACGTACGAAGCAAAGAAGGTTGTCTGCCCTCTAGGTTTAGAGGTTCTGAAGATACATGCATGCATTAACGACTGCATCCTCTACCGCGGTGAATACGAGAATTTGAATGAATGCCCTGTATGCACTGCATTGCGTTATAAGATCAGAGGCGATGACCCTGGTGAAGATGTTGAGGGCGAGAAACCCAGGAAGAGGGTTCCCACCAAGGTGATGTGGTATGCTCCTATAATACCACGGTTGAAACGTCTGTTCATGAACAAAAAGCATGCCAAGTCGTTGCGATGGCACAAAGAGGACCGTAAGTCCGACGGGGAGTTGAGACACACCGCTGATGGAACGCAATGGAGAAAGATCGACAGAGTGTTCAAAGATTTTGCAGCTGACGCAAGGAACATAAGATTTGGTCTAAATCCTGATGGCATGAATCCTTTTGGCGAGCAGAGCTCCAGCCATAGCACCTGGCCCGTGACTCTATGCATCTACAACCTTCCTCCTTGGTTGTGCATGAAGCGGAAGTTCATTATGATGCCAATTCTCATCCAAGGCCCTAAGCAACCCGGCAACGACATCGATGTGTACCTAAGGCCATTAGTTGAAGAACTTTTACAGTTGTGGGCCAGACCTGGTGTACGTGTCTGGGATGAGCACAAAGGAGAGGAATTTGACCTACGAGCGTTGCTTTTTGTAACCATCAACGATTGGCCTGCTCTCAGTAACCTTTCGGGACAGACAAATAAGGGATACAATGCATGCACGCACTGCTTACATGAGACTGAAAGTGTACGTTTGGTTAATTGTAAGAAGAACGTGTACCTGGGTCATCGTCGATTTCTTCCCCGAAATCATAACGTAAGAAAGAAAGGCAAGCATTTCAACGGCAAGGCAGATCACCGGCTGAAGCCTGCGGAACGTACTGGTGGTGAGATATTTGATATGGTCAAGGATTTGAAAGTCATCTTTGGAAAGGGTCCTGGCGGACAATCAGTTCCGCGGGGAGTTGACGGGCACGCACCCATGTGGAAGAAGAAATCTATAATTTGGGAGCTAGAATATTGGAAAGTCCTAGATGTCCGCTCTGCAATCGACGTGATGCATGTTACGAAGAATATTTGCGTGAACCTGCTAAGCTTCTTGGGCGTGTATGGGAAGACAAATGATACAAAGGAAGCACGGCAGGACCAGCAACTTTTGAAAGACCCAGATGACCGGCATCCGGAATGGTTTCAAGGTCGTGCCAGCTACGCTCTTACCAAAGAAGAGAAGGTCATTTTTTTTGAATGCCTGAGCAGTATGAAGGTCCCGTCTGGCTTCTCGTCGAATATAAAGGGAATAATAAACATGGCGGAGAAAAAGTTCCAAAACCTGAAGTCTCACGACTGCCACGTGATTATGACGCAATTGCTTCCGATTGCTTTGAGGGGGCTCCTACCGGAAAATGTTCGAGTAGCCATTGTGAAGCTATGTGCATTCCTCAATGCAATCTCTCAGAAGGTAATCAATCCAGAAGATCTACCACGGTTACAGAACGATGTGGTCCAATGCCTTGTCAGTTTCGAGTTGGTGTTCCCACCATCCTTCTTCGATATTATGACGCACCTCCTGGTCCACCTAGTCGAAGAGATTTCCATTCTCGGTCCTGTATTTCTACACAATATGTTCCCCTTTGAGAGGTTCATGGGAGTATTAAAGAAATATGTTCGTAACCGTGCTAGGCCAGAAGGAAGCATCGTCAAGGGCTATGGAAATGAGGAGGTAATTGAGTTCTGTATTGACTATGTTCCTGACCTTAAGCCGATTGGTATTCCTCAATCGCGGCACGAGGGGAGACTAAGTGGAAAAGGCAAGATCGGAAGGAATCCACGATATGTATGGACGGTCATTCTATGACTGAAGCACACCACACAGTTCTGCAAAATTCCAGCTTTGGTGGCTCCGTACTTCGAGCAACACAAGAATATTTTACGCTCGGACAACCCGGGGAAGCCTGAATCCTGGATTAGAAAGGACCACATGGAGACTTTCGGCAGTTGGTTGCGAAAACATTTAATGAATGACAATGATGTTGGAGATCAGCTGTACATGTTGGCCAAGAAACCATCTTCGACTATAATGATTTCCAAGGGTACGAGATAAATGGGAATACATTTTACACCATCGCCCAAGATAAAAAGAGCACCAACCAAAACAGTGGTGTCCGCTTTGATGCAGCAACCGAGAATGGGCAAAAGGTCACATATTATGGTTACATAGAGGAGATATGGGAACTTGACTATGGACCCTCCTTTAAGGTCCCTTTGTTCCGGTGCAAATGGTTCAAGCTAACAGGAGGTGGGGTAAAGGTGGACGAGCAATACGGAATGACAATGGTGGATTTCAACAATCTTGGTTACCTTGACGAACCATTCGTCCTTGCCAAAGATGTCGCTCAGGTTTTTTATTTGAAGGACATGAGTAGCAAACCGAGGAAACGGAAAGATAAGAAAACGATTAGTACATCATGCGATGATCCAAAGCGCCACATTGTTCTTTCAGGGAAAAGAAACATCGTGGGAGTGGAGGACAAGACAGACATGTCAGAAGATTATAATATGTTTGGTGAAATTCCGCCCTTCAAAGTGAACACTGACCCAAGCATTAAGTTAAATGATGAGGATGCTCCATGGATACGGCACAATCGTAAGCAAGCAGGGACACAAGGGAAGAATTGATGTGTAATAATTTATTGTACCAAACTTTGTATTTGGTCGATGAACTGAATGATGTATCAAACCTTTTGTCAAACCTTCAAGGGATTTTAAAATGAATTAGTTTTATTTTTCTGATTTTTTTGATATATAATTGTATTTTTAAGATTTTAAAATGAATTAGTTTTATTTTTCTGATTTTAAAAGGAAAAAGGAAGAAGAAGAAAGAAGGAAAAAGGAAGAAAAAAGCAGAAGAAAAAAACAGAAGAAAAAAGGAAAAACAGAAGAAAAAAACAAACAGAAGAAAAACATAAGAAAAAAACAGAAGAAAAAAGGAAGAAAAAAAACAGAAGAAAAACAAGAATTTAAAATGAATTAGTTTTATTTTCTGATTTTTTTTGATATATAATTGTATTTTTAAGATTTTAAAATGAATTAGAAACAAAATAATATAAACTTTAATAAAATATATAAGTACAAACAAAATAAAATAAATTTTAATAACATAAATAAATAAGTAATTAGAAACTTTAATATCAAAAATAATTATCATAAAGTAAAATAAATAAGTAATTAGAAACAAAATAAAATAAAATAAATAAGTTTTTTGTGTAAGTAGAAACAAAACAAAATAAATAAAGCAAAAAAGAAAACAAAAAACAGGCAAAAAATAAAAAATATGCCATCTACTGGGCCACCACGGCCTGAATACGACTAGAAACCCATTAATGGGCCAGGATTCAGGCCCGCAGAAGGCCCAGTAGGCCCACAGGCACATAGTGACAGAATAGGCCCGTAAGCCTGCATTTGAGAGGAGCTCGAAGTGGTGAGCGCAGTCGCGCTTATAAACCACTGTCGAAGCCTCTCGGCTAGCGAGGTGGGACTAAACATCCCACCGCACCGCGCCAGTTCCAGCACAGACCCTTTAGTCGCGGTTGGGGAGGCGGACCGCGACTAAAGGGTACCCTTTAGTCGCGGTTGTTGTCGCCAACCGCGACTAAAGGGTCTTTCTGCGCGGGAACGAAAGCGGCGCCAAAACCCTTTAGTCCCGGTTGGGGAGGCGGACCGCGACTAAAGGGTACCCTTTAGTCGCGGTTGGTGTGGCCAGCCGCGACTAAAGGGTACCTTTAGTCGCGGTCCGCCTCCCCAACCGCGACTAAAGGTGCGTCTATAAATACTGCACTTAGCAGTTTCGCCACTTCCCATTCTCCTCTCTCTCGACGCCGAAGCGCTGCCCCGACGTCGATCGACGCCGAAGCCCTGCCCCGACGCCGACGCCGCCGCCGAAGCCCTGCCCCGACGCCGAAGCCCTGCGCGCCGCCGCCCCCGTCCCCAGTGAGCGCCGCCTCCGCCCGTGCCCTGCCTTGCCCGCCGCCCGTGCCCTGCGCCCTTGCCCGCCGCCCGCCGCCCGACGCCGCCGCCCGCCGCCCGCCGCCCGCTGGCCCTGCCTGCCGTCCTCCGCGCCGGCAGAGAGAAGGAAGAAGGAAGAAGAAGAAGAGAAAGGAAAAAGGAAAAAAGGAAGAAGAAGAAAGAGGAAGAAGAACAAAAGAAAAACAAGAAAAAAGACAGAAAAAAAGGAAAAAGGAAAGAAAAAAAAGACAAAAAGGAAGAAAAACAACAGAAGAAAAACAAAGGAAGAAGAAAAAAGAGAATAAACACAAGAAAAAACAAACAAGAAAAAACAAAGGAAGAAGAAAAAACAAAAGAAAACAAAATACAAACACATAGAAAAAAAAACAACCAAAAAGGAAACACAAGAAAACAAGAAAAAGGGAAAAAAAGAAAACAAAAGAAACACAAGAAAACAAACAGAAGAAAAACAAAGGAAGAAGAAAAAAAGAAAGAAGAAAAGAAAGAAAGAAAAACAAAGGAGGAAGAAAAACCAAAGGAGAAGAAAAAAGGAAGAAGAAAAGAAAGAAAGGAAAAAAAAGGAAGAAGAAAAAAAGAAAGAAGAAAAGAAAGAAGAAAAAGGAAGAAGAAAAAAAGAAAGAAGAAAGAAAGAAGAAAGAAAAAAAGAAGAAAGAAAAAAAAAAAGAAAGAAAAGGAAGAAGAAAAAAAGGAAGAAGAAAAAAAAGAGAAGAAAAAAAAGAAGAAGAGAAAAAGAAGAAGAAAAAAGAAAGAAAGAAAGAAAGAAAAAGGAAGAAGAAAAAAGAAAGAAAAAGGAAGAAGAAAAAAAGAAAAAAAGAAAAAAAGAAAGAAGAAAGAAAAAGGAAGAAGAAAAAAAGAAGAAGAAAGGAAGAAGAAAGAAGAAGAAGAAAGAAAGAAAAAGAAAAGAAGAAAGAAGAAAGAAAGAAAGAAAAGAAGAAAGAAAGAAGAAGAGAAAGAAAAAGAAGAAAGAAGAAAGAAAGAAGAAAGAAAGAAAGAAGAAGAAAGAAAAAGGAAGAAGAAAAAGGAAGAAGAAGAAAGAGGAAGAAAGAAAGGAAGAAGAAGAAAGAAAGAAGAAAGAGGAAGAAGAAAGGAAGAAGAAGAAAAAAAGAATTTTTACTTAAAGAATCTTATTTTTTAATTCCTCCTCCTCTATGTCCCCTTAATCTTATTTTTAATTCCTTTATACTTAAAGAATTTTTACTACATGCAGGAGTGACATATGGCGGACGATAGAACCGAGCCGCTTAGGGATCCGGAGGCTGAACGTTATTTAATGGGCATCATCAACAACGAGATTCCTTATGTGCCGGGCTCAGAATATGAGCAACAAGAGGATGTAGTCTCTTCTTTTCTGAACCTTGACGGTGGAACAGAGATTGTCGATGATCAAGAAGGTGAAGGAACGGACATTGTCGACGGAGGTCAACCGTCAACAACCGACGATCTCGAATTGCAAGTAGCAACCACCTCCGGCGAGGTATATATAAACATTGAGCCTCTCGTGATACAAACTTACTGAAATGTGAATACATATGTATTAACGCGCGCGACTCTCTTTCTTTTTTTAGCCCTCCGGATCGAGTACGACAAAGCGTGGCAAATCCAAGGCGATGAAAACAGGAGAAACATATGCCATTGAGTTTGTCAGTGAAACCGGCAAGCCCCTACAGCACACCTCAAAGTTTATCAACCAATGCGGAGTCGTTGTTAGAGACAACGTCCCGATCACCGTCCAGGAATGGAAGGAGCCAAAGAAGGCACGTCTTGGTTTCAGTTTTGTCGACAAGAGAACGAAAAAGGATTGCTGGAGAAAGCTTATGGAACATTTCATTCTACCTCCGGAATACAACAAAGTCGATGAATTCGGTAACGAGGTTCCGGGTGGACGTCAGAGGAGGAGGCTAGTTAAAGAGTTCGCTCTTCAGAAGATGGGCGAAGCATTCCGGAACTTCAAGAAAAATTTAACCCGTGACTATGTCAACAAGGGCAAGACTCCGGATTTCAATGGACAACATGAGAAACTGAAAGATGATTGGCCAGAATTTGTGAGGCAAAAGCAATCGGAGCATTTCAAGGAAATATCGAAAAAAATAAGGATAATGCGAGTAAGAAAAAGTTCCATCATATTATGGGGCCAGGAGGATACCGCCTTTCGGAGCCTAGGTGGCAGAAGATGGAGGAGGACCTGAGGGTGCGAGGAATCCCTCTAGGTACAGAGGGATGGGACCCAAGGGCCAAAAGCTGGTGGTACGGGCATGGGGGATCGCTAGACCCGGAGACAGGGGTGTGTGTTCACCGGCAGAGACAGTTTGCTCCCACCCAAGCCCTTATTGACGCAATGACCCAAGCTCAAGAGGGCTTGATCAAGTTCAACAGAGAGAAAGACGCACTGACAACAGCCCTCGGGAATGATGAACACGGAGGACGTGTACGAGGCAAAGGCAAAGTTCCGTGGAAAGTAGGGTTTTCCCAGGACAATGACCCGTACTGTTACAGAAGCCGTAAGAGAAAGACGGACCGGGATGCAGATCTTATGACGAAGTTTGCATCGGAACTCCATGAGTTGAAGCAGACCGTGCATGAACTAGTGAAAGAAAAATCGGCTGCAGGGCCGCATGAAGATCATGAAGCGGATCGCGGAAGCCAGCAGCGGAGAAGCAGCGTGGCTTCCACGGATGCCCCGCCTGGTGCTAGTGCACCGATGATCGAGATTCGTGCACCGGAGCCTCACTACCCCGTGGATGATGTAAAGGAGATGAAAGAATGTGATCTGCATTATCCCGTGGGGAACGTTTCCACGAAGGTAGCTAGCGGCAGTGCTTTACCCTGTACACCTGGAGCACTCCACCACAACAACCCCATTGCATATGGCTATGCTCGTGTCACGGTGGAAGACATAGTCCAAGGGTTTGAGGACCTGGAGATTGACAAACCTACACCCGAAGGGGAGAGAAGACTTGGAGATGTCAAGCGCCAGTTCATTCTATGGAAAAAGAAGTACATAGTGTTTCCAGGCGAGGCGCCAAGGCTAGCAAGTCCACCCCCCTCCGATGGTGGTGGTGGTGGCGGTGGTGGCGGTGGTGGTGGTCGTGGTGGTTCACCTACACCTCCTTCACGCCATTCGACGCCGTCCCCCGATCCACAACCTCCGGCGGGTACGACGCCCCCCAATCCTCCTCCGGCGGGTACGACGCCCCCCAATCCACCTCCGGCGAAGAAGCAGAAGCAGGCGGACAGCAAGGAAACCCGCTCCTGGACTATTAACCCGGACCCTTATGTACCTAAGACCACAAGGGTACCGGAGCCATCACTGAAGCCTCTCCTCCCAAGGCCTGGGGAACTTAGTGAAGCTGAAACCAAATTGGCCGCGTCTGCTGATTATGAGAAATGGAAGGCGGATATGAAGGCGAAAAAAGAGCCTGAGCCCAAGCAAGTATTCACTGAGAAGCAAAAGAAGTGGGCTAAGGATTTTTTGACGACACCGTCCCAAGCCGAGCTGAATATGCCTGACGACTATGGACATGAACTTCGTAGGCAAGCAAAAATATTGAAGGAGGAGAAAGAAGAAAGTAAAAAAAGCGGGAAACAAGTTGACCAGCTCGGGATGCAGAAGAAACAATCGATCCCCCCGCTCATAGTGAAAGCCGGTCCGGAAGAGGACCCCGAGATCATAGCAGCTGCGGCAGCACTTGGATTGACTGTAGCGAGTGCCATGAAACAAGCGTCCGAGATGGGTTTGACTCTTCGTGCCTTCTTAGGCCTTGAGGATGCGCCAGTATGTGAGATAGCATTACAATATGTGCGGAATGGGCCTCTCGTCGAGCCTGCGCGGGAAAAGAGTCTACCACCACAAATGCGAAATCTGCTACGTTGGTACAAGCAATTCATAACATGGGCCGACAAAGAATATGTTTATGCGGATGTTACAGATGAGCATCACACCAAACGGTACTCTGTAGAAGTTCATATGAGTGAATTGTTCCAGCTGTTCAATCTGCGCGACCTCGACAAATCTATGCTGAGTTGCTACGTTCTGTAAGTGATTTATTTCTACCTCATCTCGTTCTTCATTGCCTGCACTATATATATATATATTGTCCTAACTATATTGTTGCGTACGCTATTATGCAGATTGAAGATTTGGGAATGCAAAATAAGAAACATCCATGATGTTGGGTTCATTGACCCACATATCGTTAATGGACATGTGTTACAACATCACCCCGAAGACGTGGAGAAAGACTTGTACAAGTTTCTTAGAAAGCATCAACTCAAAAGTCATATTCTATTTCCTTACCATTTTGGGTGAGTGTTTCTCTCTTGTGCCCATTCTCTTTTGTTTACTCCATGCATGGTATGTCTAATCGATGAGTTATGCATGACTGTGCATGTAACGTGTCCGCAGGTTCCACTGGATTCTGCTAAATATTGAACTTCACACCTCCAGAGTTCTAATCATGGACTCTATGGATTCGGATCCAAAGCGTTGGGCCGACATGAGAAAAATGCTGCAAAAGTAATTATTTTCAATCATTTGAGCTCTATATCGATCGGTCTCTTTCGTTCATTTCCTAATATCAAGTAACTAATAACTCCCTTGTTCATTTAATTTTCTTTGCCCTGTAGGGTTTGGAGACGGTTCTCAGAAGAAATTGTCGGTGAATTCAAACATGAGCTAGATTTCAGAAGGTTAGTTAATGTGGATAAGCAGCCACCGGGGACCAATCTATGTGGATACTATGTTTGTGAGAACATCCGGAGACACACCTCTGAGCGGAAGGCATCGGATAGCGTGCGGAACGCGACGGATAACTTGCGGAGGAGGCTTAGTCCAGAAGCTCGCTTCCGACCAATTCAAGAAGAATTAGCAGGATTTTTCATGAGGGAAGTCATCAATCCTAAAGGAGAACACTATACCGAGGACGAAGAAATTTATATGCATACCCGAGATTGAAACTTGTTCGAAGTTGTATATGGTCATCCATCCTAATTGTGTATGGAAACTTGTTCGAAGTTGTATATGGTCACCCGAGATTGAATATATATTATATATTCCTCTTGAATTCTTCTTGTTTGAAATTTCATATGCATGTATATAGTAGCGTAGAATATGTGTACTGAAACTTTATCAAAATTAAAATAAAACACAAAATAAATATAAAAGAAATAAAACACTCCAAACTAAAAAGAAACCAGGTTTAGGGGGGCTAAAACCCTAAACCTGCGGAGGAGGCCTTTAGTCCCGGTTGGCCACGAGAACCGGGACTAAAGGTCCTCCGCCCCGACGGACCACGGGCGCCCACGTGGACGGGCCTTTAGTCCCGGTCAGCCACAAGAACCGGGACTAAAGCCTTTAGTCGCGGTCCGTAAGAGGCGCGACTAAAGGGGGGTCTTTAGTCACGCATATTTAGTCCCGGTTGCACAGCCGGGACTAAAGGCTGTTGCGAACCGGGACTAAAGGGCTTTTTTCTACCAGTGTAAACGCTCTTATATTAGTTTACGGAGAGAGTACGTATGTACTGTACCTAGATAAAATAAATCAAGGAACCTGCCTGCCTGCTTGCTATACTTTAGAACGTTACAAATATGGAACTGTATAAGAAATCTGATGCATGTGATCTATTTATTTGCAAATATTTTAACGTGTTTATAGGAGCGGCTTATTCAAAGATGAGTTGGGGATCTGCATGCGCATATGTACAGAATTCAATCATAATATAGGATGCATGCGTACAAGTGATACGTACTGTGTTCTTGAAAAAATACATAAGAGTTTTTTTCCACTGACAATAGAGTTAATTCGGACTACCACGCAAAAAATTATTTAATATGGACAATAAAAAACAAAGAGTTTTGGCATGCGTCCGCAAGAATAGAAAGTTAAGTTGTACTTAGGATATATTACAGTTCATGGTTTTATCAATTACTTTCCGTTGTCTCCCTCGGTCGCCAACTTCTTCTCACCTTGATATTTTAGGTTCTGTAAAAGTCTGTGATTGTAGCCAAAAAGCGAAAAGATAAACATTGAAGTTATGCATCCCATAACCTACTTCAGTGCTTCTATTCTTATGGGTATTAGCTTCACAATATATCCCACAAAAAACCTTCAGGGTATACATTTCCCCAATAAATTTTTGAAGTATGCAATTTGCGGACTAAAAATTTCTAACTCTAATTATGACATATATAATTCAAAAAATATTTCCTAGCTTCGATAATGACCTATAGAAACCATTTTCTATTTTTTTCAAATAACATTATAAACGACATTGTATTCTTAACCCGTATTGCATTAGAATATTTTAAATTTTTAGTTGTCAGGGAATGAGCAAATGTTATTTCTAAGTCGACAAAGTGGCAGCATGAAAAAGAGAGTAAATGATGTGTGACATCTATTTGCATGTCTCAAAGACTAAAATTCACATGATTTTAAAGTTTTGTAACCATCTAATTCTTCATCAATAAAGAATAAACGGTTCTCATCATTTACTAACGGATAAGAATTTATATATTGACTAAAGAATGTACACCCAGAACCATTTATAATACTTCATGCCCGAGGAGAAGAGTAATGACTTAAACTACTCTGAAAGGGCATAACTATATTTTTTCATTACTGCTCAACACAAAACAATCCCAATTATCTCAAATTGATAAAGGCAACTGAGACAAAATTTACAGTTGCAAAAATTGTGTTGTTTTACCAAAATATTAATCAATTTGTATCTTTCTATTTTTCAATCATGTATCATTTTTTCCAATAATTTTTCCTCCATAGATTGTTTTATATATTTTTTGAATTACTTCCATGAATGAGGCACCATTTTGTACTAGACATACATCAATTTATACATTGGCACAAATTATGGTTGTGCATTGATTGAAAGGCTAAACAATGTGACCGTAATTTTGAAAAATACACTTATAATTAGAAACTATAAATGCTATTCAATGTTTATTATTTTTCCAAAGTATATTAAACACCAAGTTTTTAGAATCAAGTCGCTAGCCCGTGCAGCTGCACGGATTGATGACTAGTAACTTATAACTACTATTGCTCAAGTGGTTGGCAAGATGCCGGGAAAAGGTATATAAATTATGCATGAGGAACGGTAGAGCAGGCCCACATGTCGGCATAGGTTTAACAAGAGAGGGATAGCAGCACATGAGGTTTGTGACGACCGCTAGCTCCCCTTGAGTAGTAAAGATGAATATAAGAAAATCCATGTGCGCTAGCCTCGTACTTAGTAGATCCTTCTTTCTTTTGTTGCACTATCAATCACATCTCTTCTTTACTTTCACTGAAAGGGATCCTTTTTAGAAAGGAGGCCGGCGTCCGGCTTTAAGTTAATGAAGCCCTTACAACCAACGATACAATACAACATAGAAGGACAAAGCAAAGAAAGAGCTCCAGCAAGATACATGGGTACCCTGAGGCAGCAACAAAGCTCAAAAAGTAAGAAAGCGAGACACTGAAGCCCTCATACATGCTTGAAAGATCAATGCTGCAAATGGAGCCGGCTCGAAAAGGAGATCAGCTGACAAAGGGGGTTATGTCAATGCCATCGCCTGGGCGCCCAGCAGACTAGCTCCATTGAAGGAGATTTACTCGAACGGATTTGTGTTTAGCATTTATATGTGAAAATCTTAAAAAAAAACTAGCAGTATGCAATGTTGGCCCAATAGAAATAAAGAAAAGCCTAACATTCGGCTCAAAAAGAGGCAATTGGGCCACCATACCCCTTGACAATCCCTATTTTGGCGCTTAAGGTTAAGGCACCAGTTACAGGGAGCTCCTATTCGGTGCTTCACGCGCCAGGGAAACTCCCGAGAGCAACTAATTGGGGAGTGCTCGTTCGGGAGCCTCCCCAAGGGTCACTTGGGGTGGGTTGAGAGCGCGCCGCCGCCACATGTCGCGCTTTGGACGCTCCCTCCGAATTTAGTTTTTTATTTTATTTTTTCGCACGCGTTTTCGGCTTTTTAAATAGTTTTTTTCGGCTTTTTGATTTTTTACCGGTCTTTCTTAGGTTTTGGTCAATTTCTTTTTCGAATTTTCATTTTTGTGCGAAAAACATGTTTTATTTCCCCCCTTCCTTGAGAGGCTCGGCCGTGCCTCACGGAAACGGAAAAACATGTTTTCTTTTTAACTCCTGCGAGAGGCACGGTTTAGCTTCTGCGAGAGGCATGGCCGCGCCTCTCGAAAACGGAAAAAATGAGATTTTTCTCTCTTTTGCAAGAGCTGAAAGGCACGACTGTGCTTCTCGGAAACAAAAAAAAAACCGTGTTTTTTTTCTTTCGCGAGAGGGATGGTTTTTTCGTCCGGTTTTTCATGAAAATAAGTCCGTCAAAACCTATCAACATGGGATCTAGTTTGAAGATCTCGATGCGAGGAATTCAACGATGAAAAAGGTTCGAGATTTGGATGCACGGTTTAAGAGATAGATGTTTTGAATAAACGGATGTACGAAGAAAGAGAAAACTCACAGGTTGCGACAACGCGCCACTTGTTGTAACCTGGGGAGATGGAAGTGATATTTGGAATGAGTACTCATCAATTAGTGATTTTGCAAACTCCCTGGCGACCATGCGCTGGCGCTGGTTGGCTGGAAAACGCAAAAATCAAAATATTTCGTGAAATCCATAAAGTTCACGGATTTTGAAAACAATTTGTGAACCTGGAAAATTTCATCAACTTTGAAAAGGTTCAGCAACTTTTTTTAAAAAATCATCACATTTGAAGAATAAAATTTCATCAATTTTGAAAAATGTTCAACAATGTTGAAAAAGTTTATCGATATGGAAAACAATATCCATCAAATTAAAAAAAGATCACTGATTTTCAAAAAAAATTCATCATCTTTGAAAAAATAATTAAAATTGAAAAAGTTCATCATATTTGAAAAAAAGCTTATATTTTGCAGTTCATCAATTTTGTGAAAACTTTACATAGTTGAAAAAGTTCATCAATTCTGTGAAAACTTTACATAGTTGAAAAAGTTCATTGTTTTTTTATAAAATCTTCACCGATTTTGAAAAAAGTTCATGAAATTTAAGGAAAAAAACAAAAAAATAAAATATAAATATAAATAAATGAGCTAACCCAGCTTGAGGCGCTTCAGATCCCGTTTGCGAAATGCACATTTGCGGGTGACTGAAGCGCCAAATAGGGTTTGCCCGAGTTACATGCTTATTTGGTAACTAGCGCCCACGCCCGAATCCCTGGCTAGCATAATGTGCCGGCCCTTCTAAACGCGTCCCAGTTATAGGAAGGTTCTGGGAGCTTACAAGCCAGTTTTGGGATGCGTTATTTTCTTTTCATTTCTGGACCGGGACTTTATCCTGTTTTTTTTATTTTTCCTATTTGTTTTGGTTTTGGTTTTTCTTTTTCTTTTTTCCTTTTTCTTTTTTTGATTCTTTTATGAAATTCGTGATTGTTTCAAATGTTGTGACTATTTTGTAAAAAAATTACCAATTTATTTTCAATTTTCTGGATTTTTTATAATCACGAGCTATTTTTAATTGTATGAACTTTTTTCAAACTTTTTTCTCCATAATTTTGAACTCTTTTGAAAATTTAACTTTTTTCGAATTTATGAACTTCTTTGTTTTCAACAGTCAACCACGCTACTAGCAAGCGAGCAGATAGGTGGATCGAGTGATGGTTTCTTATTGGGCCGGCCAAGGAGTGCTGATTTTGCTTCTTGGTGCATGAAGCGTTGACTAGGACGCCCCCCCCCCCCCCTCTCTTTTCGCGGAAGACATGGTAATCCAACCCACGAGAGCACTAGAAAAAGGAGAAGAGGTTAACTGACAAAGCGAACGGGGGATTGGATTGCCTCGAAAAATTAGAGATTTTCTGTGTGGAAGGAGCTCTCGAATCCGCGTCTCATTTTTCCGCCAACTCGTGCGACGGCTCTTGGTTGAGGCAACTGGAAGCCAATGAATGATAGGGTGCTTAACGGTGATACTGTGTGCCATGGATGGCTGTTATAATCAATTCATGAACTCTGTAGCAGTTTTGCTTGCACTTTCCTGTGTTGCATATAATCAGGAATATCGATAGTGGCCCAGGAGGGTACTTTATTTGCATCTTGTATAGTAAATACCCTTACAAGGGTAAAGAATTGGACCATGATATTTGGTGCCTTGGCATGGAGGTTAATTTGACTCTACTCCATCTGTCCCACAATATAAGAAGTTTTTGACACTACACTAGTGTCAAAAAAAGTCTTACATTATGGGACGGAGGGAGTAGTAGCGTATCATTGCAGGCATGGATAGGAAGAACTTGGGAAGTTGGCGACGAGCTCCACCAGCTAAGCCAGATGCCTTGACAGATGATCAGGGGGCCCTGAAGCACACTGCAAATTCTGACACCAGAAATCCGACTTCACTGAGTGGTTACAACTTAGAACTCTGAAAGTTATAGACATGAACATGGAAGCTGCCATCTCTGCTGATGATGTCATGCAAGCTGGCGGCTTCGTCGCCAAAGGCGACATCGGCAACCTCCTACCGATAGTGATGGACGCAGCTGACTTTGAGGCCTCTCTGTGGGATGCGTCGTGACTTCTGAGGCAAGAAGGAGCAACCATCCTGCCCCAGGTTGGGTTACAGAGCATGTGAAGTTGGCGGCAGAAGCAAACCGTGACCCGTGCCGCGACAATGATCCACTTGTGGAAAACTGTAGGCTGGCTAATGAAAATCAATCTAAATTCAAAATTTGGAGCTATAGAAACTAATCCAAAGAACCGATCTAATCTTTGATTGATCGGGTGCCGCGCCCCCGAGGAGAGAAGATTAATCTCCCCGGGGGCGGCGCGCTGCAGAAGTGATGAAGGAACCTAGGATCAGCGTCGTGAAACTAACCGCTCTGATACCATATTGAATTCATGCTCCAACCAACTCATCCAAAAGTCCGAACTGATGGAGCGAGGCGGACAATATATTTCAACACCGCTTCCTTGCGCAAGTTTAGCCTCAAAAAGACAAAGCATGTTGGCCACATGTTTCTGTATCGTTTTTTAATTTCCAGCTTCGTAAACCTCTGCCTCCTCAGTGGGTAACAATAACGTTAATGGTCCTATTACGTAGCGCTGGATGAATATGAGTTTTGCTGAATCGCATGAGTGATTTTCTATTTTCTTTGGTTTAGATTCTGGAGGACTGCCAAAGTATGGTTTTATTTGTTGTTGGGTTGCCTGCATTTCCACTTTATGGTGTTGTCGCTTTGTCGGACTTGTCTTATTTTCAGAACAAGGAAATGAATAAAGAAAATGTCCAATCCTTTACTGAAATAGCGGCAGTAACTTTACGATGTGTCACTGAATAAGGAGAGTTGCACATGTTTGCTGAGAAGCTAAAAACAAGTCTACTCTAGCGAGATGAGTGCTCTGAGGTCTTTTACTCCCACCCCAAATTTAAGACTTCATCTTAATCATGCCCAAGCCGAGAATTGGAAGGTATTTAGGGGGATTTTAACTGGGAGGTTCATTGAAGCAAACAGACCCTCTACAGATGGCAGACAGTTCCAACAACACCGCTGATCGCACAGACGCTGCATTGCTCGAATCAATGTGGATATGAGCACTAGTGGCATCATAGCTCATTGGAGGAACGAAAAACATTGAAATTGCCATGTGTGTGGCATATGAATCTCTACCAAACGTCTCTTGTTGCACGAGACAGCTTTACTGGCTCATGTACACATTCTCGACTTCAACTCGTGTTCCCATGTGCATCCCATGCATAGCTACTTATCATCATCCTAGTAGACCAAGCTAGCGCCACTTCTCTATCCACCTGGTGGCAGCAATAAAAACAAGTGGAACCTTACATTTTTATGGTGCAGTTTCGAGTGGTCAGCTTCTATATATGCTGGTGCAAAGGAGGGATTCAAACTAGTATTTATGGCCCCGATGTTGTTGATTTTACAACTCAACAGCTGTCGTCAGTCCAATTATTTAACTTTACGAGCACAATTGTTATAAGAGCTACCAATGCCAGTGATATGTTTTCTTCAGATAACTAGCAAACTGTATTTATGGGCCTAGTGTGTTATTCATGTACCTCTTCACAGACGTTTGGCCAATTATTTAACCCCATAGGTACGGTTGTTATAAGAACTACCAATCCGAGTCACGTGCAAATTGTATTTTATGGACCCGGGGTGCTGTTGACTTTCCTCCTCAACGGCTGTATGATCAATTATTTAACTTAATCGGTACACTTGACATAAGAGTTTTACTGACATATTTTATTTAGATAACTATACGACACTACATGTCATCTAATTGTAGTTATGAATAGGGCAGTGATAGGAGCCGGACGGCCGGCCCAAAATTGGGCCGGTCGCACCCTGCCTGTTCGATGATTCCACTCCAACCGTTCAGATCTTATCCACCTCCTTTGTACCCAATCTCCCACACCTCATAGCGCATCTAGAAAAGGAGAGAGCGTAGTCGTTGTGCGCGTCGCATCTCCTCTGTCGGGGTGCTCCTTAGTGTGACGCGATGGCCGTGTTCATAGGCGTCATCGGCCCCGGTAGCACCAGCGCACTGTCGCTTGCCACCCCCTCGTCTCATGGGCACTGGGATTGCAACGCGCTTGCTGCTATGTGTGAAGTTCTACTACGATTACACCTCTAACACTGTTCCAGCGCATGGTCTGTGTGGTTGTAGCAAAATCTCTCATGTCACCGGCACCGGTTCGCCACCATTGTAGACTAGCACCGCCACGATCCAGCAAACAATCTCAGTAACAAAACTTCCAATGATCGGTTGAAGCAAAACAATTAGCCGGTTCCGGTAGACAATAACATCGGTTGCAGCAAAAAACACAGGAAGCAAATCCAAAAGGAGAAGTCGATGTAGCAAAATAAATAGCAAGTTCTAGCAAAACAAAAAGCTGGTTCCAGCAAAAACCATGTGAGCGGTGACAGGTATCCAGTTCCATAAAAAATCATAGGAAGCAAAATCCCATAAGAAGGAATCGATAAAGCTGGTTCCAGCAAGAAACCCATGTCGGTAGTGAGAGGGGCGTCCAGTTGCAGCAAAACTCACAGGAAGCAAATTCCACAAAAAGAAGTCGATGTAGCAAAAATAGTAGCAAGTTCCAGCAAAACATAAAGCTGGATCCAGCAAAACCCACGTTGGCAGTGAGAGGCGCATCCGGTTCAAGCATAGGTGAACGCTAGTTCCAGCTCTACAAGACATCGGTAGCAACTCCACCAGTGTGGATTGCAGCCAAAACCGTCCTGTCGGTGGAGGCAGGACACGACACTGGTACTCCTGCGATTCCAACACCGCCGTCCCGCCGCGTGTTCCCCCGTCAGCCGCCCATATGCATCACCAATGTTTTTTCTGCATCAAAACATCTAAGCACCTACAAAGTTTGAGCATATTTGATGTCACAAAGTTTCAAAAATTTTTGATTTGGTTTTCCATTTTTTTCAAATGTACTTTTCATAGAGGGCGTCCCTACACCCGGGAGTTAAAAAACCAGTCTAATTGATGAAGTTATTGTTATTCGTCTTGCCAAGTTTAAAATGTAATGAAATGGTCTAGTGAAGCTTTATTAGCAAACATCTGACATGATCATATCGATCGGCTCATAATTTCAGCCAGTACTTGTACAGTACAAAATAGAGCATAGCTACTGGCTTCTTTCTTAAGAAGCGGTAGTCTAAAACAAATTGTTGCTTTTTAGTTTCAGAGCTAATTAGTTGTTTTGAACATTCAGACTCTGGAATGACCTGATTCGACAATCCAACATATGATCTGCACAATGAATATCATTAAGGAATAAAAATCTGGAAACCTTACAAGATTAAATAAAAACACAATCAACCAGTCACCTATCGTATACCTCTAATGAGGACAGAAACAGTAAGATTCCTACTTGGGTTGTTTGTCCATAGGCTGATTACTTCAACATGCAAGATGATGGATTGACTAAGTATGGGATGTTAAATCAACAATATCGGTGAATATTTGAATGTGAAAATATTATGTTGGTGGTCTTGCTGAGTATCTAATTAGCAGAAGCATATTCCCATAACCTGAAAGCGAAGTCCAAAAGAAATTCTGGCGGTCTTCCTGGTACCAAACTACGAGTTTCTTTGTACTCTTCTTTTCTCAGCAGAAAGAATGGCTAAAAGAGTCTAATCTATTGCTAAGGTATCATATCTTACGTATGGACAATTAAGACTCCGTATGTTGAAAGTGCCACTCTTTAGATCAAGAACTTAATGAGCTTGAGAAAACGAATAGCTGGGAATCCTGTTATAAGTACTAACAAGCTGTAAATGTGAGATCAAGACAAAGACATCACATAAGTTGTTCAAACCAAAACAAGGGAATGCTACTAAAGTCGTCAAGAAAACCGTAGGCACCTCTTCTAGCATCATCTAGTCACGGCAGCCCGCCATAGCTCTCTCGTGGGCTTGCCGCGCCACACACCTTCACCTTCGCATGCCAGTAGCTAGTTAGGACTTAGGCACGTCTCCATGTCGGTAGGAACCAGTGCCGCTTCCAGCAGCATGCTGATTGATGTGACTACCAATGATCGCCAGTCTCATTTGTTAGGAATGGTGGTGCTCTCGTGGAAGGGTTGAGGAGGGGATCTAGGCGCAGTTGTGGCGGCGGTGGAAGCAGCTCGGATAGCCTACGCCTACGCTTACGTTCAACCTTCAAGATAAGCACCCAACAGGGAGGCAGGACGGCAGAAGTCTTTCTCCTGCTCTCGCATGCACTCTGCTTGGTCGGTCAATCCGCGTATGCTCTCTTTGATTCGTACTCCCTTCGTCCCATAATATAAGAGCATTTTTTACGCTAGTATAGTGTAATAAACGCTCTTATATTATGTGATGGAGGGAGTAGTTTCTTTGGGGAGTCGATCACGGCAGAGTTGGGGTGCAGGCCGCCGCAGCAACAGCTGATTTGTGCTATGTTCTGAGATAAAGAAAAAGGAGTCAATTTAATCTCGGTGCTAGTAGAAGTAGCAGGTTGTGGTGAAAGATGTAAAGGAAAGTTATAAGGTTAGATCTCTAGCAATGTCATGTTTGACCATTTTTGGACATGTCCGAGCAAAGAAGAGAGCGCTTTGTTTCTGACTGAACTGGGGACCCGGATGAGAAGACTGTCTTACATTATGGGACGGAAGGAGTAGAGTGCTTAACGGTGATACTTTGTGCCATGGATGGGTGTTATAATCATTCCATGAACTCTGCAGTAGCTTTGCCTGCACTTTCCTTTGTTTCATATAATTAGGAATCTCGATAGCTTGTCGAGGAGGAGGGTACTTTATTTTCATCTTGTATACTAATATAAATACACTTAAAAAGGTAAAGAATTGGACCATGATAGTACCATGCATAGTGTGGCGTCTTGGCATGGAGGTTTCATTCAAATCTAGCAGCGTATCATTGCAGGCATGGATGGGAAGAACTTGCACAGTGGGCAACTAGCTCAACAAGCTAAGCTAGAAGCCTGATAGATGATCAGGGGGCCTGAAGCACACTACAGATTCTGACACCGAAAATCCGACTTTGGTGAGTGGTCAGACAACTATAGATATGAGCATGCATGGAAGCTGCCAGCTCCTCTGTGATTTTATGCTAGCCGACGGTTTTGGCGCCAAAGACAACATCGGCAGCCTCCTACCTGTGCGTTGGCGGAAATGTCTTACCCAATCTAGGGTGACGTGCTGCTTGTTAAATAGGCAGGGTGCGAACCTGATACGCGTACAAGAGTTTGTTGGAGATACAACTTGGGAAGAAAGAAATACAAGAGATAAGCTAGCTAGTAGTTACAACAGAATATATCCTATGCGCCTAGCTATCCCGAACGATCTTCTCAACCTCCTGTACGTGACACATATCCATGTGTTTAACACCCTCCCTTAATCATAGCTTGGTCAAGTTGAGATTATGTTTGAAGTCTTCAAAGCTTCGTACAGGCAATGCCTTTGTGAATCCATCTGCAACTTGGTCTCTGGAGTGCACAAAACGAATGTCAAGTTGCTTTTGAGCAACTCTTTCTGTGACAAAATGAAAGTCAATTTCTATATGCTTTGTCCTAGCATGAAAAACTGGATTTGCATAGAGATAAGTGGCACCAAGGTTGTCACACCACAGACATGGAGCGTGTGTAGTTTTCACACCAAGTTCCTTCAACATAGACTGAACCCATATTATCTTTGTTGCAGCATTTGCCAATGCTTTGTATTCTGCCTCTATACTTGACCTAGAGACAGTGGCCTGTTTTCGTGCACACCATGATATCAAGTTAGGTCCAAAAAATGCAGCAATCCTGCCCAATCCGAATCAGAGAAGGCACTGACAAGAGTATTGGGTGACTTGCTGAAATTTAGACCAATTCTCAAAGTGTTTTTAACATATCTAACTACGTGTTTTGCAGCAGTCAAGTGAACAGTAGTGGGTGCATAAAGAAACTGACAAACTTTGTTAACTGCAAAGGAAATGTCAGATCTAGTAAGAGTAAGATACTGTAATGCTCCCACTAAACTTCTGTATCTTGTGTTGTCCTCTTGGTTCAAGAGTGTCCCTTCTATGAGAGATAATTTTTTTGAACTAGATAATGGAGTAGGTGAAGGTTTACAATCTTGCAAACTAGCCTTTTTTACCAGATCAGTTGCATACTTTTCTTGAGAAAGGTGAAGTCCATCATTGTTTCTCTTTACCTCAATCCCAAGAAAGAAGTGCAAGTCTCCAAGATCCTTCAAGGCAAAATCCGCACCCAAGTCCTTTAAGAGCCCTGTGATTGCTTCATCAGATGAGCTTGTCACAATAATGTCATCAACATATATGAGGACAAATATACATGTGTTGGACTTGTTGTAAATAAACAATGAGGTGTCAGACTTGGAAGGGACAAAGCCAAGTGCCTGCATTTTATGACAGAGACGAGAATGCCATGCTCTTGGAGCTTGCTTTAACCCATACAGTGCTTTATCAAGTTTGCACACATGAGAGGGAGCACTTTTACTTACAAACCCAGGAGTTTGCTTCATGTACACTTCCTCTTCCAGAACACCATGGAGGAACGCGTTCTGCACATCTAGCTGTCTGAGACTCCAACCCCTAGAAACAACAATAGACAGGACAAGGCAGATGGTAGCAGCTTCTACAACTGGACTAAATGTGTCCTCATAGTCTATCCCATACCTATGTTTAAAACCTTTGGCAACAAGCCTAGCTTTATAAGGATCAATGGTTCCATCAGATTTTCTTTTAATCCTGAATACCCACTTGCAGTCAATCAAATTTTTACCTTGCTGTGGAGGAACCAAATGCCATGTTTTATTATTCTTCAGTGCCATGTACTCTTCATTCATAGCTTTCTTCCATTTTTCATCGCCAAGTGCTTCTTCAATTGTACTTGGTTCACCTGGTTCACCTATAGAACAGATCATACCATATTTGACTATATTTTTGTAATTCATAGGTTGTGTTGCCCGTTTTTGTAGTCGTGTGCGCCATGGTGCTGATGCAGCCAAGTCCATGGCCACAGAAGATCCAGCCGCCTGCACAGGAGTTTCAGCCGAAGCTGATCCCGAGGAGGATCTCGCAGGTGCAGCAGCGCGAGTTGTCTCGGGCGGATCTTCTGCAGCTCGCGGTGGCACTGTTGCATCTGAGGAGGCCGCAGAGAATCCCGGCCTCTGGACCGGCCCATCATCCTCTAATGATGGTGGATCAGCACCGGTTGCCGCGCCAGGCCCGCACTGCTAGAGCGGCCCAGAGCCCGCCGCTTGTAGCATACCGGTTGGCCGCGGTATCACGCGTCGCCTGAGCCATCCCCGCATCGCCAGTTGGCAGGAGGTGGTTGGCGTGTCGCTGGGTCCGAGGCGCGACCAGCGAGAGGCGGCCTTGTGTCGCCCGCAGAGGCGGACGCTACGGCGCGTGCGCCTGCGGCTGCACCTGTGATGACCCACAAGTGTAGGGGATCTATCGTAGTCCTTTCGATAAGTAAGAGTGTCGAACCCAACGAGGAGCAGAAGGAAATGACAAGCGGTTTTCAGTAAGGTATTCTCTGCAAGCACTGAAATTATCGGTAACAGATAGTTTTGTGATAAGGTAATTGGTAACGAGCAACAAGTAATAAAAGTAAATAAGGAGCAGCAAGGTGGCCCAATCCTTTTTGTAGCAAAGGACAAGCCTGGACAATTTCTTATATGAAGGAAAACGCTCCCGAGGACACATGGGAATTATCGTCAAGCTAGTTTTCATCACGTTCATATGATTCGCATTCGGTACTTTGATAATTTGATATGTGGGTGGACCGGTGCTTGGGTGCTGCCCTTACTTGGACAAGCATCCCACTTATGATTAACTCCTAATGCAAGCATCCGCAACTACAAAAGATGTATTAAGGTAAACCTAACCATAACATGAAACACATGGATCCAAATCAGCCCCTTACGAAGCAACGCATAAACTAGGGTTTCAGCTTCTGTCACTCTAGCAACCCATCATCTACTTATTACTTCCCAATGCCTTCCTCTAGGCCCAAACAATGGTGAAGTGTCATGTAGTCGATGTTCACATGACAGCACTACAGGAGAGACAACATACATCTCATCAAAATATCAAACGAATACCAAATTCACATGACTACTAATAGCAAGACTTCTCCCATGTCCTCAGGAACAGCATAACTACTCACAAATCATATTCATGTTCATAATCAGAGGGGTATTAATATGCATAAAGGATCTGAACATATAATCTTCCACCGAATAAACCAACTAGCATCAACTACAAGGAGTAATCAACACTACTAGCAACCCACAGGTAGCAATCTCAGGCTATGAGATAAAGATTGGATACAAGAGATGAACTAGGGTTAGAGAGGAGATGGTGCTGGTGAAGATGTTGATGAAGATGGACCCCCTCCCGATGAGAGGATCATTGGTGATGATTTCCCCCTCCCGGAGGGAAGTTTCCCCGGCAGAACAGCTCCGCCGGAGCCCTAGATTGGTTCCGCCTCGTGGCGGCGAAGTTTCGTCCCGCAAGCTTGCTTATGATTTTTTCTTGGACGAAAGACTTCATATAGCATAAGATGGGTACCGGAGGGCCACCAGGGGGCCCACGAGGCAGGGGGTGCGCCCAGGGGGTAGGGCGCGCCCCCACCCTCGTGGCCAGGGTGTGGGCCCCCTCTGGTATTTTCTTCGCTCAATATTTTTTATAATTTCCAAAAATAACTTCCGTGGAGTTTCAGGACATTTGGAGTTGTGGAGAATAGGTCTCTAATATTTGCACCTTTCCCAGTCCAGAATTCCAGCTGCCGGCATTCTCCCCCTTCATGTAAACCTTGTAAAATAAGAGAGAAAAGGCATAAGTATTGTGACATAATGTGTAATAATAGCCCATAATGCGATAAATGTCAATATAAAAGCATGATGCAAAATGGACGTATCAACTCCCCAGAGCTTAGACCTCGCTTGTCCTCAAGCGAAAGCCGAAATTGAAATATATGTCCACATGTTTAGAGATAGAGGTGTCGATAAAATAAAATACGGACATGCGGGCATCATGATCATTCTTATAACAGCAACATATATGAATATTGTCATATGAATTATTATGATAAAGTAACAATCTATTCACAATGTCAAGTATGAATCAGAAACTTTATTGAGAACTAACAAACTATAATCTCAGTCATTGAAGCAATTGCAATTTATCATAACATCGGAAAGAGTCTATGTAAGAGCTTTTCAGCAAGTCCACATACTCAACTATCATTTAGTCTTTCACAATTGCTAACACTCACGCAATACTTATGGTTATGGGGTTTTAATTGGACACAGAGAAAGATAGGGGCTCATAGTTTCGCCTCCCAACCTTTTACCTCAAGGGTAATGTCAACAATAATAGCTCATGCTAACTTACATCCAATTGGATATATATATATCAGGATCGTACCAACACAATGTGCTTTCCAAAGGATAAAATGTAAAAAGGAAAGGTGAAGATCACCATGACTCTTGCATAGGGTAGGAGATAAAAGTAAAAGATAGGCCCTTCGCAGAGGTAAGCAGAGGTTGTCATGTGCTTAAGGGTTGGATGCACAAAATCTTAATGTGAAAGAACGTCACTTTATATTGCCACTTGTGATATAGACCTTTATTATGCAGTCCGTCGCTTTTATTACTTATACATCACAAGATCGTATAAAGCTTATTTTCTCCCTCACTAATAAATCATACATATTTAGAGAGCAATTTTTATTGCTTGCACAATGATAACTTACTTCAAGGATCTTACTCAATCCATAGGTAGATATGGTGGACTCTCATGGCAAAACTGGGTTTAAGGGTATTTGGAAGCACATGTACTATCTCTACTTGGTGCAAAGAATTGGCTAGCATGAGGGGGAAAGGCAAGCTCAACATGTTGGATGATCCATGACAATATACTTTATTTCAGATATAAGAAAACATAACCCATTACGTTGTCTTCCTTGTCCAACATCAACTCTTTAGCATGTCATATTTTAATGAGTGCTCACAATCGTAAAAGATGTCCAAGATAGTATATTTATATGTGAAGCCTCTCTTTCTTTATTACTTCCTATTAATTGCAACGATGACCAAAACTATGTTTGTCAACTCTCAACAACTTTTAATCATCATACTCTTTATATGTGAAGTCATTACTCTCCATAAGATAAATATGATCTCTTAATTTCTTTTTTACTTCTTTCTTTTTCTTATTATTCACCCAAGATCATGGTAAGAAAATCAAGCCCTTGACTCAACACTAATCTTTATTATGTAGCTCACGGACTCGATTACATAGAAGGATCATAAAGCAAAACTCAAAACTAGATCACACTAAAACTTTATTCTACTAGATCAAGATATTACCAAAAGGATCGAACTAAGAAAAACGGTAAAGATAGGTGTGTGATGGTGATACGATACCGGGGCACCTCCCCCAAGTTGGAAGTTGCCAAGGGGAGTGCCCATACCCATGTGATTATATCTCCTTCTTCGGAGGCGGAGAAGATGGTGGTGATGATCGAGTTGTTGATGAAGTAGGCTTCTTCCTTAATTTGCGCTTGAGGATGGAATTTTGTGTTGGAAATATGCCCTAGAGGCAATAATAAAATGGTTAATATTATATTTCCTTGTTCATGATAATTGTCTATTGTTCATGCTATAATTGTGTTATCCGGAAACCGTAATACATGTGTGAATACATAGACCACAACATGTCCCTAGTGAGCCTCTAGTTGACTAGCTTGTTGATCAATAGATGGTTACGGTTTCCTGACTATGGACATTGGATGTCATTGATAACGGGGTCACATCATTAGGAGAATGATGTGATGGACAAGACCCAATCCTAAGCATAGCACAAGATCGTGTAGTTCGTCTGCTAGAGCTTTTCCAAATGTCAAGTATCATTTCCTTGGACCATGAGATTGTGCAACTCCCGGATACCATAGGAGTGCTTTGGGTGTGCCAAACGTCACAACGTAACTGGGTGGCTATAAAGGTGCACTACGGGTATCTCCGAAAGTGTCTGTTGGGTTGGCACGAATCGAGACTGGGATTTGTCACTCCGTATGACGGAGAGGTATCTCTGGGCCCACTCGGTAATGCATCATCATAATGAGCTCAATGTGACCAAGTGTTTGGTCACGGGATCATGCATTACGGTACGAGTAAAGTGACTTGCCGGTAACGAGATTGAACAAGGTATTGGGATACCGACGATCAAATCTCGGGCAAGTAACGTACCGATTGACAAAGGGAATTGTATACGGGATTGATTGAATCCTCGACATCGTGGTTCATCTGATGAGATCATCGTGGAACATGTGGGAGCCAACATGGGTATCCAGATCCCGCTGTTGGTTATTGACCGGAGAGTCGTCTCGGTCATGTCTGCATGTCTCCCGAACCCGTAGGGTCTACACACTTAAGGTTCGGTGACGCTAGAGTTGTAGAGATATTAGTATGCGGTTAACCAAAAGTTGTTCGGAGTCCCGGATGAGATCCCGGATGTCACGAGGAGTTCCGAAATGGTCCCGAGGTAAAGATTTATATATGGGAAGTCCTATTTTGGCCACCGGAAAATGTTCGGGATTTTTCGGTATTGTACCGGGAAGGTTCTAGAAGGTTCCGAAGTGGGGCCCACCTGCATGGGGGGACCCACATGAACGTGGGTAGTGGGGGCAAGGCCCCACACCCCTGGTCAAGGCGCACCAAGATCCCACCTTAGAAGGAATAAGATCATATCCCGAAGGGATAAGATCAAGATCCCTAAAAAGGGGGGATAACAATCGGTGGGGAAGGGAAATGATGGGATTTCTTTCCCCCACCTTTGCCAACGCGCCAATGGACTTGGAGGGCAAGAAACCAGCCCCCTCCACCCCTATATATAGTGGGGAGGCGCATGGGAGCAGCACCCCAAGCCCTGGCGCCTCCCTCCCTCCCGTGACACCTCTTCCTCCCCGCTTGCGCTTGGCGAAGCCCTGTCGGGATCCCGCTACTTCCACCACCACGCCGTCGTGCTACTGGATCTCCATCAACTTCTCCTCCCCCCTTGCTGGATCAAGAAGGAGGAGACGTCCCTGCTCCGTACGTGTGTTGAACGCGGAGGTGCCGTCCGTTCGGCGCTAGGATCATCGGTGATTTGGATCACGACGAGTACGACTCCATCAACCCCGTTCTCTTGAACGCTTCCGCGCGTGATATACAAGCGTATGAAGATGCACTCTTTTCCCTCTCGTTTCTAGAAGACTCCATAGATTGTTCTTGGTGACACGTAGGAAAATTTTGAATTATTGCTACGTTCCCCAACAGTGGTATCAGAGCCAGGTTTATGCGTAGATTCTATGCACGAGTAGAACACAAAGTAGTTGTGGGCAACGATTTGTTCAATTTGCTTACCGTTACTAGTCTTATCTTGATTCGGCGGCATTGTGGGATGAAGCGGCCCGGACCGACCTTACACCTACTCTTACGTGAGACAGGTTCCACCGACTGACATGCACTTGATGCATAAGGTGGCTAGCGGGTGTCTGTCTCTCCCACTTTAGTCGGATCGGATTCGATGAAAAAAGTCCTTATGAAGGGTAAATAGCAATTGGCATATCACCGTTGTGGCTTTTGCGTAGGTAAGAAACGCTCTTGCTAGAAACCCAAAGCAGCCACGTAAAACATGCAACAACAATTAGAGGACGTCTAACTTGTTTTTGCAGGGTATGCTATGTGATGTGATATGGCCAAAAGGATGTGATGAATGATATATGTGATGTATGAGATTGATCATGTTCTTGTAATAGGAATCACAACTTGCATGTCGATGAGTATGACAACCGGCAGGAGCCATAGGAGTTGTCTTAATTTATTGTGTGACCTGCGTGTCAATGAAAACGCCATGTAATTACTTTACTTTATTGCTAACCGTTAGCCATAGTAGTAGAAGTAATAGTTGGTGAGACAACTTCATGAAGACACGATGATGGAGATCATGATGATGGAGATCATGGTGTCATGCCGGTGACGAAGGTGATCATGCCGTGCCTCGAAGATGGAGATCAAAAGGCGCAAGATGATATTGGCCATATCATGTCACTTTATGATTTGCATGTGATGTCTGTCATGTTTACATCTTATTTGCTTAGAACGACAGTAGCATAAATAAGATGATCCCTCACTAAAATTTCAAGAAATGTGTTCCCCCTAACTGTGCACCGTTGCGAAGGTTCGTTGTTTCGAAGCACCACGTGATGATCGGGTGTGATAGATTCTAACGTTCGCATACAACGGGTGTTGACGAGCCTAGCATGTACAGACATGGCCTCAGAACACATGCGAAACACTTAGGTTGACTTGACGAGCCTAGCATGTACAGACATGGCCTCGGAACACAAGAGATCGAAAGGTCGAACATGAGTCGTATAGTAGATGCGATCAACATGGAGATGTTCACCGTTGATGACTAGTCCGTCTCACGTGATGATCGGACATGGCCTAGTCGATTCGGATCATGTATCACTTAGATGACTAGAGGGATGTCTATCTAAGTGGGAGTTCTTTAAATAATTTGATTAATTGAACTCATTGTCATGAACATAGTCTAAATTGTCTTTGCAAATTAAGTTGCAGATCAATAGCTCGTGCTTAAGCTCCCTGTTTTAATACGTTCCTAGAGAAAGACTAAGTTGAAAGTTATTGTGAGCAATTGTGCGGACTAGGGCCGTAGTCTGAGGATTGTCCTCACTGCTACACATAAGGCTTCTGTCCTTGATGCACCGCTCGGTGTGCCAATCCCTCTAGCGTCGTCTGTGGATGTTGTGAACATCTGGCAGACACGTTCTGATGACTACTTGATAGTTTAGTGCGCCATCCTTTACGGCTTAGAGTCGGGGCTCCAAAAGTGTTTTGAACGCCATGGAACATATGAGATATTCCAAGAGCTGAAATTGGTATTTCAGGCTCATGCCCATGTTGAGAGGTTTGAGACCTCTGACAAGATCTTTGCCTACAAGATGGAGGAGAATAGCTCAGCCAGTGAGCATGTGCTCAGAATGTCTGGGTACTTCAATCGCTTGAATCAAGTGGGAGTTAATCTTCCAGATAAGAGATTGATTGACAAAGTTCTCCAGTCGCTATCACCAAGCTACTAGAACTTCGTGATGAACTATAACATGCAGGGGATGGAGATGATCCCGGAGCAGTACGCGGTAGGCCGCGGAAGTAGAAATGAAGAAGGAGCATCAAGTGTTGATGGTTAACAAGACCACTAGTTTCAAAGAAGGGAAAGGGCAAGTAGGGAAACTTCATGAATGGCAAGCCAGTTGCCGCTCCAATGAAGAAACCCAAGAACCCAAACCCGAGACGAAGTGCTTCTATTAGGGGAACTGTCACTGGTAGCGGAACTGCCTCAAATACTTGGTAGATAAGAAGGCTGGCAACTTCAACAAAAGTATATTTGATATATGTGTTATTGATGTGTACCTTACTAGTACTCCTAGTAGCACATGGGTATTAGCTACCGGTTCAGTTGCTAAGATTGGCAACTCGAAACAAAAGCTACGGAATAAACGAAGACTAGCTAGGGGCGAGGTGACGATGCGTGTTGGAAGTGTTTCCAAGGTTGATGTGATCACCATCGCACGCTCCCTCTACCTTCGAGATTAGTGTTGAACCTAGATAAATGTTGTTTGCATTGGTGTCTGCATTGAGCATGAACATGATTAGATCATGTTTATTGCAATGCGGTTATCCATTTAAGTCAGAGAATAATGGTTATTCTGTTTACATGAATAACACCTTCTATGGTCATGCACCCCATGTGAATGGTTTATTGAATCTCGATCGTGGTGATATACATGTTCATAACATTGATGCCAAAAGATGTAGAGTTGATAATGATAGTACCACTTTTGTGGCACTGCCGCTTAAGGTCATATTGGTGTAAAGCGCATGAAGAACCTCCATGCCGATGGAGTTTTGGAGTCACTGTATTTTGAATCACTTGACATGCGAGCCATGCCTCATTGGCAAGATGACTAAAACCCCGTTTTCTGGAACAATGGAACGGGCAAGTGACTTGTTGGAAATCATACATGCTGATGTGTGCGATCCGATGAGTGTTGACGCGTGCGGTGGATATCGTTATTTTCTCACCTTCACCAATGAATTGAGTAGATATGGGTATATTTACTTAATGAAGCATAAGTATGAAATGTTTGAAAAGTTCAAGCAATTTCATAATGAAGTTGAGAATCATCATAACAAGAAGATCAAGTTCCTGCGATCTGATCAAGGGAAAAGTATCTGAGTTGTGAGTTTGGCAATCACTAAAGACAAGGTGGAATCGTTTCACAGTTGACGCCAGCTGGAACACCATAGCGTAATGGTGTGTCCGAGCGTCGTAGTCGCACCCTATTGGTTATGGTGCGATCTATGATATCTCTTACCGATCTACCGCTATCGTTTTGGGGTTATGCATTACAGACAGCTACATTCACTTTAAATAGGGCAGCATCTAAGTCCGTGGAGACGACACCGTATGAACTAGGGTTTGGCAAGAAACCTAAGTTGTTGTTTCTTAAGGTTTGGGGCTACGATGCTTATGTCGATAGGCTTCGGCCAGAAAAGCTCGAAGCCAAAGCGGAAAATTTTGTCTTCATAGAATACCCAAACAAGACGTTTGGGTATACCTTCTATCTCAGATCTGAGGGCAAATTGTTTGTCGCTATGAACAGGTCCTTTGTCGAGAAAGAGTTTCTCTCGAAAGAATTGAGTGGGAGGAAGATAGAACTTGATGAGGTTGTTGAACCTTCACTTCAATCAGAGAGTAGCGCAGCACAGAAAGATGTTTCTGTGGCACTTGCCTCAGTTGAAGAGAAAGCTAATGATGATGATCATGGAGCTTCAGATCAAGTTACTATCAAACCTCGTAGGTCGACAAGGGTGTATACAACTTCTGAGTGGTCACCCTGTCTTAAAGGTCATGTTGTTGGACGATGATGAACCTATGAGCTATGGAGAAGCGATGGTGGGCCCAGATTCCAACAAATGGCTAGGAGCCATGAAATCCGAGATAGGATCCATGTATGAGAACAAAGTATGGACTTTGGTGGACTTGCCCAATGATCGGCAAGCCATTAAGAATAAATGGATCTTTAAGAAGAAGACAGACGCTGATGGTAATTTCACCATTTATGAAGCTCGACTTGTCTCAGAGAAGTTTCCGACAAGTTCAAGGAGTTGACTGTGATGAGACTCTCTCAATCATAGCGATGCTAAAGTCTGTTAGAATTATGTTAGCAGTTGCTGAATTTTCATTTACGAAATCTGGCAGATGGATGTCAAAACAAAAGTTTCCTTGACGGTTTCCGTGAGGAAAGGCTGTATGTGATACAACCAGGCTGTATGTGATACAACCAGAAAGTTTTTGTCGATCCTAAGGATGCTAAAAGGTATGCAAGCTCCAGCTATCCCTCTATGGACTTCAATACCTCTTTCAGAAATTTTATGCCCCAAGACAATGCCTTCATTAACCATGAAGTGGCACTTCTCCCAGTTCAAGACAAGATTAGTTTCTTCACATCTCTGCAAAACTCGATCAAGGTTTCTCAAGCAATCATCAAAAGAGGATCCATAAACGGAGAAATCATCCATGAAAACCTCACATATCTTTTCACAAAAGCCAGAGAATATAGCCATCATGCATCTTTGAAAGGTAGCAGGTGCATTACATAAACCAAAAGGCATACGTCTATAAGCAAAAGTACCGAAAGGGCAAGTAAAGGCGGTCTTTGATTGATCATCAGCTGACACAAGTATTTGAGAGAAACCAGATTAACCATGTAGAAAGCAAAAATGTGTATGTTTGGATAATCTTTCTAGCATTTGATCAATAAAAGTTAAGGGGTAATGATCCTTTTTAGTAGCCTTATTTAATTTGTGGAAATCAATTACCATCCTATAACCTGTAATAATTCTTTGAGGGATCAATTCATCTTTATCATTAGGAACGACACTAATACCTCCCTTTTTAGGGACACAATGGACAGGACTTACCCACTGACTATCAGCAACGGGATAAATAATACCTGCCTCAAGGAGCTTTAATATTTCCATTCTTACCACTTCTTTCATCTTAGGATTTAGCCATCGTTGGTGATCAATAACTGGTTTGGCATCTTTCTCCAAATTTATTTTGTGTTGACATAGAGTGGGACTAATGCCCTTGAGATCATCAAGAGTATATCCAATAGCAGCACGGTGCTTCTTCAGAGTTTTCAGTAATCTCTCTTCTTCATGCTTTGAAAGTTTAGCACTAATAATAACAGGATATATCTTCTTTTCATCAAGATAAGCATATTTGAGAGTATCAGGTAATGGTTTAAGCTCAAACACGGGATCGCCCTTGGGTGGAGGAGGACCCCCTAGGATTTCAACAGGCAAGTTGTGTTTCAGAACAGGTCCATGTTTAAAGAATACTTCATCTATTTCCCTTCTTTCATTCATAAACATATCATTTTCATGGTCAAGCAAATATTGTTCTAAAGGATCATTAGGAGGCACGGCAATAGAAGTAAGACCAATAATTTCATCCTTACTAGGAAATTCCTCATCACGAGGTTGTCTATGAAATTTAGAGAAATTAAACTCATGAGACATATCATCCAAACCAATAGTAACAATATCCTTTTCGCAGTCTATCTTAGCATTAACAGTATTTAAGAAGGGTCTACCAAATATAATGGGACAAAAGCTATCTTGTGGGGAACCAAGAACAAGAAAATCAACAAGGTATTTAACTTTCCCGCACAAGACTTCAACATATCTAACAATCCCAATCGGTGATATAGTATCTCTATTAGCAAGCCTAATGGTAACATCGATATCTTCCAACTCAGCGGGTGCAATATCATGCATAATTTCATTGTATAAGGAAATAGGTATTGCACTAGCACTAGCACCCATATCACATAAGCCATGATGACAATGATCTCCTATTTTCACAGAGATAACAGGCATGCCTACAACGGGTCTATGTTTATCTTTAGCACTAGGCTTAGCAATTCTAGCAGTTTCATCACAGAAGTAAATTACATGCCCATCAATATCATCAGCCAAGAGACCTTTAACCATAGCAATATTAGGTTCAACTTTAATTTTCTCAGGGGGTGTATAAGTTCTAGTATTACTCTTACGAACTACAGTTGAAGCTTTAGCATGATCCTTTATTCAAACAGGGAAAGGTGGTTTCTCAACATAAGTAGTAGGAACAATAGGATCATTATAAGTGATAGTCTTTTCTTCAACATTAATAGGTTCTACTACTTTTACTTCTATGGGAGGATGATATTTAAACCACTTCTCCTTAGGGAGATCAACATGAGTAGCAAATGATTCACAAAAAGAAGCTACTATCTCAGAGTCAAGTCCATATTTAGTGCTAAACTTACGGAAAACATCGGTATCCATAAAAGATTTAACACAATCAAACTTAGGTGTTATACCTGACTCCTTACCTTAGTCGAGATCCCAATCTTCAGAGTTGCGTTTAATTCTTTCCAATAAATCCCATTTGAATTCAATAGTCTTCAACATAAAAGGCCAGAACAAGAAGTATCGAGCATGGTGCGATTGTTGTCAAAAAGTCGAGCATAAAAATTTTGAATAATTATTTCTCTTGAGAGCTCATGATTGGGGCATGAATATAACATTGACTTAAGCCTCCCCCAAGCTTGAGCGATCCTTTCTCCTTCGCGAGGCCAAAAATTATATATATAATTACGATCACGATGAACAAGAGCATAGGATAAAACTTCCAATGAAATTCCAATTTCAATCGTTTGTAGTTCCATGATCCCATATCATCACATAGCCTATACCATGTCAATGCCTCTCCCTTCAAAGATAAAGGGAAGACCTTCTTCTTGATAACATCCTCGAGCATACCTGCAAGCTTAAATAATCCACAAACTTCATCCACATAGATTAGGTGTAAATCGGGATGCAATGTTCCATCTCCTGCAAAAGGATTAGCCAGCAGTTTCTCTACCATACCCGAAGGAATTTCAAAGTAAACATTTTCAGTAGGTTCAGTAGGTTGAGGAGCAACTCTTTGCTCTACTGGACGGGGTGAAGATACCCCGAACAAGCCCCTCAAAGGATTACTTTCCATAGTAACAAGTGACAGTAAATTTCAGCACACTATATAAATTTTTCCTTACCAAGTTCCACTTACCAAAGGCGCTTCACTCCCCGGCAATGGCGCCAGAAAAGGGTCTTGATGACCCACAAGTGTAGGGGATCTATCATAGTCCTTTCGATAAGTAAGAGTGTCGAACTCAACGAGGAGCAGAAGGAAATGACAAGCGGTTTTCAGTAAGGTATTCTCTGCAAGCACGGAAATTATCGGTAACAGATAGTTTTGTGATAAGGTAATTGGTAACGAGCAACAAGTAATAAAAGTAAATAAGGAGCAGGAAGGTGGCCCAATCCTTTTTGTAGCAAAGGACAAGCCTGGAGAATTTCTTATATGAAGGAAAACGCTCCCGAGGACACATGGGAATTATCGTCAAGCTAGTTTTCATCACACTTATATGATTCGCGTTCGGTACTTTGACAATTTGATATGTGGGTGGACCGGTGCTTGGGTGCTGCCCTTACTTGGACAAGCATCCCACTTATGATTAACTCCTAATGCAGGCATCCGCAACTACAAAAGAAGTATTAATGTAAACCTAACCATAGCATGAAACATATGGATCCAAATCAGCCCCTTACGAAGCAACGCATAAACTAGGGTTTAAGCTTCTGTCACTCCAGCAACCCATCATCTACTTATTACTTCCCAATGCCTTCCTCTTGGCCCAAACAATGGTGAAGTGTCATGTAGTCGACGTTCACATGACACCACTAGAGGAGAGACAGCATACATCTCATTAAAATATCGAACGAATACCCAAAAACACGAAGGGATTTATAGTCTGGTTTTTCATGGAGAAGCCTTTCTAGTGGAGTTTCATTGTTGATAACACGACTAGGAAGCATGTTTATGATATGAACGGCAGTGAGAAAGGCTTCATCCTAGAACGTGAGAGGCATGGAGGCTCCTGCTAGAAGAGCAAGTCCAACTTCAACTATTTGACGATGCTTTCGTTCAGCAGAGCCGTTTTGCTGGTGTGCATGAGGGCATGACACATGGTGTGAGATGCCAAGGGTTTGGAAAAAAAAGAGTTTAATTTCTCATAATCCCCTCCCCGGTCTGATTGGACAGCAATGATTTTGCTGTCGAACTTGCGTTCAACAAGAGCTTGGAAGTTTTGAAAAACGTCGGATCTTTTCTGAAGGAGATAGATCCAAGAGAATTTACTATAGTCATCAATGAAACTGACGTAATAAGAGTGTCTACCAACAGAGGTAGGGAACGGACCCCAAACATCAGAAAATATAAGTTGCAATGGTTTGGTAGAAACACTAGTAGATATGGGATATGGTAATTGATGACTTTTAGCTCTTTGGCACGAATCACAAATAGTCTCATTATGTCGCTCACCAACAAATGGGAGCTTATTCTTCCTAAGCAATTTTTCAACTAAACAGAAAGAAGCATGTCCTAATCAATCATGCCACCATGTTGACGAAAGCTTGACAACACCATAGACTTTTTTTATTGAATCTTCTACGCACCAGAATCAACGTATAAAGCCCTCGAACACATCTACCTCGATAGAGGATTTTCTTCGTTACCAGATCCTTGATCAAAAAGAAATAAGGGTGAAACTCGAGGAAGACATGATTATCTAAGGCAATACGATGAACAGAAAGAAGACTTTTGGCGGCACTAGGAACATGCAAAATTTTCTTGAGATGAATTTACGACAAGGGGTACTAAATATTGAATGACCAATGTGATTTATCCGCATACCTTCTCCACTGGCCGTGTGGATTTGATCCTTTCCATGGTACCTCTCCTTCATGGTCACTTTCTCAAGTTCAATGGTTATGTGGTTGGTGGCGCCACTATCAACATACCAATTGGTGTCGATGCCATAGGAGCCATCGGCCGCCGCTGCGACCTTGTCATCATCTTGAGGGTCGTCCTCGTCTTCATCATAGCGGTACTAGCAGTCTTTGGCAGTGTGGCCCGGCTTGCCGTAGATCTGGCAACGAGGCGAGTCCGGACGAGTTCTGCCAGAGCCACCGCCGCCGCGGCGGGCCTTGTTGTTGGAGCGCCCGCCGCTGTTGCCATTGCTGCTAGACCTCCCCCTGCCACGGGAAGGACCGCAGGAGCGCGCACCACCACCACACCCACGGGTTGCGGCATTGACGGACGACTTGAAGGTGTTGCCGCCCGCGCCGTGGAACTGCGGCATGCGTTGGTCGAAGTTGCTGAGCATGGCGAAGATCTCATCGAGGGAGGCGAGGGAGAAGCGGGCGTCGAGGGCCGAGACCAGGGGCTGGTACTCCAGATCCAGCCCATGGAGAATATAGGAGATGAGTTCATCATCCTGGATCGGCTTGCCAGCTGCAGCCAGCTCGTCGGCGAGGCCATGCATGAAGGCGAAGTAGGTGGCGGTGGATTTGGTACCTTTCTGCGCATTGATGAGCGAGGTATGGATGTTGTTGACGTGGCTCAGCGACTGCGATGAGTACATGCCCGCCAGTGTCGTCCAGAGCACGGGCGCCGTGGTGACCGTGGTCACCGTGACCAGCACCTCCTTGGAGAGGTTGCTCAGCAAGTAGCCGAGCACCTGTTGGTCCTCCCGGACCCAGATGGGGTGGAGAGGGTTGGGCTCAAAGGTCTCCTTGCCGTCCTTGTCCTTGGCGGCGAGGAGCTTGGCCGGCTCCGGCGATGTGCCGTCGATGTAGCCGAAGACACCGGCGCCACGTAGTTGAGGCGTGATCTACGTGTGCCACAACACGCAGTTCGTGCGGGAGAGCTTCTCGATGACCTGCCCATTGAGGCTGGGCTGGGAGGAGCCCGAGGAGGAAGACATGGCTTTAGCACAGGTGGAGTCGATGGAGGCTAGATGGGAAGAAGCAAGGTTCTGATTACCATGTGCGTTGGCGGAAATGTCTTACCCAATCTAGGGCGACGTCTTGCGTGTTAAATAGGCAGGGTGCGAACCTGATATGTGTACAAGAGTTTGTTGGAGATACAACTTGGGAAGAAAGAAATACAACAGATAAGCTAGCTAGTAGTTATAACAGAATATATCCTATGCGCCTAGCTATCCCGAACGATCTTCTCAACCTCCTGTACGTGTCACATATCCATGTGTTTAACACTACCAACGGCGATGGACGCGACCGACGTTGAAGCCTCTCTGTGGGATGCCCGTGACTTTGAACATTGAAGGCGAGATGGAGCAGCCGTCGCGTGTCGGGCTGGGTAACAGAGTAGCCGAAGCTGACGGCGGAAGCAATCCGCCAGACGTGCCGCGACAGTAATCCACTTCCTTGTTCAACTTTAGCTTCAAAAATACAAATCATGTTGTTTGTGTAATGTCGTAGTAAATGACCACGGGTAGCCTCATCAGCCCCCCATGGTATTTCAAGACAGCTGGGCCGGCTGCGCCCCTCAAGCATCAAAGATAAAGGACCGCCTTCCTGGGGCCGGCTGGTCCAAGCGGCTGGCTGCCATAAGGCGGCGGAGTCCAGAAGGCAGCCGCAAGGTGGGCCGACTCCTAACAGGCGGCCTCCAGAGAGGCCGGCTCCTAGCAGGCGGCCCCTCGATTCCCTTGAAGTTAGCGCCTCATTACAACGACGAGACGGGGCGTGGCTACCATGCAGCCTGCCACCCCCGAATCCAGGGCAGAACATGGCCATAGTGCGGTGTACCAGGCGGACATCCCTTGCCCGGCCCAGCACTGTTGCCATGCCACCCGTGACATCATCCATGGCAGAGGAGGCCATGCTCCCACGACGGGCTGTCGGTACGGCCTACAGGCGGCGGGCCCTACCTGTCCGTGAGAAGCCAGAAGGCGGCGAGCCCTGACCAGTCGGCACAGAGGGACGCCGACTCCAAGCAGGCGGCTGTCCCTCTCCCTCGGAATCCGTGCGCCATCAACCAGATAAGACGGGGTGTGGCTACAGTGAGCGCCCGCCAGGCGGCGGGACTGTAGCCACGCTCCCCCCGACAAAGCCTCCGTCATCAGAGGCGAGGCTACACTGCAGAGCAGCCGACAGGACACGCAGGCGGCGGGCCCTACCTGTCAGCCAAGACCCCGGTCGGCGGCGGGCCCCAGCAGCCGGCGGAAAAGCCGGCGACCAGAGACACTAACGGCCGGGTCCTACACCCGGCCAGATTACCATTGTACCCCTGAGGGGTAGGCCTATATAAACCCCCATGACACCCATGCAAAGGGTTGACAACCTTAGAGATCAGACACACCACGTAGGGAGAGAGGAGTAGAGCTAGCCTTGTTCTTCTTCCTCCCCTAGCCAAACAGCTCAAGGAGCAAGCTTGTAGCTACCTTGTTGAGATAGTGATCATGCGGAGACCCCGCAGAGCAGGACTAGGGGTGTTATCTCCTTGGAGAGCCCCGAACCTGGGTAAGATTCGCCGGCGTAGGCTGTCCTACTCACTCCCGCTTCTAGAGCCCGGCGACGTACTCTTGTCCCCCTGCATGATAAGCCACCCCCTGCCATATGTCGCACCACATCCCTGACATTTGGCGCCCACCGTGGGGCAAGGTGCACCGTCGTCCGGAAACATGTTCAGGACGGGAACCCTCTTCCTTCCCAGCGAGCGCAGCCAGTCCGGCACGGCCGATGGCGTTTGCGCCGATGCGCTGCATGGCGCGGAAGTCGCCTACGCGGCAAGTAGCCTCGCCGATCTCATCGGCGGGATCCGCCTCACCGACGAGCCTGTGCCCGGCGCGGGCGCAGCCAGCTCCGAGAGCTGCCTCATCGACCTCCTCAGCAAGCTCGACATCGCCAGTGAGCCTGCCTCTGACTTGGAGTCTGTTGGCTCCACAGACCCGATGCTCGTCGACCTTGACGCAGCATTCCCTGACGCTTTCCCCACCAACGTGGTGATCTTCGAGGACCCTCTCCCTCGTGCAGACAGCAGCGGCAGCACCGTCACAGAGATACTTATCATCAGCCACGACGAAGCCTCCGGTGGAGTCGGCCAGGATCCGCTGCAGGCGGCAGTGCGAAACCTGTCCCAACCCATAATGGCAGATACCAACGGCGAGACGCTAGAAGCCTGCCGCATCGCACTCCTCGACAGCGCCAACAAGTTGGCCGCCATGTGACGCCTCACCGAGGCCTACCAGCACGAAATTGACCGCGCCGTCTGTGGCACGCCGGCTGCTGGCAGGCCCAGCCGCGTGGCACTGCCGACAACGCGGCGCAGCCATCGCCAGTATGATGGGCACCGACCGCCCAATCTATGCCACGCCTATGGAGAACTTATGCGCTGCCCAGGCGGCAGCGGACGAGCTGGAGAACCTAGAAGGCGACGAGCGTCACTACATGACGGAGCATGTTCAACAGCTCATCCACGCGGCCGTCGTGCAGTAAGAAGCCGACCACCGCGTGGAAGAACCCGGCGCGCACGCCGAAAATCACCCCCCCCCCCCGCCGCCGAGAGCAAGGCACGACCTCCCCGACGCCGACAGCAGGTGGCGCCCGCGACCGAAGAGACCAAGAGCCGGCTGCTAGCCACAGCCGCACATGCATCACCATCGAGCTCGACCAAGATGGCCGCCCACGAGCAGTGGAACGGCGGGACGACCGTCCGCTTCCTCCTCCTCCTCGCAGGGAGAGGCGTGCTTCCCCGCCGCATGTTGATCACCCGACCCTCAGCGGCCGGCTGGGCCGCCATGAAGGAATCAGAGAGAATGATGCCCGCCATCAGATCGACCGCCTGGCACGATCCCTGGCGCTAGAAGAAGAAGATGCAATCGGACCGGCCTGCTTTGGCCCCCGCATTCGAGACTTGTTCTTTCCCAAAGGGTTCTCGCTCCCACGAGATACACCGAAATACAATGGCTCCATGAAGCCAGAAGATTGGCTAGTCGACTACTCCACCGCCGTCAACATAGCAAACGGCAACAAGCGTGTTGCCGTGAAGTACGTCCCCCTCATGCTTCAAGGCACGGCCTGGACCTGGCTGAACAGCCTCAAGCCCTACAGCGTCAAGAGTTGGGTAGACTTCACAGAAGTCTTCATCCGCAACTTCACCAGCACCTACAAGCGGCCGCCCAAGCCTCGCCAGCTCTCTCTGTGCGTCCAGGGCCCCACCGAGTCCACCCGCGACTACCTGACGCGGTGGGCCGTGATACGTCTCCAACGTATCTATAATTTTTGATTGTTCCATGCTATTATATTATCTGTTTTGGATGTTTAATGGGCTTTATTATACACTTTTATATTATTTTTGGGACTAACCTACTAACCGGAGGCCCAGTCCAAATTGCTGTTTTTTTCCCTATTTCTGTGTTTCAACGAAAAAGAATATCAAACGGAATCCAAACGGAATGAAACCTTCGGAAGAGTGATTTTTGGAACAGACGCAATCCAGGAGACTTGGAGTGGACGTCAAGGAAGCGACGAGGTGGCCACAAGGCAGGGAGGCGTGCCCCCACCCTCCGCTTCACTTATATCTTGAATACTATGAGAAGTTTGATACTTGATGATTGTTTTGAGATATCAAGGTGGTGATATTAAAGTTGTGCTAGTTGAGTAATTGTGAATTTGAGAAATACTTGTGTTGAAGTTTGCAAGTCCCGTAGCATGCACGTATGGTAACCGTTGTGTAACAAATTTGAAACATGAGGTGTTCTTTGATTGTCATCCTTTGTGTGGAGGTCGGGATCGCGCGATGGTTAACTCCTACCAACCCTTCCCCTAGGAGCATGCGTGTGGTGCTTGGTTTTGATGACTTGTAGATTTTTGCAATAAGTATGTGAGTTCTTTATGACTAATGTTGAGTCCATGGATTATACGCACTCTCAGCTTTCCATCATTGCTAGCCTCTTCGGTACCGTGCATTGCCCTTTCTCACCTTGAGAGTTGGTGCAAACTTCGCAGGTGCATCCAAATCCCGTGATATGATACGCTCTATCACACATAAACCTCCTTATATCTTCCTCAAAACAGCCACCATACCTACCTATTATGGCATTTCCATAGCCATTCCGAGATATATTGCCATGCAACTTTCCACCGTTTTCATTTATTATGACACGCTTCATCATTGTCATATTGCCTTGCATGATCATGTAGTTGACATCGTATTTTTGGCAAAGCCACCATGCATAACTTTTCATACATGTCACTCTTGATTCATTTCCCATCCCGGTACACCGCCGGAGGCATTCATATAGAGTCATATTTTGTTCTAGTATTGAGTTGTAAATAAATAGAAGTGTGATGATCATCATTCATAGAGCATTGTCCCCCAAAAAAGAGAAAGGCCAAATAAAAAAAGGGAGGCCCAAAAAAGAAATAAAAAGGGGTAATGCTACTATCCTTTTTTCCACACTTGTGCTTCAAAGTAGCACCATGATCTTTATGATAGAGAGTCTCCTGTTTTGTCACTTTCATATACTAGTGGGAATTTTTCATTATAGAACTTGGCTTGTATATTCCAACACTGGGCTTCCTCAAATGCCCTAGGTCTTCGTGAGCAAGCAAGTTGGATGCACACCCACTTAGTTTCTTTTGTTGAGCTTTCATACATTTATAGCTCTAGTGCATCTGTTGCATGGCAATCCCTACTGCTTGCACTGACATCAATTGATGGGCATCTCCCTAGCCCGTTGATTAGCCGCGTCAATGTGAGACTTTCTCCTTTTTTATCTTCTCCACACAACCCCCATCATCATGTTCTATTCCACCCATTGTGCTATGTCCATGGCTCACGCTCATATATTGCATGAAAGTTGAAAAAGTTTGAAAATTCTAAAGTATGAAACAATTGCTTGGCTGAAATCGGGGTTGTGCATGATTTGAGTATTTTGTGTGACAAAGATGGAACATAGCCAAACTATATGATTTTGTAGGGATGAACTTTCTTTGGCCATGTTATTTTGAGAAGACATAATTGCTTAGTTAGTATACTTGAAGTATTTAATTCTTATGTCAATATTAAACTTTTATCTTGAATCTTTCGGATCTGAATATTCATGCCACAATAAAGAAAATTACATTGAGAAATATGCTAGGTAGCATTCCACATCAAAAATTCTGTTTTATCATTTACCTACTCGAGGACGAGCAGGAATTAAGCTTGGGGATGCTTGATACGTCTCCAACGTATCTATAATTTTTGATTGTTCCATGCTATTATATTATCTGTTTTGGATGTTTAATGGGCTTTATTATACACTTTTATATTATTTTTGGGACTAACCTACTAACCGGAGGCCAGTCCAAATTGCTGTTTTTTTTGCCTATTTCAGTGTTCCGCAGAAAAAGAATATCAAACGGAATGAAACCTTCGGGATAGTGATTTTTGGAACAAACGCAATCCAGGAGACTTGGAGTGGACATCAAGGAAGCGACGAGGTGGCCACGAGGCAGGGAGGCGCGCCCCCCACCCTTGTGGCTCCCCCAACCGACTTCTTTCGCCTATATATACTCATATACCCCGAAAAAATCCGAGAGCACCACGAAACCCTATTTCCACCGCCACAACCTTCTGTACCCGTGAGATCCCATCTTGGGGCATTTTCCGGCGCTTCGCCGGAGGGGGAGTCAATCACGGAGGGCTTCTACATCAACACCATAGCCTCTGTGGTGATGTGTGAGTAGTTTACCTCAGACCTTCGGGTCCATAGTTATTAGCTAGATGGCTTCTTCTCTCTCTTTGGATCTCAATACAAAGTTCTCCTCGATCTTCTTGGAGATCTATTCGATGTGATTCTCTTTGCGGTGTGTTTGTCGAGATCCGATGAATTGTGGGTTTATGATCAAGATTATCTATGAACAATATTTGAATCTCCTCTGAATTCTTTTATGTATGATTTGTTATCTTTGCAAGTCTCTTCGAATTATCAGTTTGGTTTGGCCTACTAGATTGATCTTTCTTGCAATGGGAGAAGTGCTTAGCTTTGGGTTCAATCTTGCGGTGTCCTTTCCCAGTGACAGCAAGAGCAGCAAGGCACGTATTGTATTGTTGCCATCGAGGATAAAAAGATGGGGTTTATATCATATTGCTTGAGTTTATCCCTCTACATCATGTCATCTTGCCTAATGCCTTACTCTGTTCTTATGAACTTAATACTCTAGATGCATGCTAGATAGTGGTCGATGTGTGGAGTAATAGTAGTAGATGCAGAATCGTTTCGGTCTACTTGTCGCGGACGTGATGCCTATATACATGATCATGCCTAGATATTCTCATAACTATGCACTTTTCTATGAGTTGCTCGACAATAATTTGTTCACCCACCGTAATGTTTATGCTATTTTGAGAGAAGCCACTAGTGAAACCTATGCCCCCCGGGTCTATCTTCCATTATATTAATCTCCCATCTACTTGCCAATTTCTGTCGCCGTTTATTTTGCAATCTTTACTTTCCAATCTATACAACAAAAATACCAAAAATAGTTATCTTATTCTCTCTATCAGATCTCACTTTTGCAAGTGGCGTGAAGGGATTGACAACCCCTTTATCGCGTTGGTTGCAAGGTTCTTATTTGTTTGTGCAGGTACGAGGGATTTGCGTGTAGCCTCCTACTGGATTGATACCTTGGTTCTCAAAAACTGAGGGAAATACTTACGCTACTTTGCTGCATCACCCTTTCCTCTTCAAGGGAAAACCAACGCATGCTTAAGAGGTAGCAGGCCGAACTGCGCAACTCCTGCGAAGGGGTGCACGAGGTGCAGGCCATAGAGTACTTCACCGCCGGGTGCAGAGAAGGCACCCTTCTCAAGCACCGACTCCTCTGCAACGAACCGGCCACACTCGATGAGCTGCTAATTATAGCAGACAAGTACGCCACTGCCGACTCCTCCATGAAGTCGGAGCTCCAGGTGGACGCGTCCGGGAAAGTGCTCCCTCCGGCTCCTCAGACGCCGGCTGGTGACAACAGTCGGCGCCAGCAACAGAACGACAACAAGCGCAAAGCCCCGCCGCCGCCTTCTACCAGTCGGCACGTGGCAACAGTTGAGGACCAGCGGCCGAAGGGACAACCCGGCCCCAAGCGTCAGAAGGGCGGCAAGCCTGCTTGGTTGCCCGCCTTCTCCTATGAGCAAACCCTCGATGCTCCTAGCAAGTTCTACAGTGGCGCGAAGCCATCCAATCACACCACCCGGAAGTGCCACTGGCTCACCCGAATCTCCAAGGGCGAAAGACTGCTGCCTCCGCCGCTTGCTGGCCAGCCGGCACCGCCTCCTCCTCAGCAGCAGCCGGCCCGTCCAGTCGCCGCCATCCAAGACGAATTCCCTGAAGAACACGGAGCCTACGTTGTCTTCACCAGCATGTCCGGCGACAAGCACAGTCGACGTCAGCAGCACCGAGAGGTGAACGATGTCGCTTCAGAAGCCCAGAGTTCATGCACTGGTCCGAAATGCCCATCAGCTGGAGCGGTGCCGACCACCCGGAAGTAATGCCTTCTCCGGGTTCCTATGCCTTGGTTTTGGATGCCACCTTTGCAACAGAGAGGCGAGCTGCTCGTTTCTCCCGGATTCTGATAGACGGCGGTAGCAGCATCAACATCCTTTACCGCGACACTATGGAGAAGTTGTGCATCAAAGAGAAGCAGCTCCAGCCCAGTAGGACTGTCTTTCATGGCATTGTGCCCGGCCTTTCCTGCGCACCAATCGGCAAGATCAAGATAGATGTCCTCTTCGGAGACAAGGATCACTTCCGCCGGGAGGCAATTTGGTTTGAGGTGGTTGACCTGGAGAGCCCTTATCATGCGCTCTTAGGCCGGCCAGCCCTAGCCAAGTTCATGGTAGTGCCGCATTATGCCTACCTCAAGATGAAGATGCTGGGAACCAAGTGCATCATCACCGTAACCGGAGACTACAAGAAGTCGGCCGCCTATGCTGCAGCTAGCAGTCGGCTGGCCGAGTCCCTTGTGATTGCTGCCGAGAAGAAGCTCCTTGACCGGGTTGTGGCCATGGCCAGCAAACAGACGGACCTGTCACCAGACCCCAAGGAGTCGGAGACCCAGGGCTCCTTCCAGCTGGCCAAAGAAACCAAGAAGATACCCTTGGACCCGAACCACCCAGAGAGGTTTGCTGTCATGGGGACCAACCTCAATAGCAAATAGGAAAGCGAGCTCGTCGATTTCCTCCGTGAGAATCGGGACATCTTCGCATGGTCTCCCAAGGACATGCCGGGTGTTCCGACGGATTTTGCCGAGCACAAGCTACATGTCAGATCAGATGCAAAACCAGTCAAGCAACCCCTCCGCCGCCTGTCAGAGGAGAAGATAAGAATTGTTGGTGAAGAGATAACCCGGTTTCTAGCGGCCGGCTTCATTATGGAAGTGTTCTTTCCAGAATGGCTTGCCAACCCGGTCCTTGTACTGAAGAAGGACAACAAGTGGCGTATGTGTATTGATTATACCAACCTCAACAAAGCCTGCCCCAAAGATCCGTTTTCCCTGCCACGAATAGATCAAGTAATAGACTCCACAGCCGGATGCGAGCTGCTGTCTTTCCTTGATGCCTACTCCGGCTACCACCAGATCAAGCTGAACCCGGCCGATCGGCTCAAGACCGCCTTGATCACACCATTTGGAGCCTTCTGCTACCTGACCATGACATTCGGCTTCAGAAATGCCGGTGCCGCTTTTCAGCGTTGCATGCAGAAGTGCCTCCTCAAGCAACTCGGCAGAAATGCCCATGTCTATGTAGACGATATTGTGGTAAAGACGGAGAAGCACGACACCCTCTTGGAAGATCTCAAGGAGACTTTTGATAATCTGCGCCATTTTCAAATCAAGCTCAACCCGGAGAAGTGTGTCTTCGGAGTACCAGCCGGCCAACTGCTTGGTTTCCTTGTCTCAGAGCGCAGCATCGAGTGCAACCCTGTCAAGATCAAGGACATCGAAAGGATGGAGAGACCTGACTGACTACGAGACGTCCAGAAATTCACCGTGTGCTTGGCATCCATCAGCTGCTTCATCAGTCGGCTGGGAGAGAAGGCTCTTCCCCTGTACCAGTTAATGAAGAAAACCACTCACTTCGAATGGAACGACAAGGCGGACGAGGCCTTTCTCCAGCCGAAGAAAATGCTGACCACACCGCCTGTCCTGGCGGCTCCGGCTGCTAAGGAGCCCATGCTCCTCTACATCGCCGCCACCATCCGGGTGGTCAGCATAGTCCTTGTGGTAGAGCGTCCAGAAGACGGCAAAGCACAGCCAGTCCAGAGGCCTGTGTACTACTTGAACGAGGTACTGTCAACCTCAAAGCAGAACTACCCCCACTACCAGAAGATGTGCTACGGCGTGCACTTTGCCACCAAGGAGCTCAATCCATACTTTCAAGAGCACCCCATCACGGTTGTCTACACCGCCCCGCTTGCTGAGATCATAGGCTGCAGAGACGCATTGGGCCGGGTGGCCAAGTGGGACATTGAGCTGGCCCCCTACACCATCTTCTACCAGCCTCGCACCGCCATCAAGTCCCAAGCGCTGGCCGACTTCCTCATCGACTGGGCCGAGACCCAGTACCTGCCGCCAGCGCCGGATTCCACCCATTGGCGGATGCACTTTGATGGCTCAAAGATGCGCACTGGCTTGGGAGCCGGCATTGTCCTCACCTCTCCCAAAGGCGACAAGCTCAGATACACACGGCAAATCCACTTTGCCGCCTCCAACAACGAGGCCGAGTATGAGGCGCTAGTACACGGACTCCGGCTGGCCAAAGAGATCGGCATCCGCCGGATCCTATGCTACGGCGACTCGGACTTGGTGGTCCAACAGTCGTCTGGCGACTGGGATGCCAAGGATGCAAACATGGTGAGCTACTGCTTCCTCGTCCAGCAAATCAACGGATATTTTGACGGGTGCGAGTTCCTTCATGTGCCACAGGCCGACAACGAGCAAGCAGATGCCCTGGCACGGATTGGCTCCACCCAGCAAGCCATACCAGCCGACGTCTCCCTTCAGCACCTCCTTAAGCCGTCTACCAAGCCTTCACCGGAATCAAAGTCTATCTTCGTGTCGGCCGCCCCCGGAGCAGTCGGATCCGACTCGGGGGCTGCAACAGTCGGCCCGGGGACTTCGGCATGCTGCTCCGGGACTGCAGCAGTCGCACCCGGCCCGGGGACTTCAGAGCCCGGCCCGGGGGCTGCATCAGTCGGCCCGGGGACTTCAGAACCCGGCCCGGGGGCTGCAGCAGTCGGCCCGGGGACTTCAACAACACAGCAAGCGACGGCCGACTCCACCCCGCTGCCTCCCAACCCAACAGCCCTAGTACTAGTGGCCGTGATGACAGTGGATGAACCTGAGTCGAAGCACCATCATGGACGCAGCCCATCCTCAATTTTCAGGTGAGCGGAGAGCTACCAGCCAACGAGATCTTGGCCCGACAGGTGCAACGTCGGGCAGCAGCATACACCATCGTAAACAGAGAACTGGTTAGGCACAGCGTCACTGGTGTATTCCAGCGCTGCGTAGAGCTAGAGAAGGGCAAAGCAATCCTCAGAGACATCCACTAAGGCGAGTGCGGCCACCACGCAGCATCCAGATCCCTTATCGCCAAAGCCTTCCGCCACGGCCTCTTCTGGCCGACTCCATTGGAAGATGCCAAGGATTTGGTCAAGAAGTGCAAGGGGTGCCAGAAATTCAGCTCCAAGCAACATCTGCCGGCTTCTGCACTCAAGACCATTCCCCTTACATGGCCATTTGCTGTGTGGGGGCTGGACATGGTGGGCCCATTCAAGACAGCGCGCGGCAGCATGACCCATCTTCTTGTCGCTGTGGACAAATTCACCAAGTGGATTGAAGCGAAGCCAATCAAGAAGTTGAATGGTCCGACTGCTCTGACCTTCATCGCAGATATCATCGTCCGGTACGATGTACCACACAGCATCATCACCGACAATGGCACAAACTTTGCCAAAGGCGCCTTGGCTCGTTTCTGTGCGACGCAGGGCATCCGACTAGAGTTAGCGTCTGTTGCCCATCCGCAGTCAAACGGCCAAGTCGAGCGAGCAAACGGCCTCATCCTCTCCGGCATCAAGCCACGACTGGTAGAGCCACTGGAGCGCTTGGCCGACTGCTGGATCGATGAGCTGCCGGCCATCCTCTGGAGTCTACACACCACTTCAAACAAATCAACCGGCTTCATGCCCTTCTTCGTCGTGTACGGGGCCGAGGCCGTCATCCCAACTGACATTGAGTTTGACTCACCTCGCGTCACCATGTACATGGAGGCGGAGGCAAAGGAAGCACGAGAAGACGACGTTGATCTGCTGGAAGAGGGCCGGCTGTTGGCACTCAGCTAGTCCGCCATCTACCAGCAGAGCCTGCGCTGCTACCACAGTCAGAAGGTCAAGCCAAGATCCTTCCAAGAGGGGGACCTTGTGCTCCATCTGATCCAGCGAACAGCCGGCCAGCACAAGCTCTCGGCCCCTTGGGAAGGCCCCTTCATCATCAGCAAAGCCTTGGGCAACGACTCCTACTACCTGATCGACGCACAGAAGCCCAGGGCACGCAAGAGGGACGATTCCGGCAAGGAAACGGAGCGCCCATGGAACGCAAATCTCCTCCGAAGATTTTACAGTTAAATGCAGTATGTACCACGCTACCTTTTGTATTAAGTGCAGAGACATCGGGACCCTCGAGGAGCACTCGAGGGCTACCCTTTTTATCTATATGATAAGTTTTATGCCTATGAATATGTTATTTCATTCCTTCGCCTGGCACCGGGTTCGACCAGTCGGCCCGGGGGCTTGCCGCCTTGTACTATGTCGATGCTACCGGCAGTCGGACAAGTAGTGTGCCGGCACCTAAGCCCTCTCTTGTCGTAAGCTGCAGCTCGCAGAGCGACTGTTCAGCTAGCAAGGGATAAAGGCAGGAAAGGGTGCCCACACGAAAAAGGGCTAAGGAAAAAAGCATCTACATAGCCCAAGCCGGCTCCTCGCCTCACCGTCCGGCTGCTGAGCAGCCGGCCGGCCGGTTTCTCACTTAACTTGTCATCCCTAATGGCCAAGTACCTGACCCAGCCACAAACCGCAGAGCGGCTGCCTGGCTGGCAAGGCGGCAGCCAAGGGAAGGCGGCAAAGGAAAAAGCAAAAAGAACAAGAGAAGCAAGGCAAAGTAGAACCCGGCAAAGCAAATGTTGTGCGAATATAGTTATTTTACATAAGCAAAAGGCCCTTGGCCAGCATACAACGGAGTTTGAATACACCCCCAGCGGGTGGAATTGCGTAAATCTAACATACTTGTCCAAAAGATTACAAGAATAGGAAAGAAAGATAAGTTGGCCGCTTAGGCCAGAGGAGGAGCAGCCGGATCTGAGGGGTTGGCGGAGGTTCAGGCACCGGGTGGTGGAACGGCCGTCAGGATGGTCTCGGCCTGGTCGGCGCCAGCTGCAGTCGGCTCGTCGACACGCGGCTCGTTGGTCGAGACTTGGTCGGGCTGAGGCCGGCTGTCGGCTCCATCATCCAGCGCATCATCTTCGCCGTCCTCATCCTATCCGTCCTCGCCCTTGTCGCTGGAGGCGATCTCCTCCGCCGAATCCTCCCCATGCTCCGAGTTCAGCTCGAACCAGTTGGGTGGCACCTCAGCGCCCTAATCGTTCAGCTCGGGGATGAACTCGGTGGTGTCGGCGTAGTCGGCGATCGCCGCCACGCGTTGAGTCAGAGCGCGACTCGCCGCCGCCAGCTCTGGTCCGGCCTCCTGCCGGAAGGTGGCCAGCTGGGCCAAGTCCAAGCCCGGGTACCACGCCTTGATGAACCTCATGGCCCTCCGAGCTCCAGAGCGAGCTGCGGAGCCGTTCCAAGACTGAAAGCGGGCGACTGCTACTTCCAGCCACTTGACGTCCGGCTCGGGGTGCGTGGGATTTGGGCATCCGGCCAGAGAGCGGTCTGCACCTGGGCCCCGACGCACTGCAGACGGCGGAGCACCCGATGGGCTGGCTGGAGGCGGGCTTGGATGGCGAGGAGCTGCTCGCTGAGGGTCCGGGGCACATTGGGCGCGATTTCCGCACCAGCCCGTCTCCGCTCGTCACGGCGAGCCTCGATGGCCTGGCTGGCAGCAACGGCGTGACCAGGGAAGAAGTCTGCGCAAGAAGAAAAAGAAGTCTGAAGCCAGAAGCCGGCTCATATAACAGTCGGCGGTTGAAAGAAAGGAAAGATAACTCACCATCGATCATATCTTTGATCTCGCCGTAGCCGTCGTTCAGAGCCTTCTCCTTCTCGGCCCAGGCCGAGCGTTCAGTCTCGAACTCGGCCTGGAGGTTGGCCTTGCTGTCCTTCACCTTCTGGAGGTCCGCCCTGTGTCGATCCGCCTGGTCCGCCAGCTCCTTGACCAGGCGGTCGCGCTCCTGGGCCGCCTTGCTGCACTCCTCCTCCTTGGCGTGCAGCTCGGTCTGGACCTCGCCCAGGCGCTGCTGCAGCGCGGCGGCCGCCCCTGCAAGGATAAGAAAGAGAGAACTTCACCATCAACAAAGAAGACAAACTAGTTGCCGGGAGCTCCGGCCTAACTGCTCAGCAGTCGGCCCTAATCTCGTGGGCTACACCCAGCGGGTGCACTGACGCGCCCCCGCAAGAGAGAAAAGACGGAGTGCTTACTCCGGCTCTCGGTCAAATCAGTGGTCTGCTTGGCAAGCTCCTGGACCTAGGAGTTGAAGGCGGCCGCGCGGATGTTGTGGTAATCCTGCAACAAAGACAATAGAAGAAAAGAAAAAAGTTAGCACTCAGAACTTATCTTTAAGTTCCGAGCCGCTTGCTCAGCAGCCGACCCAGAACTCGGGGGCTACACCCAGTGGGTGCGCTGGCGCACCCCCACGGAAGACTACAAGAACAAAAAACAAAGTGCAAGAAACATACCCGGACGACTGCTCGCCTTGCCAAGAACGCCTTCGTATACTGCTGGACGGCGGCGCCATGGGCCTGGAACTGGGCCTAAACGTCATGCGCGGCCCTATTCAAAACACCTGTCCCGCCCCCAGGCGTCCACTCCAGCGGGGCGGCACTGGTGGCCTTGGCATCAGGGGCCGATGAGCTGGCGGCCCCGATCTCTATCGGCCGCGGTGCTGAGGTCGCCTTCGCCGCACGCGGCGCACCGGAGTGCGGATCGCGGGAGTCGAACCCACCACCAACTCGCCACCGACTGGCGGCACTTGCGGCGCATCAGGCCGACTGTCTGGGCGTCGGCAGTCGGCATGGGCGGGGACACTTCCGTCCCCAAGATGACGGGGTCGCCCCCTCCCCTCTTCGGGGCCGGCTGGTTGTCGCCGGCTCCTCCAGTCGGTGCCTGGCTCTCTGGCACCGGGGGCACGGCACGCAGCGGGATGACGAGCTGCGGAGCCCGGCTATGGGCCGCCTCCGCCTCCTGCGCCTTGGCGACCGCATCTGCCTGCTCCTTGGTCGTGGCGCCTGCCCGCTCCTTGGCCACGGCGTCGGCCTGAGCCTTGCCTGATGCATCAGCTTCCGCCTGCGCCGCCTTGGCCGCATCCGCCTTCTCCCACTCCTTGCGCGCCTCCCGCTTGTTTCGCTCCGTCGCCTCCTGGAGCTAGGCGCGCAGGTCCACACGGCGGGGCTCTGCAGAGTCATCCGCCGCCCCAATCACTGAGGCAGATAGGGCCTGCAAAAGAGAGAGCGGGGCCCTATGAAGGCATGGCGACAAGAAGCCGGTAAGAAGACTAGAAGAAAGAAGAAAAGCAACAATAGAAAAGTCGAAGTACTCACCCGGATGCTAACTGGAGCCGCTTCGGGGCCCTCTGGAATTGGGCCGCCTTCGCGGCGGCCTCCTGCCGCTTGGTCGCGGTGGCCATGTTCCTGGGCTTCTTTGGTCGGCTGCCGAATAGCAACGAGTCGGCTCGATGCTTCGGTGCGCCGCCTGGTGCAGTCGGCGCGGCTGAAGAGCTCGCGCCCGCCTTATCGGCGCCATGCATGCAGCGTGGCCCATTCTCCTCTTCATCGTCATCCGGCTATTCCTCAAGGCCGCCTCCTCCGGAGCCGCCTGCTCCACCACCGCCACCCATGGCGTCGTCCTCTTCGATGGCGGCCGCCGCCAAGTCGGGGCATTCACGTTGGTCCTCGACCGGTCCGGCATGTACTGATGACCTGGCTCCAGAGCGTCAGCGGCCGACTGGGTCGAGAAGATCTGCACCAAGGCCGACTGATCAAGCGGCAAAAAGAAGAACTCGGACGAGCGAAGAACAAAATGATTGAAAGACTCACCGCAGGCGGCGGGTGTGGGCGGTCGTATGGCCGCTTGCCAAACTGCCAATCCTTCTCCGACAATTTGCAGTTGGAGAAGTTGTTTACCAGCCGGGCCACCTCCATGTCCGGCAGCTCCCATGTGCACATCCAGCACGGGTCCCGGTGCCCGCTCATGCGGCTAATGATGTGGGGCCGGCCTTGGAGGGGAAGCACTCGGCGTGCCACGTAGGCAGCCAGCTGGTCCGAGCCCTTGAGGCCCTCCGACTCCGTCATCACCAGAAGTCGGGCGAGGGCGGCGGAGGAAGCGGACGATAGGGAGCTCGGCTTAAACTGCCAGTTGGCGCGCGGCTCAGCGGGCAGGGCGGCTACATAAGCCGGCAAGTTGATGTAGTCCATCGTCGGATGTATGTTCTTGACGTAGAAGTAGGACTTCTACCATAGTTTGGCCGACTGCAGCAGGGAGACAGACGGGAAGCGATTCCCAGCACCCGGACGCCGCACCGCCACGCAGGCACCGCACTGGGCCGCCGTGCCCTTGGCGGCGGTGCCAAGCTTGAGGTAGAAGCACTCTCCCCAGAGCTCGAAGATGGGGAGAGTGCCGAGGTAGCCTTCGCAAAGGGTGACGAAGGCGGCCAGCAGCACCACCGTGTTTGGCGTGAGGTGGAGCGGCTGGACTTGATAGAAGTTGAGGAAAGAGTGCAAGAAGCCGCTCGCCGAAAGGCCGAAGCCGTGAAGAAAATGAGCCCGGAAGACGACGCGTTCGTCGTCCTCCGGCGCTGGCAAGATTTCTGCCTCGGGGGGGACATGCACCTTCACGTGCGTCTCCCGGGGCAGCCGCCGCGTCTGGTGAAGAAAGGAGAGATGGTCTTCATGGATGTTGGAGCCGTCCTAGTCGCCAGCCCGTGCGCGAGCCATGGGCTTAAGCGCTCGACGGGGGCACGGTGCGGCGACGAGCGCGCGAATCCGCAGCGGAGCAACGAAGCTGCGGCGAGAAGAAGCCCGGCGACGGTGGGCCGCGGCAGCATTTCGGCAAGAGGAAGCGGCGCTGCACCGGCGGAGAGGAGGAGAAGAAGAACAGCGAAGGCAAAGGGAGAGGAGGGCGCGCGTGCGTCTGCCGCCCCCCTCCCCCTGCTTATAGCCCCTGGCGGCGGAGCTGAGGGGTGATGACCCACAAGTGTAGGGGATCTATCGTAGTCCTTTCGATAAGTAAGAGTGTTGAACCGAACGAGGAGCAGAAGGAAATGACAAGCAGTTTTTAGTAAGGTATTCTCTGCAAGCACTGAAATTATCGGTAATAGATAGTTTTGTGATAAGATAATTCAGAATGGGTAACAAGCAATGAAAGTAAATAAGGTGCAGCAAGGTGGCCCAATCCTTTTTATAGCAAAGGACAAGCCTGGAAAATTTCTTATATAGAGGAAAACGCTCCCGAGGACACATGGGAATTATCGTCAAGCTAGTTTTCATCATGCTCATATGATTCGCGTTCGTTACTTTGATAATTTGGTATGTGGGTGGACCGGTGCTTGGATGCTGCCCTTCCTTGGACAAGCATCCCGCTTATGATTAACTCCTATTGCAAGCATCCGCAACTACAAAAGAAGTATTAAGGTAAACCTAACCATAGCATGAAACATATGGATCCAAATCTGCCCCTTATGAAGCAACGCATAAACTAGGGTTTAAGATTCTGTCACTCTAGCAACCCATCATCTACTTATTACTTGCCAATGCCTTCCTCTAGGCCCAAACAATGGTGAAGTGTCATGTAGTCGACGTTCACATAACACCACTAGAGGAGAGACAACATACATCTCATCAAAATATCGAACGAATACCAAATTCACATGACTACTTATAGCAAGACTTCTCCCATGTCCTCAGGAACAAACGTAACTACTCACAAATCATATTCATGTTCATAATCAGAGGGGTATTAATATGCATTAAGGATCTGAACATATGATCTTCCACCGAATAAACCAACTAGCATCAACTACAAGGAGTAATCAACACTACTAGCAACCCACAGGTACCAATCTGAGGCTTTGGGACAAAGATTGGATACAAGTGATGAACTAGGGTTTGAGAGGAGATGGTGCTGGTGAAGATGTTGATGGAGATTGACCCCCTCCCGATGAGAGGATCATTGGTGATGACGATGGCGATGATTTCCCCCACCCGCAGGGATGTTTCCCCGGCAGAACAGCTCCGCCGGAGCCCTAGATCGGCTCCGCCAAGGTTCCGCCTCGTGGCGGCGGAGTTTCTTCCTGAAAGCTTGCTTATGATTTTTTCCTGGGTGAAAGACACCATATAGCCAAAGATGGGCACCGGAGGCCTGACAGGGGGCCCACGAGGCAGGGGGCGCGCCTTGGTGGGTAGGGCGCGCCCCCACCCTCGTGGATTGTGGGTGGCCCCCCTCCGGTGCTTTCTTCGCTCAGTATTTTTTATAAATTCCAAAAATAACTTCCGTGGAGTTTCAGGACTTTTGGAGTTGTGCAGAATAGGTCTCTAATATTTGCTCCTTTTCCAGCCCAGAATTCCATCTGCCGGCATTTTCCCTCTTCGTGTAAACCTTGTAAAATAAGAGAGAAAAGGCATAAGTATTGTGACATAATGTGTAATAACAGCCCATAATGCAATCAATATCAAAGCATGATGCAAAATGGATGTATCAACTCCCCCAAGCTTAGACCTCACTTGTCCTCAAGCGAAAGCCGAAATCGAAAAATATGTCCACATGTTTAGAGATAGAGGTGTCGATAAAATAAAATACGGACATGAGGGCATCATGATCACTCTTGAGAAAGCAGCATATATAAGTATTGTCATATGATCTCCTATGCTAAAGTAACAATCTATTCACAATGTCAAGTATGAATCAGAAATTTCATTGAAAACTAACAAACTATAATCTCGGTCATTGAAGCAATTGCAATTTATCATAACATCGGAAAGAGTCAATATGAGAGCTTTTCAGCAAGTCCACATACTCAACTATCATTTAGTGTTTCATAATTGCTAACACTCACGCAATACTTATGGCTATGGAGTTTTAATCGGACACAGAGAAAGATAGGGGCTTATATGTTGCCTCCCAACCTTTTCCCTCAAGGGTAATGTCAACAATAATAGTTCATGCTAACTTACATCCAATTGGATATATACATCAGGATCTTTCCAACACAATGCGCTTGCCAAAGGATAAAATATAAAAAGGAAAGGTGAAGATCACCATGACTCTTGTATAAGGGTATAAGGCAAGAATAAAAGATAGGCCCTTCGCAGAGGGAAGCAGAGGTTGTCATGTGCTTTTGGGGGTTGGATGCACAAAATCTTAATGCGAAAGAACGTCACTTTATATTGCCACTTGTGACATAGACCTTTATTATGCAGTCCGTCGCTTTTATTGCTTCTACATCACAAGATCGTATAAAGCTTATTTTCTCCCACACTAATAAATCATACATATTTAAGGAGCAATTTTTATTGCTTGCACAATGACAACTTACTTGAAGGATCTAACTCAATCCATAGGTAGATATGGTGGACTCTCATGGCAAAACTGGGTTTAAGGATATTTGGAAGCACAAGTAGTATCTCTACTTAGTGCAAAGAATTTGGCTAGCATGAGAGGGAAAGGCAGGCTCAACATGTTGGATGATCCATGACAATATACTTTATTTCGGATATAAGAAAACATAACCCATTATGTTGTCTTCCTTGTCCAACATCAACTCTTTAGCATGTCATATTTTAATGAGTGCTCACAATCATAAAAGATGTCCAAGATAGTATATTTATATGTGAGAACCTGTCTTTCTTTATTAATTCCTATTAATTGCAACGATGACCAAAACTATGTTTGTCAACTCTCATCAACTTTTATTCATCATACTCTTTATATGTGAAGTCATTACTCTCCATAAGATCCATATGATCTCTTTATTTCTTTTTATTCTTTCTTTTTCTATTATTCCTTCAAGATCATATCAAGATAACCAAGCCCTTGACTCAACACTAATCTTATTATATAGCTCACGGACTCGATTACATAGAAGGGTCATAAAGCAAAACTCAAAACTAGATCATACTAAAAACTTTATTCCACTAGATCAATATATTACCAAAAGGATTGAACTAAGAAAAACGATAAAGATAGAGATGTGATGGTGATACGATACCGGGGCACCTCCCCCAAGCTTGGCAGTTGCCAAGGGGAGTGCCCATACCCAATACTCAATTCTCCTTCCTCGAAAGTAGTGATGATGGAGTTGTTGATGATGTAGGCTTGTCGTCCATCTTCCAAGGCATAGGCTCACCATCATAGAAGGATGATCGAGTCTCCGGGATCCTCAAATATGCAGCCAAACTCATCCTCCTGAATCTGTATTCATACTCACAGTTTTGGTTTTGCAGGTCACAGATCTGGGCCTAGAGGTGCTCGATTTTCTCGTGAAGCTTGAAGATGGTCTCCCCAATGTTCTTGACATCTAGCTTGTGGTTGTTGGTGAACTCCGTGATCATTATGTGGTTGGCGTCGAGTCCGTGTTCCACCATCTCTTGACACTTGAAAACTTGTTGCTCCATTGCTTCGAGCCTTGTCTCTGTGCTTCCGGTCCTCCTTGGTCCCTCAACATCGCGGATGTGCAGCAAGCCCTCACGCATCTCAATGGTTTGAGGATGCTGCAGCACTTCCGCGAGGTAGGGGTTGATGACCTTCTCGAAGAACTTGTCCTTGGGGGCGCTTGGAGACGTCATGATGATCTAGATCTGTCAGAAAAATAGCTCGAAACAAAGGCAGAGGATATTTGCGTGATACGAGGGTCAAAACCTTCGGGAGATTATATAATGAATTTTTACCGACCAAAAGAAGTATCGTGCAAGAAAACGGAGTCCGGAGAGCACACGAGGTGCCCACGAGGCAGGGGGCACGCCCAGGGGGGTAGGACGCGCCCTCCACCCTCGTGGATGCCTCGTGTCCTTCCCGGACTACTTCTTATTTTCCTATTTTCTTAAATATTCCAAAACGGAGAAAATCTGCTATTAGAACTGTTTTGGAGTCGGTTTACTTACCGTACCACATACCTATTCCTTTTCGGAGTCTGAAACGTTCTGGAAAGTGTCCCTTATGTATTCCTCCGGGGTTACGGTTTCAATAACATTGGTTTCAACATTTATGGGATTACCTGAGATATAATGTTTAATTCTTTGACCGTTCACCACCTTCGGATTTGTGCCTTCGAAGTTGTTGATTTTTATGGCACCGGAACGATAGACCTCCTCGATAACGTAAGGGCCTTCCCATTTAGAGAGAAGCTTTCCTGCAAAAAATCTTAAACGAGAGTTGTATAGCAAAACATAATCACCTACATTAAACTCATGCTTTTGTATCCTTTTGTCATGCCATCTTTTAGCCTTTTCCTTAAACAGTTTGGCATTCTCATAGGCTTGAGTTCTCCATTCATCAAGTGAGCTAATGTCAAATAGTCTCTTCTCACCGGCAAGTTTGAAATCATAATTGAGCTCTTTAATAGCCCAATATGCCTTATGTTCTAGTTCGAGAGGTAAGTGACGAGCTTTTCCATAAACCATTTTATATGGAGACATACCCATAGGATTTTTATATGCAGTTCTATAAGCCCATAATGCATCATCAAGTTTCTTGGACCAATTCTTTCTAGATCTATTAACAGTCTTTTGCAAAATCAATTTAAGCTCTCTGTTACTCAATTCTACTTGACCACTAGACTGTGGATGATATGGAGATGCAATTCTATGATTAACGTCATACTTAGCAAGCATTTTACGAAAAGCACCATGAATAAAATGTGAACCACCATCAGTCATTAAGTATCTAGGGACTCCAAACCTTGGAAAAATAACTTCTTTAAGCATCTTAATAGAAGTGTTATGATCAGCACTACTAGTTGGAATAGCTTCTACCCACTTAGTAACGTAATCAACAGCAACTAAAATATGTGTATGCCCATTAGAGGAAGGAAATGGTCCCATATAATCAAAGCCCCAAACATCAAATGGTTCAATAACAAGTGAATAATTCATAGGCATTTCTTGACGTCTGCTAATATTACCAATTCTTTGACATTCATCACAAGATAAGACAAACTTACGGGCATCTTTGAAGAGAGTAGGCCAATAAAAACCGGATTGCAATACCTTATGTGCAGTTCTATCTCCAGCGTGGTGTCCTCCATAAGCCTCGGAGTGGCACTTGCGTAGGATCTATTCATGTTCATGCTCAGGTACACAACGGCTAATAACACCATCTACTCCTTCTTTATAAAGGTGTGGGTCATCCTAGAAGTAATGTCTTAAATCATAGAAAAACTTTTTCTTTGCTGGTATGTGAAACTAGGTGGTATAAACTTATCAACAATAAAATTAGCATAATTAGCATACCATGGAGCAGTACGAGAAGCATTTATGACAGCTAATTGTTCATCAGGAAAGCTATCATCAATAGGTAGTGGGTCATCAAGAACATTCTCTAACCTAGACAAGTTGTCTGCAACGGGGTTCTCAGCTCCCTTTCTATCAATAATATGCAAATCAAATTCTTGTAGTAGGAGAACCCATCTAATAAGTCTAGGTTTAGCATCTTTATTTTCCATAAGATATTTAATAGCAGCATGATCAGTGTGAACAATTACTTTGGAATCAACAATATAAGGTCTGAAGTTATCACAAGCAAACACAACTGCTAAAAATTCTTTTTCAGTAGTAGCATAATTTCTCTGGGCACTGTCTAGAGTTTTACTAGCATATTGGATAACATTTAATTTCTTATCAACTCTTTGTCCTAGAACAGCACCTACAGCATAATCACTAGCATCACACATAATTTCAAAAGGTAAATTCTGATCTGGTGGCTGAACAATAGGTGCAGAAATCAAAGCTTTCTTAAGTATTTCAAATGCTTCTACACAATCATCATCAAAGACAAAAGGAATATCTTTTTGTAAGAGATTAGTCAGAGGCCTAGAGATTTTTGAGAAGTCGTTAATGAACCTCCTATAAAAACCGGCATGACCAAGGAAACTTCTTATACCTTTCATGTCCTTAGGACACGACATCTTTTCAATAGCATCAACTTTAGCTTTATCAACTTCAATACCTCTTTCAGAAATTTTATGCCCCAAGACAATACCTTCATTAACCATAAAGTGGCACTTCTCCCAATTCAAGACAAGATTAGTTTCTTCACATCTCTGGAAAACTCGATCAAGGTTGCTTAAGCAATCATCAAAAGAAGATCCATAAACGGAGAAATCATCCATGAAAACCTCAACAATCTTTTCACAAAAGTTAGAGAATATAGCCATCATGCATCTTTGAAAGGTAGCAGGTGCATTACATAAACCAAAAGGCATACGTCTATAAGCAAAGGTACCGAAAGGGCAAGTAAAAGTGGTCTTTTCTTGATCCTCTTTTGACACCGGTATTTGAGAGAAACCAGAATAACCGTCTAGAAAGCAAAAATGTGTATGTTTGGATAATCTTTCTAGCATTTGATCAATAAAAGGTAAAGGGTAATGATCTTTTTTAGTAGCTTTATTTAATTTTGCGGAAATCAATTACCATCCTATAACCTGTAACAATTCTTTGTGGGATCAATTCATCCTTATCATTAGGAACAACAGTAATACCTCCCTTCTTAGGGACACAATGGACAGGACTTACCCACTGACTATCAGCAACGGGATAAATTATACCTGCCTCAAGAAGCTTTAGTATTTCTTTCCTTACCACTTCTTTCATCTTAGGATTTAACCGTCGTTGGTGATCAACAACCGGTTTAGCGTCTTTCTCCAATTTTATTTTATGTTGGCATAGAGTGGGACTAATGCCCTTAAGATCATCCAGAGTATATCCAATAGTAGCACGGTGCTTCTTTAGAGTTTTCAATAGTTTATTTTCTTCATGCACTGAAAGGTTAGCACTAATAATAACAGGATATATATTTTTCTCATCCAGATAAGCATATTTAAGAGTATCAGGTAGTGGTTTAAGCTCAAACACGGGATCACCCTTGGATGGAGGAGGATCCCCTAGGATTTCTACAGGTAAGTTGTGTTTCAAAATAGGTCCCTGTTTAAAGAATTCTTCATCTATTTCCCTTCTTTCATTCATAAACATATCATTCTCATGATCTAGCAAATATTGTTCTAAAGGATCATTAGGAGGCATGTTAATAGAGGCAAGACCAATAATTTCATCTTTACTAGGCATTTCTTTATCATTGGGTTGTCTACGAAATTTAGCAAAATTAAACTCATGAGACATATCCCCTAAACCAATTGTAACAATATCCTTTTCGCAATCTATCCTAGCATTAACAGTATTCAAGAAGGGTCGACCAAATATAATGGGACAAAAATCATCTTGTGGGGAACCAAGAACAAGAAAATCAGCAGGATATTTAACTTTCCCACACAAGACTTCAACATCTCTAACAATCCCAACTGGTGAAATAGTATCTCTATTGGCAAGCTTAATTGTAACATCAGTTTCTTCTATCTCAGCAGGTGCAATATCATGCATAATTTCTTTGTATAAGGAATGAGGTATTGCACTTGCACTAGCACCCATATCACACAAGCCATGATAACAATGATCTCCTATTTTAACAGAAATAACAGGCATGCCTACAATACGTCTATGTTTATTTTTAGTATCGGGTCTAGCAATTCTAGCAGCTTCATTACAGAAGTAAATAACATGCCCATCAATATTACCAACCAAGAGATCTTTAACCATAGCAACATTAGGTTCAACTTTAATTTGCTCAGGAGGTTTGGGTGTCCTAATATTACTTTTGTTGACCACAGTTGAGGCTTTAGTATGATCCTTAATTCTAACAGGGAAAGGTGGTTTCTCAATGTAAGTAGTAGGTACAATAGGATCATTATAAGTGATAGTCTTTTCTTCAACTTTGATAGGTTCAACTACTTTTACTTCAATGGGAGGATGATATTTAAACCACTTCTCCTTAGGGAGATCGACATGAGTAGCAAATGATTCACAGAAATCAGCTACTATCTCAGAGTCAAGTCCATATTTAGTGCTAAACCCACGGAAAACATCGGTATCCATAAAAGATTTAACACAATCAAACTTAGGTGTCATACCTGACTCCTTACCTTCGTCGAGATCCCAATCTTCAGAGTTGTGTTTAATTCTTTCCAATAAATACCATCTGAATTCAATAGTCTTCATCATAAAAGAACCAGTACAAGAAGTATCGAGCATGGAGCGATTATTGTCAGAAAGCCGAGCATAAATTTTTTGAATAATTATTTCTCTTGAGAGCTCATGATTGGGGCATGAATATAACATTGACTTAAGCCTCCCCCAAGCTTGAGCGATGCTTTCTCCTTCGCGAGGCCAAAAATTATATATATAATTACGATCACGATGAACAAGATGCATAGGATAAAACTTCTAATAAAATTCCAATTTCAATCGTTTGTAGTTCCATGATCCCATATCATCACATAGCCTATACCATGTCAATGCCTCTCCCTTCAAATATAAAGGGAAGACCTTCTTATTGATAACATCCTCGAGCATACCTGCAAACTTAAATAATCCACAAACTTCATCCACATAGATTAGGTGCAAGTCGGGATGCAATGTTCCATCTCCTGTAAAGGGATTAGCTAGCAGTTTCTCTATAATACCCGAAGGAATTTCAAAGTAAACATTTTCAGTAGGTTCAGTAGGTTGAGGATCAAATCTTTGCTCTACTGGACGGGGTGAAGATACCCCGAACAAGCCCCTCAAAGGATTACTTTCCATAGTAACAAGTGATAGTAAATTTCAGCACACTATATAAGTTTTTCCTTACCAAATTCCACTTACCAAAGGCGCTTCACTCCCCGGCAACGGCGCCAGAAAAGAGTCTTGATGACCCACAAGTTTAGGGGATCTATCGTAGTCCTTTTGATAAGTAAGAGTGTCGAACCCAACGAGGAGCAGAAGGAAATGACAAGCAGTTTTCAGTAAGGTATACTTTGCAAGCATGAAATTATCGGTAACAAATAGTTTTGTGATAAGATAATTCGTAACGGGTAACAAGCAATGAAAGTAAATAAGGTGCAGCAAGGTGGCCCAATCCTTTTTGTAGCAAAGGACAAGCCTGGAAAATTTCTTATATAGAGGAAAACGCTCCTGAGGACACATGGGAATTATCGTCAAGCTAGTTTTCATCACGCTTATATGATTCGCGTTCGTTACTTTGATAATTTGGTATGTGGGTGGACCGGTGCTTGGGTGCTGCCCTTCCTTGGACAAGCATCCCACTTATGATTAACTCCTATTGCAAGCATCCGCAACTACAAAAGAAGTAGGTAAACCTAACCATAGCATGAAACATATGGATCCAAATCAGCCCCTTACGAAGCAACGCATAAACTAGGGTTTAAGCTTCTGTCACTCTAGCGACCCATCATCTACTTATTACTTCCCAATGCCTTCCTCTAGGCCCAAACAATGGTGAAGTGTCATGTAGTCGACGTTCACATAACACCACTAGAGGAGAGACAACATACATCTCATCAAAATATCGAACGAATACCAAATTCACATGACTACTTATAGCAAGACTTCTCCCATGTCCTCAGGAACAAACGTAACTACCCACAAATCATATTCATGTTCATAATCAGAGGGGTATTAATATGCATTAAGGATCTGAATATATGATCTTCCACCGAATAAACCAACTAGCATCAACTACAAGGAGTAATCAACACTACTAGCAACCCACATGTACCAATCTGAGGCTTTGGGACAAAGATTGGAGACAAGAGATGAACTAGGGTTTGAGAGGAGATGGTGCTGGTGAAGGTGTTGATGGAGATTGACCCCCTCCCGATGAGAGGATTGTTGGTGATGACGATGGCGATGATTTCCTCCTCCCGGAGGGATGTTTCCCCGACAGAACAGCTCCGCCGGAGCCCTAGATTGGTTCCGCCAAGTTCCGCCTCGTGGCAGCGGAGTTTCTTCCCGAAAGCTTGCTTATGATTTTTTCTAGGGTGAAAGGTACCATATAGCCAAAGATGGGCACCGGAGGCCTGACAGGAGGCCTACGAGGCCGAGGGCGCGCCCAGGGGGTAGGGCGCTCCCCCCACCCTCGTGGATGGTGGGTGGCCCCCCTCCGGTGCTTTCTTTGCTCAGTATTTTTTATAAATTCCAAAAATAACTTCCGTGGAGTTTCAGGACTTTTGGAGTTGTGCAGAATAGGTCTCTAATATTTGCTCCTTTTCCAGCCCAGAATTCCAGCTGCCGGCATTCTCCCTCTTGATGTAAACCTTGTAAATAAGAGAGAAAAGGCATAAGTATTGTGACATAATGTGTAATAACAGCCCATAATGCAATAAATATCAATATCAAAGCATGATGCAAAATGGACGTATCAAGGGGGCGGAACGTGGGGGTCATGGGATTAACTGCACCCATGACCCCACGTTTACCGCGCCATAACGGCGTGTATTAACTATGCCCCAGAAGCTCAAACGTCTGCTTTGGCCGCAGTGGATCCGCGCGCGTGCCGAGGCCCTGTAGTGGCGGGCCCCCGCTTGCGGCGACGTCCGGTCACGCGTGTGGGCTGGCAGGCTGGCCTGGCCTACTGGCACCGCGTGGCGTGCGGGCAACGGGTGGCAAGCCTAATGTCCGACTGGCGTGTCACCTGGCCCCCGCCACGACGTTTCGAAATCACCAGGCAGCCTCCCTGGTCACGGCCGGCTCCTGGCAGTCGACACTTCAGAAGACGGACGAGGCAAAGCTACCAGACCAATCGGAGTAGGAAGTTGCCGAGGCTTCTCGCCTTTTCGGCCGCGGCGCCCCACCAGCTACGGGGACTACTGTCGGAGTAAATGACCACGGGTAGCCTGATCAGCCCCCCATGGTATTTCAAGACATCAGGGCCGGCTGCGCCCCTGAAGCATAAAATACAAAGGGCCGCCTTCCCGGGGCCGGCTGGTCTAGGCGGCCGGCTGCCAGAATGCGGCGGAGTCCAGAAAGCAGCCGCGAGGTGGGCCGACTCCTAGTAGGCGGCCTCCAGGGAGGCCGGCTCCTAGCAGGAAGCCCCTCGATTCCCTTGAAGTTAGCGCCTCACTACAACGACGAGACAGGGCGTGGCTACAGTGCAGCATGCCACCCCCGAATCCAGGGCAGAACGTGGCCACAGTGCAGCGTACCAGGCGGACATCCCTTGCCCGGCGCAGCATTGTTGCCACGCCACCCGTGACATCATCCATGGCAGAGGAGGCCATGCTCCCACGATGGGCTGTCGGTACGGCCTGCAGGCGACGGGCCCTACGTGTCCGTGAGAAGCCAGAAGGCGGCGAGCCCTGACCAGTCGGCACAGAGGGAGGCCGACTCCAAGCAGGCGGCCGTCCCTCTTCCTCAGAATCCGTGCGCCATCAACCAGATAAGACGGGGTGTGGCTACAGTGAGCGCCCGCCAGGCGGCGGGACTGTAGCCACGCTCCCCCCGACAAAGCCTCCGTCATCAGAGGCGAGGCTACAGTGCAGAGCAGCCGACAGGACCCGCAGATGGGGGGCCCTACCTGTCGGCCGAGAGCCTGGTAGCCGGCAGGGCCCACCAGGTGGCGGGCCCCAGCAGCCGGCGTAAAAGCCGGCGACCAGAGACACTGACGGCCGGGTCCTACACCCGGCCAGATTACCATTGTACCCCTGAGGGGTAGGCCTATATAAACCCCCCAGGACACCCATGCAAAGGGTTGACAACCTTAGAGATCAGACACACCACGTAGGGAGAGAGGAGTAGAGCTAGCCTTGTTCTTCTTCCTCCCCTAGCCAAACAGCTCAAGGAGCAAGCTTGTAGCTACCTTGTTGAGATAGTGATCATGCGGAGACCCCGCAGAGCAGGACTAGGGGTGTTATCTCCTAGGAGAGCCCCGAAGCTGGGTAAGATTCGCTGGCGTAGGCTGTCTTACTCACTCCCGCTTCTAGAGCCCGGCGACGTACTCTTGTCCCCCTCCATGATAAGCCACCCCCTGGCATATGTCGCACCACATCCCCAACATGTAACGTTTCTGAATTTCAGCTTCTTCACTCTCTGCCTCCTCAGTGGCTAACAATAACTTTAATGTTCCAGTTATGCAGTGTTGGATGAATATAAGTTTATGAATGACATGAGCGGTTTTCGGTTTTCTTTGTGTTGGATTGTGGAGGCTGCCAAAGCATGGTTTTATTTGGTTTTGGGTTTCTTGCGTTTCCAGTGTATATGTTGTTCTTGCTTGGTCAGGACTCGTTTTTCTTTCAGAACCAGGAAATCAGTAAACAAACCATGCAATCCTCTATTGGAATAGTGGCAGTAGATTTACAATGCTTCACTGAATAAGGAGAGCTGCACATACTTGCTGAGATGCTAAAAAGGGTCTACTCCCAATCAGTGCTCCCAGGTCTTTTACTCTAGACACCCCAGGACCTTGGCTTAATCCTCCTCAAGCCATGTTCTATTAATATCCTCCCAAGAGTACTGGAGGGCATTTAGGGGGATTTTAAATAGAAAGAGCGTCGAAGTGAACAGACCCTCGAGAGATGGAAGGCACTCCCAAGTCCCGATTCGTTCGCTATCGTTGCTCGTTGGAGGAACAAAAATGGTTGAAACTGCCATGCGTGTAGCAGAAAAATCCCTGTCAAATGTCTCATGTGGCGTAATGCGGGTCGATTGCCTCATGTACATATTCTCAACCTCAACTCGTGTTCCCGGTGCATCCCATGCGTAGCACCGATCATCATTCTTGTAGACCAACCTAGCGCCACCTCTCTATCCACCTGATGGCAGCAACAAAATGATGTGGAACCTTACATTTTTGTGGTGCACTTTTGCGTGTTCAGCTTCTATATATGCTGGTGCAAAGGAGGGATTCGAAAATGTATTTATGGCCCAGATACTATTGATTTTACCATTCACCAGCCGTCTGTCCAACTATTTAACTCCATCAATACAGTTTCTACCAATCCCAGTGACATGTTTTATTCATATAACTAGCAACCCAATTTGTTATTGGTTTACCTCTTCACTCAAGTTTGTCCAATTATGTAACTCCATAAGTATACAGTTGTTATAAGAGCTATCAATCCTAGTGACGTGCAAATCGTATTTAATGGACCCGGGGTGTTGTTGATTTTCCTCCTCACCGGTTGTATGATTAGGCAAGGGAAAGTAGGAGGCGGAGGTCACTGGAGCAGTTGATTTGTGCTCTGTTCTGAGATAAAGAAAAGGGAGTGAATTTAATCTCGGCGCTAGTAGAAGTAAAGTTGTGATGAAAGATGTAAAGGAAAATTATAAGGCTAGATCTCTAGCAATGTCATGTTTGACCATTTTTGCACACGTCCGAGCAAAGAAGAGACCACTTTGTTTCTGACTGAACTGGGGGCCCGGATGAGAATGTTGTTCATTTTGAATTTCGGTTGAGGCGACTAGAAGCCAATGAATGATAGTACTTAGCGGTGATACTTTGTGCCATGGATGGGTGTTATTATCATTCATGAACTCTGCAGCAGCTTTGCATGCACTTTCCTTTGTTGCATATAATCAGGAATATAGATAGCTTGCCTAGGAGGAGTGTACTTTATTTGCATCTTGTCTACTAAATACCCTTAAAAAGGTAAAGAATTGGACCATGGTATTACCATGCATAGTGTGGTGTCTTGGCATGGAGGTTTCATTCAAATCTAGTGGTGAATCATTGCAGGCATGGATTTGAAGAACTTGGGTAGTGAGGAACTAGCTCAACCAGCTAAGCCAGATGCATTGACAGATGATCAGGGGGCCTGAAGTGAAAGCTGAATAAAACTGTTGCTTATTGATGATTTGGTGCGGCATACAAGAGTATATAAGAGGGTACAAACCGACTTGGGGTAGGGGTACAAAACTGACTTGGACTAGAAGTCGTATACCATAATGACTACTCTAACATCCCCCCGCAGTATCAACGGCAGGCTTGACGACGTTGAGACTGAAACAGATATCTTGAAACGGCTTAGTAGGCAGTGCCTTGGTGAAAATGTCAGCAAACTGAGCCGTAGAGGGAACATGAAGCACCCGAACCTGACCAAGAGCAACCTTTTCACGAACAAAATGAATATCAATCTCAATATGCTTTGTGCGTCGGTGTTGAACTGGATTGCTGGTCATGTAGACTGCTGATATGTTGTCACAGTAGACAATAGTGGCTTGCTCAATAGGCCTGTGTAGCTCAGAGAGTAACTGCCGAATCCAGATTGTATCTGCAACGGCATGTGCCACAGCGCGATACTCAGCCTCGGCCGACGAACGTGAGACTGTAACCTGTCTTTTCGAAGACCAAGAAATCAAATTGTTACCAAGAAAAACACAAAAACCGGAAGTGGACCTTCGAGTGTCAGGACAACCAGCCCAGTCTGCATCAGAGTATGCGGTAAGCGAGTTTGGAGAAGAATTATTGAGGTGGAGACCATGATTGAGAGTTCCTTTTAAATACCGAAGAATGCGTTTAACATGATTATAGTGAGGAACCCGGGGATCATGCATATAGAGACATGTTTGTTGAACAGCAAAAGAGATTTCAGGACGAGTAATGGTGAGATATTGGAGAGCACCTGTTAGGCTACGATAGAGAGTAGGATCGGAAAAGGGTTCACCGGTAGCCGAAAGTTTAAAACTAGTATCGACAGGAGTGCGAGATGATTGACAGGCAAGCATACCAGCACGATTAAGAAGATCAAGAATATACTGGCGTTGGGAAAGAAAAAGGCTGGTGGAATCTCGAACAACAGCAATGCCTAAGAAATGATGAAGGAGTCCTAGGTCAGTCATAGAAAATTCAGATCTAAGAAGAGAGACAATATGATCTAAGAACTTTTGAGAGGAGGCGGTAAGAATGATATCATCTACATAGAGAAGTAAATAGGCAGTGTCAGAAGTTTGATGATACACAAAAAGAGAGGTGTCGAAGAGAGATAGAGTGAAGCCTATTGTTTGAATGAAGGAGGAGAAGCGTTGAAACCAAGCTCGTGGGGCCTGTTTAAGACCGTAGAGAGATTTCTGAAGAAGACATACATGAGTTGGAAAGGATGGATTTTCAAAACCCAGAGGTTGCTGGCAGTAGACAGTTTCTTGAAGGGAACCATGGAGGAAAGCATTTTTAACATCAAGTTGGTGAATGGGCCATGAAGAGGAGACAGCAACACTAAGAACGGTGCGAATGGTGCTAGGTTTAACAACAGGAGAGAAGGTTTCTTCGTAATCAATTCCTTGTTGCTGAGAAAAGCCACGACAAACCCACCTGGCTTTATATCGTGAGAGGCTCCCATCGGAGTGGAACTTTTGGCGAAAAATCCATTTGCCAGAAACAATATTGGTATTGGGAGGACGAGGAACAAGTTGCCAGGTGTTGTTTTGAAGTAAAGCATTATATTCTTCTTGCATGGCAGCGGCCCAATTGGGATCAAGTAGAGCAGTTTTGTAATTCTTTGGAAGAGAAGTGAGAGATACGGAGGTATGAAGGTTTAGGCGGTCTTGGGGTTGATGAAATCCTGATTTGGCCCTAGTACGCATGCGATGATCATTAATCGGGGCTGCTGTAGGAATAGCACGAGGGGGTAAGGTGGGTACTGGTGAGTCCGGCGCAGTGGAAGAGTCGGACGAAGGAGTAGGGCTGGGTGGTGGAGTGGGAGCAGGGCTGGGTGGTGGAGTGGGAGCAGGGCTGGGTGTTGGGGAGGGAGCAGGGGTCAGGGGTGTTGGGGACGTCTCGGGTGGGGTGAGCGTATGGTTGGGATTGGCTATGGTGGGTGTTAATGGTGGTGGTGATAAGTTGTGTTCGGCAGGTAGGGGAGTATATAGTTGGAAAGGACGGGGAGAGGGGGTGTTTGCGGAGCTAGGGGTGTTGGATGGTGTAGTAGTGCGTTGTGAGAAAGGAAAAATGTGCTCAGCAAACGTGACATGACGAGAGACATGAACGTGTCCGGTGTGAAGGTCGAGACAGCGATAGCCTTTGTGCTCGTCAGAGAAGCCGAGAAAAGCACATGGGATAGAGCGTGGTGACAATTTATTTGCAGAAGTGGCGTAGGCATTGGGAAAACAGAGACAGCCGAAAACACGAACCGCGGAGTAGTCGGGGTGGGAAAGAAAGAGGGAATAATAGGGAGTAGTGTTGGGTTTAGTTTTAGAAGGTCGAATATTTAGAAGGAAGGTGGCCATGTGTAGGGCTTCAGCCCAAAACTTGGGAGGCATAGATGATTGAATGAGGAGAGTGCGAACTATATCATTGAGGGTGCGAAGAGAGCGTTCTGCTTTACCATTTTGAGGGGAGGTGTAGGGACATGAGAACCTAAGCAGGATGCCATGTTGTAAGAAGAAAGTATGATTTTTAATGTTATCAAACTCGCGACCATTGTCACATTGGATAAAGCGAATTGGGAGGAAGAAGTGAACAGACACATAGCGTTGAAAATTAAGGAAAAGAGAACGGACCTCGGATTTGTTGCGTAGAGAAAAAGTCCAGACAAAGTGGGTGAAATCATCTAGGATAACAAGGTAGTATTTAAAACCCGAAACACTTGCAATGGGAGAGGTCCATAAATCACAATGTATTAATTCAAAGGGATAAGTGCTACAAGAACTAGAGGAACTAAAGGGAAGACACACATGTTTGCCTAATTGACAAGACTCGAAAAACACAGAATTATGAGAGTCCCTATTACATGGTATGGTAAATTCACTAAGCATAGAAGCTAAGACGGCGGGGTTGGGATGGCCCAGGCGACGATGCCAGAGATCGACGGAGGCCAGCATGGATGTTGGAGGGGTGGCGGCAGGAACTCCATTAAGAGAATAAAGATCACCGGAGCTATTGAAGCGAGCGATCTCGGCCTTGGTCAGGTAATCTTTCACAGATAAACCAAAAGGGTCAAATTCAGCCGAAACTAGATTGTCGCAAGTAAATTGGCGAACAGAGATAAGATTTTTAATGAGAGCGGGTGCAACTAGAACATCGCGAAGTAAAAAAGGTTTGGTGGAAGAGGGAAGTTGAGCCTGACCAACACAATATATAGGAATAGATGATCCATCTCCAAGGATAATGGAAGGGAAAGGAGATTTAGTGCAAGAAGATAACCAATTACTAGATGCAGACATATGACTAGAGGCCCCTGAATCAAAGATCCAATCCGTACCTGAGTTTCCTTGTGCAGCAAAGTTATTCATGGCCTGGAGAAAGGCAGCTTGATCCCAGCTCGGCGTCGCAGGTGAGGGTGGCGTCGGAAGCAGTGCCGGCGGATACGATGGTGAAGGCAGTAGGGCCGGCTGGGGAGTGTAGTAGGCATTGGCCGGCTGTGGTGGGGGTGGCGTCGGGAGCAGGGCCGGCTGAGGTGTGTAGTAGGCGCCGCCGTCGGTGGTGTAATGACCATAAGGAGCATACGTCGGGGCGGCGTGATAGGCAGTGGCCGGCTGTCGGGGGTTGAGAACCCCGGGAGCACCAGTAGGCGGCCGAAGGCCGGGTTGCCAGGCACCTGAGTATGCCGGCGAAGCACCGAGGGTGGACGGAGCGGACCAGGGCATGGGCCATGCTTGAACAAGCCCCGTCCAAGGATCATGAGGAGGCTGCCATGCAACCGCAGATGGAGCACTAGTGGGTGGTGCAGGACTCGGTGCTGGTGATGTCGTAGGTGGAACCGAACGAGTCGACGGCGGCCTGTAGATAGGGTTTTTGCCGCGGTAGTTCGGACTAGGACGCCAGCCTGGGGGCGGTTGAACAGATGACGATGCGGACGGCCCGACGGCAGGAGCCGGCATGGAAGGCGGCGCTGGTGTAGACGACAGAGGAGGACAAGCCGCAGCATGAAAGACCTTGGGGCGAGAGTCCTTGCGAGCTTGTGTTTCTGCCGCGAGTCTTAGCAAGGAACGAACTTCAAGGAAGGTAGGAGGGGGCCGTATCATCGGTATGAACGAGGCTTGCTTGTCAAAGTCTTCGCTGAGGCCGACGACGACGATATTGATTAGCTGTGAGTCGCTAACTGTATCTCCGAGTTCGCGGAGCTCATCACCAATGGTCTTAACGCGCTGGCAGAACAGGTTCACCGGGGCGTCTCCTTGCACCATATTGCGAAGCTCGGTGTGGAGAGCGTTTTTCCGAGCGTCGGTGTTGCTTTGGAAGAGCTGACGGAGGGAGTGCCAGATGTTGGCAGCGGTGGCACCGTCGTGATCGAGCATGTTGAAGATCTCGGTGGTGATGCGGGTGTAGAACCACTGGACGATCGCGAGATCGTCTTTCAACCATTGCGGATCGTCGGGGCGGGGAAGACAGTTGGCGGCGACATGCGAGCGCAGGTTGCAGCGGCCGAGGTGGAGATCGAAGAGATGTCTCCAATGGTAGTAGTTGTGGGCGGCGAGATCAAAAACTATGGGGATGTAGGGGCTGACATCGGAGATTGTGTCAGCAAGAGATATTGGTGCGGCGAGGATGGGTGCAGGGTAGTTTTGTGGAGCTATGGTGAGGGCCGAGAGAGAAGCGTCCGCGGCGTTGGCAGCCTTGGCGATGAGTGCGGCCCGGCGCTCGAAGTAGCCGGGCGGCGGCGGCGGCGATGGCGTTGGCGGAGCCATACCCTAAACCCTGGGACCGGTATCTGATAGCATGAAAGCTGAATAAAACTGTTGCTTATTGATGATTTGATGCGGCATACAAGAGTATATAAAAGGATACAAACCGACTTGGGGTAGGGGTACAAAACTGACTTGGACTAGAAGTCGTATACCATAATGACTACTCTAACATGAAGCACACTGTAGATTCTGACACTGGAACTGACTTCAGTGAATGGTCAGAAAGTTGTAGATATTAACATGGAAGCTGCCATATCCGCTGATGATGTCATATGAGCCAGTCGCTTCGGCCCCAAAGACGACATCGGCAACCTCCTACCGACGGCGATGGACGCGACTGACTTTGAAGGCGAGTAGGAGCAGCCGTCGCGCCCCGGGCTGGGTTAGAGGGCATTCGATGCTGAAAGTGGAAGCAAGCCATCAGACGTGCCGCGACAGTGATCCACTCCCTTGTGCAACTTTATATTAGCTTCAAAAACACAAATCACGTTGGCCATATGTTTCTGTAGCGTTTCTGAATTTCCAGCTTCTTAAATCTCTGCATCCTCAGTGGGTAACAGTAACATTAATGTTCCTGTTGCGCAGTGCTGATGAATATGAGTTTCACTGAATCACATGAGTGGTTTTCAGTTTTCTTTGCGTTGGATTGTGGAGGACTGCCAAAGTATGATTTTATTTGGTGTTGGGCTGCTTGCGTTTCCAGTTTATGATGTTGTCGCTTGGTCAAGATTTGTCTTTCTTTCGGAACTAGGAAATCAATAAACAAACTATGCAATCCTTTATTGAAATAGCAGAGGTAACTCTACGATGTCGCTGGCGATATCAGTGCTCCTAGGACTTTTACTCTAGCGACACCCCAATTTCGGAAGGGTATTTAGGGGGATTTTAACTATCAAGTGCATTGCACCGAACAGACCCTCGAGAGATGGCAGGCAAGTCCAACGCCTTCGCACAGACGCCACATTGCTCGAATCAATGTGAAGATGAGCAACAGTGCAATCGCAGTTTGTTGGAGGAATAAAAAAACATTGAAAGTGTCACATGTGTAGCAGATGAATCTCTGGAAAATATCTCATGTGGCATAACACAGCTTCATTGGCTCATGTACACATTCTCAACTCCAATTTGTGTTCCTGGTGCATCACATGCATAGCACTGATCATCGTCCTAGTGGACTAAGCTAGCTCGACTTTTCTATCAACCCGGTGGACCAACAAAAATATGTCGAACATTAGATTTTTGTTGTGCAACTTTGAGTTTTCAGCTTCTATATATGTTGGTGCAAAGGAGGCGGCATTCGAGATAGTATTTATGCCCCAAATATTTCTGATTTTACAACTTACCAGCCATCTGTCCAATTATTTAACTCCATGAGCACATTTTTTTATAAGAGCTACCAATCCTTTTTTTTAGAAAAAGGAGGGTTACCTCTAGCCTCTACATCTAGGCGATGCATGCAGCTATTTTATTAATTATTCACAAGGACCTTACAAAGTAGTACATCAGGTAGTCTGAAGCCATCATCTTAGCAACAACTATCGCTACTCCTATCCACTTGATGAAGGGATGCCGATAGTCCAAGCCTAATACCAAACAGACATTGCACCAAAGCCTAACATCTAAAGCCGAAGGCCCCAACCAAGCCACATATCGGGTTTGGGGCACAAACCGGTCCGACATACTCTCATGTGTCGTCGCCGCCGTGTTCCACCGATCCATCTTCAGAGCAGATACTAACACACCGACCTTGCCAGGCCTCTCTGCCATCGGCGCCACCATGACGCCAGACAATGTCCTCCTCCTACGAGAGTCCATCTCCGCGCATCGGACGCCGAGTCTCCATTACGACACGCCGCCAAGATCCGCCGCCATCAATGAGTTAGATGAAACATCGCTCCACCAAAGAAGCCGTCCACTGGTCCATTGGACCCGCGTACACCTCCAAGAATGACGCCCCGACGAGGGACACGACACCAGAGCGCCGCCGTCATCCGATCTGCTGATCTAGGATTCCCCCCGGAGGTAGCAGAGAGTGGCATTGAACTTCTCCACAACGATGTCTTCAAGAAGGGAACAACACGGACAACTCCGCCACCGCCGGCCTTGGCAGCTAGCCGAGAGCAGGTTTTCACCCAGATCTGTTTGAAGAGCCTCCCTCCGGCATCTCGTCCACAGAGTGTCGCCATCTTCTTCGCGGACTAGACGAAAGGGATCCAGGCCACCGCTGCCTGACCGGTCGTGGCACCACCATGGTGCATACAGCCGGCGCCGTCAGGCCCACCACGCTCGCCTGTAGATGCACACCAGAAGCGCCGGCCCGCCCAAGCCCATCTGGGCAAGGCGAGACCCGCAATCCCGGCCGCCGCCATAGGGCGCCTCTGCTGTCGTCGTCGTCGTCACGCACGCCGCCGTGATCCCTCTGCGCCTTGCCACCGGATCTCCGCCATACCATGCGCCGCCGCCAGGAGATCTCGCCACCACCCCGCGAGGAAGAAGGCCTCGCCGCTGCCATCACAGGCCAGGCTTCGCCGGCGGGACCTCAGGCGGCGGCAGGAGGGAGGAGGCCTAGGGCCAGCGGCGCGATCGCCCCGCTTGTCGCCTAGGGTTGGTGACGCGGGGGTGGGGATGGGGGACGTGCCAACCGTGTGCCTTGGGGGATCCAAGCCCTGCTTGATGGCTCATTCGAGAACTACCAATCCTAGTGAGATGTTTTCTTCAGATAACTAGCAAATCGTATTTAATTATGGGCCAGGGTGTTATTGATGTGGCTCTTCACTGGCGTTTGTCCAATTATTTAACTCCATGGCTATAGTTGTTTTAAGAGCTACCTATCCCAGTCACGTTCAAATTGTATCTTATGGACCTGGGGTGTTTGTTGATTTTCCTCCTCACCGGCAGTATGATCAAGAATTTAACTTAATCAGTACATTTGATGCTGCAACAAATTCCAACTAAAAAAACGTTAAGATTCCTGTTATGCAATGCTGGATGTATATGAGTTTATGAATCGTATGAGTGGTTTTCGGTTTTCTTTGCATTGGACTATGGAGGACTGCTAAAGTATGGTTTTATTTGGTGTTGGGTTGCCTGCGTTTCCAATTTATGCTGTTGTCGCTTGGTCAGGACATGCCTTTCTTTCAGAGAACCAGGAAATCAGTAAACAATTGGTGCAATCCTTTACTGAAATAGCGGCAGTAATTTTACGAAATTTCACTGAATAAGGAGAGTAGCACATGTTTGCTGAGAGCCTGAGTGCTCCGAGGTCTTTTACTCTAGCGACACCCCAAATTTGCGACTTCAGATTAATCGTGCCCAAGCCAAGGATTGGAGGGTATTTAGGGGGATTTTAACTGGGAGTTTCATTGAGGCGAACAGACCCTCGAGAGATGGTAGAAAGTTCCAGCGACATCGCAAAGACGCCGCCTTACTTGAATCAATGTGGATATGAGCACTAGTGCCATCATAGCTCCCTGGTGGAACGAAAAACACTGAAATTGCCACGTGTGCAGTAGATGAATCTCTTCCAAACGTCTCTTGTTGCAAGACACAGCTTTGTTGGCTCATGTACACATTCCCAACTTCAACTTGTGTTCCTGGTGCATCCCATGCATAGCACACTTGTCATCATCCAGTAGACCAAGCTAGCGCCACTTCACTATCCACCTAGTGGCACCAACAAAACTAAGTGGGAGCTTACATTTGTGTGGTGCAGTTTCGAGTGTTCAGCTTCTATATATGCTGGTGCAAAGATGCTGGTGCAAAGGAGGGATTCAGAATAGAATTTATGGCCCAGATATGGCAAAGAGAGCCTTGGCTCAGTGGTTGGGCATGCGGTTGTGCAGCTTAGCGACCCGAGTTCAATTCCTAGAATTGACAGGTGATGCACAGGGGTTTTCCCCCGTTTAATGAGGATCAAGCTTGGTGTGTGGGGGAACCTCTCATCAAGAAATATCTTGATACTCATTTTAAAAAAAATCTGAGGACAGAGGCTCGGAAGTGAAAATCTCTCCCATATTTTTAGGAAATACAGGATCTCGTGAGCCGCCCCTCCTCCTCCTCCCTCCCAACCCTAGCCGCCCCTCTTCATCTTCCCTTCCTCGCCGCCGCCTGAGGCAGCCGCCGGGCAAGCCCGGGGCGCCAAGGATGGTGGCGGCGGGGCCTCGGTTGCCCTGCCTTTACGTGGGGAACCACAGATCTGGAGCGGCGGCTCCATTGGCAAGGCACGGCCGGCTAGCAGCCGTGCGGGCGGTGGATCTGGCGTCCCGGCCGCGCGGGCAGCGGGATCCGGTGGTCGTTGGCGACCAGCGGCGGTTTCTGCGGTGGCCGGTGCGCGCGATCTGGCGCCTCCCCTCCTCCCATGTTCGGCGTGCGGGCCAGCCTCGTCGGGCCGCGCTTCCTTAGGTCGCCGGTTCTGTACAGGAGGCGCTGCTGGTGGCAGGGATCTAGTTCGGGCGAAATCCCTGGTCGGCCATGGCCGGCCGCGTCGACGGCAACGCCTGAGAGCGTCGGTATGGACTGATCCCCTCACTTCCCCTTCCCCTAGGTCTCCCGGGCGAAAGCCCTAATTTTGTTGGGCGGCGACGGCGCTCACGACGCCGTTCCCTTTTTGAAGGCGCCGCTTTGGGAACCTTGGGGCTGGGTGGCACTTGTGGGTGGTGGGCGACGGCGGTGGTGCGGCCCTATCCTAGCATGGATCTGTGTCCGTTGCTTGGAGATGGACTCGCGTAGGTGGAGGTCGTCGTTTGGCGTCATGGTGGCGTCGATGGCGGAGGCACCTATCAAGGTTGGCACCTCAATCTGCTCTGAAGATGGACCAGTGGAAGATGACGGCGACAACACATGTGAGTGCGTCAGACCGGTTTGTGCCCCGGACCCGGTATGTGGCTCGGTCGGGGCCTCCGGCTTTAGATGTTAGGCTTAGGTGAGAGGTCTGGGTATTTGGCCCAGCTTGCACCCCTTCATCATATGTATTGGAGTAGCGACAGATGTTGCCAAGATGGCGGATCGAGGCATATTGTTGTAATACTTTGTAATGTCCTCGAGAATAATCAATAAAATGGCCGCATGCGTCTCCCAGATGCAGAGGCCGGGGGTCATCCTTCTTTTCTAAAAAAAACCATCCATCTGTCCAATTATTTAACTCCATGAGTACAGTTGTTATAAGCGCTACTAATCCTAGTGACATGTTTCTTCAGATTTGTTTTTTCCGGCAAACATGTTTTTCCAGATAACTAGAAAACTGTATTCATGACCCCAGGGCCAAGGGTGTTATTTATGTACCTCTCGTCCTCTCCCCTCATCGTTTGTCAAATTATTTAACTCCATCGATACAGTTGTTATAACTTATAAGGGCTATCAATCACAGTGACGTGCAAATTGTATTTTATGGACCTGGGGTGTTGTAGATTTCCTCCTCACCGGCACTATGTTCAATTATTTAACTTAATCTGTACAGTTGGTATAAGAGCTACTAATCCTAATGACATATGTTATTTAGATACCTAGGACGGTGCTACATGTAATCTAATTGTAGCACAAGATCGACAATGTTGAGTGATGTTTATGTGTAGCTATACAAAAATTGGTTATATCTCATTAGAATTATGAATAATTGACAATGATGACTGATGTTTATGTGTAGTTATACTAAAATTGGTTGTGATATATTTCATTAAATTCCATGAATATCTATCAGATGAGCAAGAAACGGTTGTGACATGTTTTGATGTAGTTATGATCATTTGTCAGCCATTTGGTTTGTCACAGTTACGATAATTTATCGGTTTACATACATGAGATTTGTTGATTGTACCCTACTATAAAAAGAGATCTAGCAAATAGTGATTTGATGTTTTAATTGGACAGTGAAGAGCTTTGCTTCCCTTTTCCCTTCAATCTAGATAGCTTACCAACGAGGAGGATTCTTTATTTGCATCTTTGTCAAAGGCTTCTGAAGTTTTGATTAACTATCATTAAAATGGGAAACAATTTAAGCATGGTATTAGCATGTATAATGTGGTATCTTGCCTTGAAGTTTTCATATCTGGTAGCAGATCATTGCAGGCCTGGATGTGAAGAACTTGGGCAGTGGGCAACTAGGTCAACAAGCGAAGCCATATGCGTTGGCAGATGATTAGGGAGGCTTGAAGCACATTGCAGATTTTGACACCCGAAATGCAAGTCTGGTGAATAGCCATGAAGATGTAGATATAAACATGGAAGCTGCCATCTCTGGCGATGATGTCATGCGGGTGGGGGACTTCGGCTCGAAAGACGACATTGGCAGCCTCCAACGAACTACGATGAAACAGAAAAAACTCGAAAAAATAGGAAACCAAAAAACAATAAAAATGAGACAGCAAAAAAACTATAAACTTGTGTTTCTGGTGCATCCCATTCCTAGCACTGATGTCGTCCTCATACACCAAGCTAATACCACTGCTCTATCCATCTGGTGGTAGCAACAAAAAAGATGAGGAAGCTTGCATTTTGCAGTCAAGTTTTGAGTGTTCACCTTCTTTCTCACTGCAACTATGAAGAGGTGCAGATGACTGATTCAGTATTGTATTTATAGGACAAGTGTTGTTGAATTTACTACCTGATCAGCCGCCTGTCCAGTTACTTAACGCCATGAGTACAGTTGCTATAAGAGCTACCAATCCTAGTGAAAGATTTTATTTACATGGCTAGCACGGTGCTCCCTGTAATCTAGGTGGACTTATGCACTTCAATCGTAAGGATCCTGTACAAGATCAACAATGACGGATGATGTATATTTGTAGTTAAGAAATAACCAGTTATGATCTATCGAATGAGCTACTAATCAGCTGTGATATGTTCATATGCAGTTATGATTATTCGTCAGCTACCAGTCTGTCCACAATCATATTTATCGGTTCGTCCATGAAGATTTACTGATTGTGGTCTACAATAAATAGTGGTCCTGTAGCGACCAGACCTCAAACAGTTTAGTCTCTATGCATCAGTGTCATCCCTGGATCGGTAATGCTGACACGCACAGTACTTGAAGGATTTATAACAGAGTAGCAATCACACACTTATTACATCGAATGTCTCAAAAGAGAACTTAATACAATAAATACGGCTTAAGGCTATCTAAAAACGATAACAGCGGAAGGCTTGGAAGATAAAGTGAGTCCATCAACTCCAACGGCATCATTGAGTATAAGACCACGACCTATGGCACCTTACTCGTCGTCTGAAAAGTCTGCAACATGATACGTTGCAGCCCGAAAACGGGTCAGCACATGGAATATGCTGGCAATGTAACACATAGAGAGTAATGAACAGAATAATGCTATCACTACATGCATATTTGGCTGGTGGAAAGCTCTATGGTTACTGTTTTGTGAAAAACCAATTTTTCCCTACCACACAGGAATAAATTTTATTTAACTATCATGGTGGTTGTTAAACATTGAAAAGGTACCTCCAACTCAATCCCAATTAAGAACGTGATTAACCCAATCAAATTAAATTAAGTAACATGATGATGAGATTCACATGATAATCCAAGAACTAGATACTCAAGATGTCCATAACCAGGGACACGGCTAACCATGATTAGATTGTACACTCTGCAGAGGTTTGCGCACTTTTCCCCACAAGACTCGATCGCCTCCGCTTGATTTCTCGCACTACATGGTGTTTGAGAAACGGATGACCGAGACACGGTCTTTCAGAAACAATACTCTTTACTCCGGGTGGACAGTTACACCTATTTTTCCCTACATCTGCTAGCCCACCTCTTCAAGAGGTCATGCAACCTACTCAACTATGCTAGAGCCCATAATATCTTGTGGCTGCACACGGAAGTTTCTAGCATGAATAATCTCATGATCCCTTTGAGTCTGGGTGGCGGTCCATAGGATGATCACACGGGTACTCCGGGATATCCAAAAATACAGACAACACTGGGTTCTCTAGGTGCCTCAATCCACCCAGATGTAAATTAAAGTAGCCACCTTAAGTTGAACCATTAATTAACAATCTCACATCTGTCATGGAAAATTCACTCAAACCCAATCCACGTCTACGAGCATAGCATAGCAATATAAGCAAACGTAGAAGTAACTCCCAATGGTTTGATATAAACAGGGCAATAGGTACTACCTCAACTACTTCCCAAAACCCACATTTTAATCAGATCCTAATCATGCAATAGTTTGAGGATTGATCTAATGCAATAAAACTGGATGGTAAAGAGGTATGATCAAAGTGTTCCTTGCCTTGGTGATGATCCGTGAAACCTAGAGACTCGTAGTAGCACGCTTCGCACTCCAGGTACTCTATCGCAAACAAACAATACATACATAAGCAATCAAGCAAGGGTGCATGGATAAAACTCAAAATAAGAGATCTAACCAGAAAGTTCGACTTAAGAACTCCGGTTTGCAAAAAGAATCAAATCGAACGAAGCAACGAAACTCAAACGGCGAAAGAAACAAGCTTCGTTTACTAATCTGGACCTAAGTCAAATTTTGCAGTAGCAAAAACTTGTTTGAGTTGGTTAAACAGAAAGAGGGTCTCGAGACGAAGATCTAGGCGCTTGAATCGCCTGATTCCGATAAACGAGCGAAAAGTTAAACTGAAACGAAAATCGGATCAGAAATCGCGATCGAAAATAATCGCGGAAAAATCCGAAGAAAAGAAAACTGACAAACAGGCTAACGAATGAACGAACGTTCGTTGTCTGTAACTATCGGGCGAAAACCGTTCGTTAAAACGAACGTACGGACGAACGTCCGCTAAATAAGTGAACCGAGAAAACCGGCGAACCGATCTAAAAAAACGAACTAGGGTTTCTAAAAAAATCGAATCGGTTTTAAAAAACCGGCGGCGGCGAACGGCGCGTTACCTCCGGCGAGGCGGGGCTCGGGCGGCGGGGTTGCGGCGGCGGGGCGACGGCGACGCGGCGCGGCGAGGGGCGGCGACGACGGCGCTGCAGCGGCGGCGGCGCGGCGGCGGGCGGTGGGGTTGGTGGTGGTGGCGGGAGTCCGGGGGGTATTTAAGAGGGGGAGGGGGCGGCTTGGAGGAGGGGGCAAGGCGGCGGGGGAGGAGGAGTCCGGCTCGGACTCCGGTCCGAGTCGGCGGCGGCGGGGCACGGTCTCCAGGTGGGAGACGGCGACGCGGGGGAGATGGGCCGGCTCGGCTGGGCCTCGGCCCAGTCAGGCGCTGGAAGTTTTTTTTAAACAATTCCGCCGAACAGAAAATAAAACCTAGAAGATAAAATAAAAATCTAAAAATGCCAAAACAAATTTTCACTGTCAAAATAAAATATTTAGAACGAGATGAACATTTTCTTGGCCCTAAAATGCAATTTTGAAAACGTGCAAATTTTCTAATGCAAATAAAATTGCAATAAAATCCAAATAAAATCAAATATTTGATTTTAATATTTTTCCTCCAATATTTCAATTATTTTGGAGAAGTCATATTATCTCCTCTCATATATTTTAATATGAAATATTTTTCGGAAAGAAAAATAATTAAAACAAATGATCCTATTTTCAAAATTTGAGAAAACCCAAATATGAAAATAATGAAATCCCCAACTCTCTCCGTGGGTCCTTGAGTTGCGTAGAATTTCTAGGATCGCCAAACAAAATGCAATAAAATATGTTATGCATGATGATCTAATGTAACATTCCAAATTGAAAATTTGGGATGTTACAAACCTACCCCCCTTAAGATGAATCTCGCCCTCGAGATTCGGGTTGGCTAGAAAATAGGTGAGAGTGGTCCTTCCGTAGATCTTCCTCTCGCTCCCAGGTGGCTTCATCCTCGGTATGGTGAATCCACTGAACTTTGCAAAGCTTGATAACCTTGCTGCGGGTGACTCGGCTGGCATATTCGAGAATTTTGACTGGTTTCTCCTCATAGGTCAAATCCCTATCCAGCTGAATCGCTTCCAATGGCACTGTATCTCTCAGTGGTATCTCAGCCATCTCTGCGTGGCACTTCTTCAGCTGAGAAACATGGAACACATCGTGAACTCCCGACAATCCTCCGGGCAATTCCAACTTGTAAGCAACTTCTCCCATACGCTCCAAGACTTTGTATGGTCCTACAAAACGTGGCGCTAACTTTCCCTTAACTCCAAAGCGCTTCACTCCTCGAAGTGGTGATACTCGAAGATAAACTCTGTCTCCGACTTCGTAAACTGTCTCCTTGCGTTTAGAATCCGCATAACTCTTCTGCCTGGACTGGGCTACCTTGAGCCTATCGCGAATCAACTTCACTTTCTGTTCAGACTCTTTAATCAAATCTGGTCCAAACAACTGGCGGTCTCCAACTTCGTCCCACAACAACGGTGTCCTGCACCTCCTTCCGTACAGAGCTTCGAAAGGGGCCATCTTCAAACTGGATTGATAACTGTTGTTGTAAGAGAACTCTGCATACGGCAAATTGTCGTCCCAACTAGATCCATAATCTAGCGCACAAGCTCTCAGCATGTCCTCCAAAATCTGATTGACTCTCTCGGTCTGTCCGTCTGTCTGTGGATGAAAGGCTGTACTGAACTCTAGCCTGGTACCCAAAGTTTCGTGCAATTGATTCCAAAACTTTGAAGTAAACTGGGTTCCTCTATCTGATACAATGGTCCTCGGAACTCCATGCAGACATACGATCCTGGTCATGTATATCTTTGCCAACTTAGCACTTGTATAAGTGGTCTTTACTGGGATGAAATGAGCTACCTTCGTCAAACGATCGACTACAACCCATATCGAGTCATAGCCTGAACGAGTCCTGGGCAATCCTGTGATAAAATCCATGCCTAGCTTATCCCACTTCCATTCGGGTATCGGCAATGGTTGTAGCAATCCTGCTGGCTTCTGATGCTCTGCCTTTACTCTCTGACATACATCACAAACTGCTACATACTCCGCAATATCCTTCTTCATTCCGGTCCACCAGAAACTGTCCTTTAAATCCTGGTACATCTTGGTATTTCCTGGGTGAATCGAATATGGTGAATCATGGGCCTCTTGCAAGATCAACTTCCTGATCTCCGGATCATTGGGCACATAAACGCGGTCCTCAAACCATAAGGTATCGTGCTCATCCTCACGAAATCCCTTGGCTTTTCCTTTACTCATCCTTTCCTTTATCTCAGCAATTTCCTTGTCTGTCTTCTGAGCTTCTCTGATCTTATCCATCAAAGTAGACTGAATCTCCAATGCTGCTACATAGCCTCTCGGAACTATTTCCAAACATAGTTCGCGAAGATCCTCTGCTAACTCCTTGGGTAACTCTCCGGTCATGAGTGTGTTGACATGGCTCTTGCGGCTCAACGCATCGGCTACTACGTTAGCCTTCCCTGGGTGATAATGCAATCTCATATCATAATCCTTAATGAGCTCCAACCATCTCCTTTGCCTGAGATTCAACTCCTTCTGCGTGAAAATGTACTTCAAACTCTTGTGATCCGTGTACACCTCACAATGGTTTCCGATGAGAAAATGTCTCCACGTCTTCAACGCATGCACTACGGCTGCTAACTCCAAATCATGTGTAGCATAATTCAACTCATGGGGTTTAAGCTGTCGTGAGGCATATGAAACAACTCTTCCCTCCTGCATTAGCACTGCTCCAAGTCCTCGACGAGAAGCATCGCAATATACTTCATAATCCTTGCGTTGATCTGGCAGAATCAACACTGGCGCTGTAACCAAACGTTTCTTCAACTCCTGGAAACTAGCCTCACATTCCTCAGTCCAATTGAATTTGGTGTCCTTCTTCAACAACTCCGTCATAGGCTTTGCAATCTTCGAGAAATTCTCGATGAATCTCCGGTAATATCCTGCGAGTCCAAGAAAACTCCGGATTTCTCCAACTGTCGTGGGTGACTCCCAATTTGTCACAGTGTTAACCTTGGTGGGATCTACTGCTATTCCTTCTCCGGATATAACATGTCCAAGGAATCCAACTTCCTTTAACCAAAACTCGCACTTGCTGAACTTGGCATATAACTGATGTTCTCTGAGCTTTCCAAGTACCAAACGCAAATGCTCCTTATGCTCTTCTTCATTCTTCGAATAGACCAGAATATCATCAATGAACACTACGACGAACTTATCCAAAAACTCCATAAACACTTTGTTCATCATGTTCATGAAATAGGCGGGTGCGTTAGTCAGGCCAAATGACATAACGGTGTACTCATATAGCCCATACCTTGTGGTAAAAGCTGTCTTGGGTATATCCTGCTCTCGAATCTTCAACTGGTGGTATCCTGATCGCAAATCAATCTTGGAAAATACTTTAGCTCCTTGTAGTCGGTCAAACAGATCATTGATCATCGGCAGTGGGTACTTGTTCTTGATTGTTACTTCATTCAATCCACGATAATCAACAACCATCCTCAACGATCCATCTTTCTTCTCCACTAGAAGTACGGGTGATCCCCAAGGTGACGAACTTGGGCGAATATATCCTTTATCCAGTAACTCCTTAATCTGCTTCTTAATTTCTTCCAAATCCTTAGCGGGCATCCTGTACGGTCTCTTAGATATTGGCCCAGTGCCTGGCAAAAGCTCAATCAAAAACTCGATGTCTCTATCCGGTGGCATGCCTGGCAACTCCTCTGGAAATACGTCAGGGAAATCCTTCACCACTGGCACTTCCTCCTGTACAACTCCTGATAAGGAATTCACTTGAGTCCTCTTCGGCACATGCCGGGATACATACTTAATCCTTCTTCCTTCTGGGGTAGTAAGCAAAATCGTCTTACTGGCGCAATCGATGTTTCCTCCATACATCGATAGCCAATCCATTCCCAAAATCACATCCAAACCTTGCGACTCCAAAACTATTAGGTCTGAGGGGAAAACATGCCTACCTATGGCCAATGGTATCTGAAAACATCCTTGGCTTGCCATATACTCTGCTCCTGGCGAGGTTACTAACATAGGTGTTCTAAGAACTTTGGTGGGCAACTTAAACATATCCACAAATCCCCTTGATATGTATGAATGTGATGCACCAGTATCAAAAAGAACGATTGCAGTAAAGGACTTAACCATAAACTTACCTATTACTGCATCAGGCTGTGCTTCAACCTCCTCCACATTAACGTGGTTCACCTGTCCCCTGTTGAAAGGGTTCGGCTTCTTCCCAGAGCTTCCATTGCCATTCCCATTCTTAGTTTCAGGACATTCATTGGCGTAATGTCCGGTCTTTTGGCACTTGAAACAAGTAACGTGGCTTAGATCCCTCTTGGCTGGGGTTGATGGGTTGGTACGGTTCTGTCCGTTGTTTCCTCCGTTCCCATTGCCATTCTTGGGGACACTATGATTGTGCGAGCTCCCTCCATTGTGATTGTGACCTCCATGGTTATGCTGAAGGTGTCCTCCCGAGTTCGGGGTAAAACGAGGCTTCTGATGAGCTCCTGTACTGTACTTTCCTTGTCCATACTTCCTCTTACGGCTCTCAATCTGCTGCTGCTTCCCTTCAATCATGAGAGCTCTATCTACCAACTCCTGGTAGTTGTTAAAAGTTGCCACCATCAACTGCATGCTCAGCTCATCATTCAGTCCTTCCAGAAACTTCTCCTGCTTAGCTGCATCCGTAGCAACGTCATCTGGGGCATAACGTGCTAACTTACTAAAATCCTCCACGTACTGGCCAACGGTACGTCCTCCTTGGCGTAAGTTGCGAAACTCACGCTTCTTCATGGCCATAGCTCCTGCTGAAACGTGGGCAGTACGGAAAGCTTGCTGAAACTGGTCCCATGTGACGGTGTCAATGGGGTGAGTGGCTGTGTAATTCTCCCACCATGATGCTGCGGGTCCATCAAGCTGATGTGCGGCAAAACGCACTCTCTCCGCATCTGTGCATCCTGCAGTGGTCAGCTCCCTTCCAACCTTGCGGAGCCAATCATCTGCCACAATCGGCTCGGTGCTACTGGAGAACACCGGCGGATTCAGCCTAAGAAAACGGGCTAAGTGATCAACAGGTGGTGGTGGTGGTGGGTTGTTGTTGTTGTTGTTGCCTTGGTTCTGAACTAGCGCTTGCATCAGGGCATTCTGCTGCTGAATCAACTGAGTGATCTCCGGTGGGAAAACAAATCCGGTGTCGCGTCTCGGAGGCATCTGATGGGTTTAGAAAAGATGAGAAAATAGGATAGAATGAGGTCTAGAGGGAAAACACTACCCATATGCACATGAGACAAACACAATCATATCACTCCAATCAATTCAAACAAGGCATACAATCGATCTAACTATCGTTACAAAGTGTTTGGACTATACTATATACATGGTGGAATACTACTACTACTTTGGTGGTCTACTAGAAAAATTGCTCAGTCGAAGACTCCATGATATCTGCTCCGGCTTCATCCTCCCAATCATCATCACTGGGGTCCGAGTCAGTGTCGTCGATGATGATGTAGTTCTCCGGGCAAGTAGAATCGTCATCATCTCCTCCTGGTGCTGGGTCTCCCATGAAAACTCCTAGCTTCTTTATCAGGTCGTCATTCTTCTCCAACAATGTTGCGATTTCCTCCTCATATCCATCGCGTGTAGCCTTGAGTTCTTCCTCCAGTTCCATGATCCTTGTCTTTGCCTTCTTCAGTTCTATCATGTCTGCGCACATCTGGTTCTCCTGGCGACGAATGTGCTGGTTTAACTCCTGAATGAAAGCTGCAATAGATCTATCCTTCCTGGTGCTGATCATCTCCCATTGCTCGTCTTGGCGCCCACAAATCTGATAGATAGTATCCTTGAGATCATTGTGGTACACTTCTCCAATGCGTCCCATGGTGATGTGGGCTGCCATGCTCTTTCCTAGACTCCAGGTTGGTGCATCAAAGGAAAACTCTATGGGCTCAGTGACTGGCATGAACGTCCTTCCTGGAACTTGAACTTGAATCATCCAGCGCTCCTCCTCTGGTAGTGTGGCGTTGTAGGTTCCGGTGAAGCTTGGTATTCCGATGTTCAGGTACTTAGTAACTTCCTTCAAGTGTCGTCCAAAAGGTGTATCCTCATCCGGTTGGGCGAACTTGTTCCTTGCATCCGCCATCCTAAAAGAGTGGAAGAAAGGAGAGGAGTTAGAAATGAGAAGAGAGTAGTGATCTAGGGCTTTAGCTTAGTGGTCGTGTCCTACAGTCAGCGTGTGCTCTGATACCATCTTTGTAGCGACCAGACCTCAAACAGTCTAGTCTCTGTGCATCAGTGTCATCCCTGGATCGGTAATGCTGACACGCACAGTACTTGAAGGATTTATAACAGAGTAGCAATCACACACTTATTACATCGAATGTCTCAAAAGAGAACTTAATACAATAAATACGGCTTAAGGCCATCTAAAAACGATAACAGCGGAAGGCTTGGAAGATAAAGTGAGTCCATCAACTCCAACGGCATCACTGAGTATAAGACCACGACCTATGGCACCTTACTCGTCGTCTGAAAAGTCTGCAACATGATACGTTGCAGCCCGAAAACGGGTCAGCACATGGAATATGCTGGCAATGTAACACATAGAGAGTAATGAACAGAATAATGCTATCACTACATGCATATTTGGCTGGTGGAAAGCTCTATGGTTACAGTTTTGCGAAAAGCCAATTTTTCCCTACCACAAAGGAATAAATTTTATTTAACTATCATGGTGGTTGTTAAACATTGAGAAGGTACCTCCAACTCAATCCCAATTAAGAACGTGATTAACCCAATCAAATTAAATTAAGTAACATGATGATGAGATTCACATGATAATCCAAGAACTAGATACTCAAGATGTCCATAACCGGGGACACGGCTAACCATGATTAGATTGTACACTCTGCAGAGGTTTGCGCACTTTTCCCCACAAGACTCGATCGCCTCCGTTGATTTCTCGCACTACATGGTGTTTGAGAAACGGATGACCGAGACACAGTCTTTCAGAAACAATACTCTTACTCCTGGGTGGACAGTTACACCTACTTTCCCCTACATCTGCTAGCCCACCTCTTAAGAGTTCACGTAACCTACTCAACTATGCTAGAGCCCATAATAGCTTGTGGCTGCACACGGAAGTTTCTAGCATGAATAATCTCATGATCCCTTTGAGTCTGGGTGGCGGTCCATAGGATGATCACACGGGTACTCCGGGATATCCAAAAATACAGGCAACACTGGGTTCTCCAGGTGCCTCAATCCACCCAGATGTAAATTAAAGTAGCCACCTTAAGTTGAACCATTAATTAACAATCTCACATCTGTCATGGAAAAATTCACTCAAACCCAATCCACGTCTACGAGCATAGCATAGCAATATAAGCAAACGTAGAAGTAACTCCCAATGGTTTGATATAAACAGGGCAATAGGTACTACCTCAACTACTTCCCAAAACCCACATTTTAATCAGATCCTAATCATGCAATAGTTTGAGGATTGATCTAATGCAATAAAACTGGGTGGTAAAGAGGTATGATTAAAGTGTTACTTGCCTTGCTGATGATCCGTGAAACCTAGAGACTCGTAGTAGCACGCTTCGCACTCCGGGTACTCTATCGCAAACAAGCAATACATACATAAGCAATCAAGCAAGGGTGCACGGATAAAACTCAAAATAAGAGATCTAACCAGAAAGTTCAACTTAATAACTCCGGTTTGCAAAAAGAATCAAATCGAACGAAGCAACGAAACTCAAACGGCGAAAGAAACAAGCTTCGTTTACTAATCTGGACCTAAGTCAAATTTTTACAGTAGCAAAAACTTGTTTGAGTTGGTTAAACAGAAAGAGGGTCTCGAGACGAAGATCTAGGCGCTTGAATCGCCTGATTCCGATAAACGAGCGAAAAGTTAAACTGAAACGAAAATCGGATCAGAAATCGTGATCAAAAATAATCGCGGAAAAATCCGAAGAAAAGAAAACTGACGAACAGGCTAACGAACGAACGTTCGTTGTCTGTAACTATCAGGCGAAAACCGTTCGTTAAAACGAACGTACGGACGAACGTCCGCTAAATAAGTAAACGAGAAAACCGGTGAACGGATCTAAAAAAACGAACTAGGGTTTCTAAAAAAACCGAATCGGTTTTCAAAAAAAAAACAGCGGCGGCGAATGGCGCGTTACCTCCGGCGAGGCGGGGCTCGGGCGGCGGGGTTGCGGCGGCGGGGCGACGCGGCGCGGCGGCGCTGCAGCGGCGGCGGTGCAGCTGCGGTAGCGGGGCTGCGGGCGGCGGGGTTGGTGGTGGTGGCGGGGGTCCGGGGGTATTTAAGAGGGGGAGGGGGCGGCTTGGAGGAGGGGGCAAGGCGGCGGGGGAGGAGGAGTCCGGCTCGGACTCCGGTCCGAGTCGGCGGCGGTGGCGCGCGGTCTCCAGGTGGGAGACGGCGGCGCAGGGGAGATGGGCCGGCTCGGCTGGGCCTCGGCCCAGTCGGGCGCTGAAAGTTTTTTTTAAAACAATTCCGCCGAACAGAAAATAAAACCTAGAAAATGAAATAAAATCTAAAAATGCCAAAACAAATTTTCACCATCTAAATAAAATATTTAAAACGAGATGAACATTTTCTTGGCCCTAAAATGCAATTTTGAAAATGTGCAAATTTTTAATGCAAATAAAATTGCAATAAAATCCAAATAAAATCAAATATTTGATTTTAATATTTTTCCTCCAATATTTCAATTATTTTGGAGAAGTCATATTATCTCCTCTCATATATTTTAATATGAAATATTTTTCGGAGAGAAAAAATATTAAAACAAATGATCCTATTTTTAAAATTTGAGAAAACCCAAATATGAAAATAATGAAATCCCCAACTCTCTCCGTGGGTCCTTGAGTTGCGTAGAATTTCTAGGATCGCAAAACAAAATGCAATAAATTTTGTTATGCATGATGATCTAATGTATAACATTCCAAATTGAAAATTTGGGATGTTACAGGTCCAGCAATTACTGATTGGATAATATAGTGGTATTCACAGTAGCTTACTTGATTTGCCTGCACTTTCCCTGTTGTATGTGGTCCAGAACTAATGCTCAGTTTTGAAATAAGAATGAGTGTTAGGACCAAATGTAACAGTTTGCTCAGAAAATATCTTATGCCCCACTTTATTAATAATGTTTAGTACAAATAATGTCCAGTACAAAAAAAGGTAAAGCAAACGTGAATGGGGTGCGCGATCAACAGAGGCAAGCCAAAAAAAACTAAGATAAGTAGCGCCAAGCAAGCTAAACAGACGACGTCCTCCCATAAACTATTGTTTAGTGCATCAAACCCATCCCTATCCTTGCGTCTAGTGAACGGCCACCATTGCTGGTTAAGATATAAAGTCGAAGGTGCGATAGAAGTGAGCATGTCCTACCTCAAGATTGGTTACATGTAGACATGGAGACACCACGTATGTGTAACTATATTTACTATCAAACTATTTGCTACGGAAAATGCACTACAAGTTTGCTTTGTTGGTGACGTTGATCAATAAAGAGATGATGTGTTCCCCGCAAAAAAAGAAAAATAAAAAGATGATGTGTATTATGGCTTTTATTTTTATAATGAAATTATGATTTTGTTCGTCCTATGATGCAGAAGTCTGACCAGTTCCCCATACCCAAGCCCCTATTTCCGGGAGCGTTTTCGCTTCAATATTCACCCACTTGGCTGAAAATGACTCTTGGGTAAGTTTCTATATGGCACGTGTATTATTTTGATAGCTGGCTGTGTAGAAATGAGTGGTGTGCCCAAGTTTTCATTTAGAAATTTTTTGAACGTGTGTGCAGGTTGGTTTGATTGGTTTAGTATTTTTCATTGAGTGTGGGTTAGTTTTTGTGGCGAGGTTTGTCTGCTGACAGTCCTTTTTGCTTCGAGACTTCTTCGATGTTTTGATTGGTCGCTGTCGATCTCTGCCGCTGTTGGCCCGGGTCGCTTTCTGGCTTCAGATGGGATTTGTTTGCTGGGTCAAACGTTGTTCTTATCTCGGATGTCAGGAGCTGCAGGATTTTTGGCAGCATGCATGCGCTGGTGCGCCATGATTTTCTGATCACCTGTATGGCATGTGGGGTTGCATGCATGATATAATTACACTGCATGATGTGACTGTCTCCCGTGTATCCCGATTCTAGGCACGAACCGGGACCAATGGTCCTCGCTGGGAGGGCAAGACTAGGTGTGTGTGAGTGTGGAGAACCTTTGCCCGTTGGAACCGTAGCCCTCTAGTTACCTCTCCTCTCACTTGAACGGAGGTGGAAGAGAAGAACAGTGAACACGAGAGATTTTCCGGCCAGCGCACGAACGCCGTCACGGGCACATGAACGCCCAAATCTTTTTTCTCTTACACTGTCTACATCGCTACAACACCGGCTCAACCAACTAATACACAGATGGAGGTATTTATACCCGAGACACGCACGCATGCACGCCCAACCCACACGCACACGCACGCATCACCCGGCCACCACTACCGGCCACTAACTCAAGGCTGGCTAATCAGCTAGCAACCAATGCATGCCCTCAACTAACTCCATGTATGCGCACATCACACGCAAAGCTAGCTACCACGCAACCGCGCCGCACGCTGTGATCCGTATAGCCCGGTCGCGCACATGCCACTCACTCGTACGCGCTCAACACAGCCAGACCAACTGATCCCTATGCCCACGCCCTGCATAGACCGCATATGGCGCACCCGACGCCAGTCGCCATCGCTCGGGCATGGCTTCTTGCCAACACTCATCCCCTAAGCCATGACCTCGCCATCGCCGAAGTTGTTGCAGCTTCCGTCGTTGTCGTCGTCACGAGCGTGACCCACCCTGCGGACCCGACCTAGCGCAACAACGCCGGTCGCATCGCGCTCCGTCATGACTCCGGCGACACACGCCGAGCTCCTTCTCCGCCGGCGACACACGCCTGGCGTGCCTCTGCGCCCCGCACGTCCCGCGCGCACCCGACGCGCCCGACGAGCCCAACTGCACCAGTGTGTCCCGCACGTCCCGCGCGCAGCCGACGCGCCCGACGAGGCCGACCACACCACACGCCATGGACTCACCATCCGCCGCCTTCGCGTCCGCCATGGCAGCCGCAGCGACAAACGCCGGAAGGATGTAGCTGAACTCGAGCACGGACTCGAGCACAACGGCGACATACGCCTCCTCCCAACGTCAACCGCACGCTCGTACGCGCGCCCGCGGTCCCGACGCGCCCGACGCGTCCAGTGCGCATCCATAACACGCACCGGTCGCACCCGGCACGCCGCCGCGGCTTATTGCCCTGCACCGCTGCGGCCTCAACCGCAGCGCAGCACCTCCATGCCGCCACGCCGCGCCACCGCAGCCTCTGCGCCACCACGCAGGTCCACCGCGACCTCCTCGTCTCCGCGACCACCGTGCTGTTCGCGCGCACGACATCACACCGCACAGCCGCAGACTCGCCGCGCGTCGCCGTCGCCACGCGCTCGCCGCGTGCCGCAGCCAATGCCTCCATGTCGGCCGCACACGCCGCGTCCGCCGTGGACGCCACCGCGCGCCACGGCCGCCCCTCAAACCTTGTGGCTCTGAATACCAATTGTTGGAACCGCAACCCTCTAGCTACCTCTCCTCTTACTCGAACGAAGGTGGAAGAAAAAGAACAGTGGACACGGGAGATTTTCCCACGGGCGCACGAACGCCGTCACGGGCGCACGAACGCCCAAATCTTTTTCCTCTTTACACTGTCTACATCGCTACAACACCGGCTCAACCAACTAGTACACAGACGGGGGTATTTATACCCGGGACACACACACAATGACCACACACGCATGCACGCCCAAGCCACACGCACACGCACGCATCACCCGGCCACCACTACCGGCCACTAACTCAAGGCTGGCTAATCAGCTAGCAACCAATGCATGCCCTCAACTAACTCCATGCATGCGCACATCACACGCAAAGCTAGCTACCACGCAACTGCGCCGCACGCTGTGATCCGTATAGCCCGGCCGCGCGCATGCCACGCACTCGTACGCGCTCAACACAGCCGGACCAACTGATCCCTATGCCCACGCCCTGCATAGATCGCGCATGGCGCACCCGACGCCAGTCGCCATCGCTCGGGCATGGCTTATTGCCAACACCACCGTCCGCCATTAGAAGAGCTCGTTGTCTCTGTCTTCACGAAGAAGAAGACTGAAACGTTTTCTTTAGCAATCTGGGCCTTAGGCCTTTCTTTCATACAATTGCTTAAGTGGTCGTGGGCCGCATCTTCAGTCAGGCTTTGCTGGAGCTTCAGCACAAATTAAAGCAGCGAGAGTTACTAAAAAAAAGTAGCGAGTTTAATGTTTTTTCTCGGGAAGTAGCGAGTTTACTGATGAATGATGGAATTAGGGATCTATTGGGATACCTATGGCAATCCCAATAGCAATCTGGAGTATCTTGCCTAAAAATTCTATCTGGTGTATACCTTATTCTTTTTATATAAAAGCAAACCTTTTATTTGAATCTCTATATAAAAACAAACCTAGACAAGAGGGGTAGATCATGAGGTTATGTTTCTTACTAATGGGAAAGGAGAGGACATCCCTATTGACATGAGATGGGGGGATGATCATGAGGGAGACACCTCTGATTTTACAGTGGTGGGGCCTAGGAAAAACGCAGCTCTAAAAAAGTTCAGACTCCTTTATCTAGGCCTAGAACTAGAAGCCAAAGAGCAATGGAATCCACTGCTCATACTGGTAATGCTGCTACGTACATCTCCTAGCAGAGTGACCAGGGGGGGGGGGAGAAAACGTCCCAAATGAATGGAATTTTCTGGAATTGCAGAGGAGCAGGAAAAAAAGGGATGATGACCTGCTTCTCTGACCTCATAAAAGATCATTCCCTAGACTTTTTGTGCTTGCAAGAAACTATGAAGAAGAAATTCTCTTCTAGTTTTTTTAGAAATATTGATCCTTATAAAATCTTTGAGTGGAACTGGATTCCCTCTATTGGTAAATCAGGAGGTATGCTTTGTGGGGTGAAGAAAGAAAAGCTAGAAATAGTCTCATGGTCTATGGGCAAATATATCTTACAAGTGATCATGTTTGATGTGGCTAAGAAATGTGTTTGGGCTTTGCTTAATGTATATGGGGCTGCCCATGATGAACAGAAGGAAGAATTCCTTTCTGAGTTGGCTAATTTTTGTAGTCATCTGTCCATACCCTATATAATTGGGGGTGATTTTAATATCTTAAGACATTGTGGAGAGAAAAATAAAAAATGGTGGCCTCACAATATATAGACAGATTTAATGCCATTATTAACACTATATGTTTACGAGAGATTTATATTGAGGGGGGGATGTTTACCTGGTCTAACAATCAAGCCCATCCTACTCTAGAAAAACTGGATAGGATCCTGATGAATAGTGAATGGGAAGACTTATTTCCTTTGGTCACTACCAGAAAACTGGTTAGAGACATATCAGACCATAATCCTCTCCTATTGTCCACTAACAGTACCTGTCCCCAAGCACCTAAACCTAGAGAGTTTAGGTTCGAGATGAGCTGGATGACCAATGAGGAGTTTTTGCCTTTGGTCAAAAAAAATTGGCAAAGGCCTGTCAGATCATCTAACCCAATTGATGTGCTCAACATCAAATTAAAATGATTCAAGCATTTCTTTAAAGGATGGGGGTCGGATAAGTTTGGTCATGAGAAAAAAGGAAGAAAATAATTAAAGAGGAGCTCGCGGATATTGAGCATATGGAAGAACACGGCCCTCTTGGACCTGACATTCTGGATAGGCGTGCTACCTTGAGTGGTGAATTGCAACAACTCATGGTCAACGAGGAATTGTTCTGGCTCCAACAATCCCATGAGACATGGCTGTTGAAGGGAGACCAGAACACTGCTTTTTTCCATAGGATTGCCAATGAAAAGAAAAGAAAGAATACCATTCATTCCTTCTCGTGTGGTGACACTGTGATTGAAGGGACAGATAAGTTACTCAAACATGCCACAGATTTTTATAAAGAACTCTTCGGGCCAGCCCCAAGAAACATCTTCCTTTTAGACCCTGACACTTGGGGGCAGGATGAAAAACTAACAGCTGAGGAAAATGAGTTTTTGACCAGACCTTTTAGTGAGGAGGAAGTTAAGAAGGCCTTATTCTCCATGAAAAGCAACAGAGCACCTGGCCCTGACAACATTCCAGCAGAATTCTACCGATTTTGCTGTTGTCAAACAGGATATTATGAACCTGTTTGTTGCATTTCATGAAGGCTCCCTAGACGTTGAAAGACTGAATTATGGGGTGATCACCCTAATTCCTAAAGTCAATGGGGCCAAAAAATCCAAGAATTTCGGCCAATCTGTTTGTTGCGGCGCCCTTACAAGCTCATTACCAAAGTGTTGGATAATCGAGTGGCGATGTTTGCTGATAAGCTCATCAGCCGGCACCAAAACGCTTTTATCAAAAAACGCAATATTATGGATGGAATACTAACACTGCACGAAGTGTTGCACCACACTCATATAAAGAAGAAGTGTGGGATAGTCCTAAAACTTGACTTTGAAAAGGCATATGATAAAGTGAATTGGGATTTTCTTTTAGAATGTCACAAAATGAGAGGCTTCAATGAGAAATGATGCGGCTGGATTGGCCAAATTCTACGGAATGGCACTATTAGTGTTAAGATCAATAACACAGTAGGCCCCTATTTCCAAAGTAGTAAGGGGGTGAGACAAGGAGATTCCATATCTCCCTTTCTCTTTAATCTAGCGGCTGAATGCCTCTCGAAAATGATTCTCAATGCCCAGAAAAATGGTTTGCTTAAAGGGCTGGCAGCAGATCTCATTCCAAATGGGATCGCTGTGTTACAATACGCAGATGACACAGTTCTCTACATTGAAGATGATATTGATAAAGCTGTTAACCTCAAACTCTTGTTATACTTGTTTGAACTTATGTCCGGCCTGAAAATTAACTTTCTCAAAAGTGAAGTGTTGTGTGTGTGGGGGGGCGACGCGACCCTCCAAAATACGGTGATCTATTCGGGTGCCAGATAGGGCATTTTCCTATGAAATATCTAAGAGTGTCGGTTAGCTATTCTTCTTTGAGGAATTCTGACTGGGAGTATATAGCAATTCGATATCTTAAATGTTGTGATTCGTGGATTGGCAACTCTGCCTCCTCTGGGGGAGATTGACTTTGTTGAACTCATCCCTCTCGAGCATTGCCTACTATTATATGTCGATGTTTCTACTTTCTAAGACATTTATCGAGAGACTCGATAAATATCGTCGTAAGTTTTTTTGTGTGGTGGGATGGGAAAAAACGTTATTATCTGGTTAAATGGACCAGGGTGTGTCGATCTAAGAATAAAGGAGGGCTGGGTGTGAAAGACATCCACAAACAGAATATCTCACTTTTAGCAAAGTGGTGGTGGAAGTTGGATACAGTGGAGGGGTTGTGGCAAGATGTGGTGAGAGCAAAATATCTTAAAAACAGTTCACTAGCTACTGTGAAAACAAAATTTCATGACTCCCTTGTCTGGAAAGCACTACTTAAAGTAAAGGAGATGTATATGGCCGGGAGGAAAGTGATTGTCAATAGTGGCAATGTTGCCAGGTTGTGGCATGACCCCATTGGCACCCACCCGCCTCTGGGAACCACTTATCCAGCCTTGTTCAGTATTGCTAACTATCAGGACGATACTGTTGCTCAGTTTATGAACCGTGCTAGTGGAGATATGTTCAGACACAGGCTGAATACAGACCTGTGTTATCAATTCGATGAGGTCAAAAAGATTGTTGACAACATTGACACTTCGGCTGGTCCAGATAAGATTGTGTGGGCTGTTGGACCCAAAGGCAAATACACCACTAAATCCATATATTCTTATCTGGAGAGAGATCTTGCTGGTTGTGACTATAAATGGATTTGGAGGGCCAGATTACCTACCAAAATCCAGATTTTCCTTTGGCAGCTTTTCCAGGATGCTGTCCTAACTAGGGATGTTATGAAACGTCGGAACTGGGCTGGCAATCCCAGTTGTTCTTTCTGCGATTGCAGAGAAACTTATCTACATTTGTTCTTCCCTTGTCCAGTGGCAAGGGTAGCCTGGCGCACTGTGGGGGCGATGCTTGGGACCGACTTATGTCCCAACAATTTATGCCAGTTTTATTCTTGGTGCTATGCTTTTTTGCCTCAAGGGGAACAATATTTCACCATGGGGCTGGCAACTATATGCTGGGCTATTTGGAATCGTAGAAACCAGGCTACTTTTGAATTCAAGAAATTGTCATCTCCTTTCGAGATTGTTTTCAATGCTTGTATGCACCTATCTTGTTGGGCAGGTCTCCTGAAGGGCGAAAGGCGAATGGAGCTGGAGCGTGGTGCGATGATTCTGAAGGAGAACACTAAAGAGATGATGAGGCTCTGCGCGACTGCACACGCGGGCGACGCTGTGGAGTGATCAGGCCGGGATGCCAAAAGTCATTTGGAAGCCTTTTGGAGTGATCGGGACGAGATACCAAGACACTTGGAAGCATTTTGTGGAGTCTGTTTTCTGATGTTCTACATAACTGTGTTGCCTTTTGAATGGGCTGTAATGTGGTCTGAACTTAGTTTGGTGCGTTTGCGTGTTGATGGTGCTTCAGGGTTTTCGCCTGGTAGTGGGCGTTTCGATTGCGAGAGCCCACAGCAGGTTTCCCTGAAAGTGCTTGATCTCACTTTTCCTCTTTCCCTTGTTTGAATTCGGAACTGGCTGTATTTCCGTTACATTTTTAATGGAAAGGGGATTAGCCCGGGTCAAAACAAAAGACAAGAGGGGTATTAATAATTAACTCATGTATTTTTTTTACTGTTGATACCATTTTCTAAATTTATAGCTGAACATTTTTTATAATCTACTTCGGTTTAAATATGTTCACATAGGCAGATTGTAGTTGTCATGCTAGTTAGACATTTTACGTCACAAAACATTCTCTTCCTATTATTAATTTTGCCATACTAAAACTTCAATCCACTCTCCAGCACCCCGCAAGCACAATTTACAAGAGAAGCGAGTCGTCGAGAGGAGACTGTAACACGTCCACGGCCACCTCGGCAATGCAATTACAGAGAAGGTATGTCTTTTTTTTCTTTTTTGATACTATCAAAATTAAGTGGCCAAATTAAATTTTCGCCCCGGGCCCCCAAAATCTCAGGACCGGGCCTGTCGGTGTCGTGCGTTGGGTGGTTGGTTGTATGCATGATCGTTGCTTTATATATAAAGCGGGGCGAAAGGCTTTTTCGGTAAGTGGTCCAGAACTAATGCTCTGTTTTGAGATAAGAAGAGGGACAGATTAATATCGGTGCTGGCATAAGTAAGAAGTTCTAGCAAAAGTTGTAATGGAAAAAGTATAAGGTCAGGTCTCTAGCAATTTCATGCTTGACAATATTTGTACACACACGCGCGTGAAGTATGAGATCGTTCTTCCTTGAGCAAACTGGAAGCCAACGCTGGAGTAATTAACAGTCATACTTTGTGCCATGGATGAGTTTTTATAATCTTTCCATGAACTCATGGTAACTTTGTTTGCACTTTCACTGGTTGCATGCAAATAATCTGGAATGTAGATAGCTTACGAAGGAGGAGGATACTTTGTCTGCATCATGTCAAATTTCTGATTAAATATAGTTAAAATGGGAATTAATTTAAGCCTAATATTGCCACAGTGGCATCTTATCAAAGATTTGAGATTGTTGACCACTTCTACGACTTGGTTTTATAGTGTGGTATCTTGCCTTGAAGTTTTCACATCTAGTACCATATCACTGGAAGTATGGATGGGAAGAACTTGGGCAGTGATCAGGGGACCCGAGGGGCACTGCAGATTCTGAAACCGCAAATGCGAATCTCGTGACAATGTCGGTGACAGACTGTGCTGAATTTGAGGCCTCATTGCGGGACGGCCATGACTTCGAAGATGATAAGGAGCAGCCGTCGTGCCCCAGGCTGAGTTACAGAGCATCGGAAGATTACGCCGGAAGCAGGTCATCGGACAGGCTGCAACAATGATCGAGCTTCCTTTCGCAACTTTTGCTTCAGAGAAACAAAGCACGCCATCCAAGTTTCTATAGTTTCTAGGTTCAATAAACTCTGTATTTCTGTGGTAACATCCTCTCGTTTCAGGGCTGGATGAACATAAGTTTATGAATGCATGAATAATCTTCAGTTTTTTCCATTATTTGTTGGATTACAGAGGTATGGTTTTATTTGTCGTGTTTCCCGGTGGTTTATGGTATCCGCTGCTAGCCAGCTATTGCTTGGTCAGGACCTCGACTTTTCTTTCAGCACAAGATAATTTGCCTGCCAGAACAAGCGAACGAACAATAAACAATGTTCTCTTAGAGTGATCTTAATTAATGTCTTTTGGAAAGGCCGAAACCCAAGTGTGGGACGCTAGCTTTGATCCACTGCTCAATACGATGCGAAGCACGATGCTAACGACCTCTAGGACTCATGCATTATGCTCATCCGATATATCTCAAAGCAGAGAAATAACACGTGTGCCAGTGACCTTCCTCTATACTAGCTTGTCAAGGGTGATGGTGCATGGGTTGATCTGGTGTATGTATTTGGTCCCCGAGAAAACTAATATAATGTATTGCTCGATCACTAGTGTGAAAATGAGCAATGTTGTCACAACACATCAGAGGAGCTGAAGGCACGTTCTTCGCCATGACTGCAGCAGAGAAAGTTTGTTAGCCAACTCTAGTACCGAAGGTTCGTTGGATCAGCTCGCATACATACCCTCAACTTGAACTGATGTTCCCAGTGCATCTCATGCCTAGGCCTCATCCTTGTAGGCCAAGCTATAGCGCCACCTCTATATAGTGTATACAACCAATGGGAACACTAAAAGAGATGGGCAAGCTGACACTTTTACTGTGTAGGCCCTAAGTGTTCAGCTTCTGTATGTACTTATTGGGAGAGTGTAGGTACGTTTAAAGGAGTGATTCGATATTGTGTTTATGGTTCTGTACTGTTGATTTTACCACCTCACCGGCCGTCTGTACAATTACTTAACTCCTCGGGGACAACTAGTATAATGACAGATTTTTTATTATAACTATATGGTGTTGTGTACAATCTACATGTAGTTATGGGCATGATTAACGAAGGACTTGATGATACTTAGGTGTAGTTATAAGAACTCATTGTGATATATGTAATTACAATTATGAAGATATATTATCTATGACATGTCTAAGACAACTGTGAAGATCTATTGGTTATCATCTGACTGGGTACAATTATAATTACTCATTATCTGTTTACTTTAAATTATGATGATTCACCAACTTATATACAGAAATATTAACTGGGTGAAAAACTTGATGTGGTCTACTATAAAAAGAGTGCCCAACATTTATTATTTGAACTTCAACAACTGCCCCTTCTGCTTGCTAAAGGAGACTACTGGTCACATGTTGCTCAGCTGCCCTTCTGTTCTTCCGCTTGGGGCTAATCTGCAGTGCCTATGCTCGAATAGGGATGTGGAGCTTCCGGCGCTATGGGCTAACGTTCGCTTTTACAAGGTCAGATCCACGGTTCTTATTGATATTCTGTGGAACATCCGGAAGAGGAAAAATGTAATGGTTTTTCGAGGCGACTTGGAACCTATTGACGTTCCTATCCGGCGGTGTGTGGATGATCTGGTACTATGGTCTAATAGATATTAGGACCTTGCTAAACAAGTCCTTCGGGATTGGGTTTCTATGTTGTAATTTATTGTTACTACAATGTAAATGATCCGGAATCTAGATAACTTATCTATGAGTGTGATTTATCTTTGTTTGCTGGTCTCATAAATTTGTGAAGTCAAATATCCTAAAAGAAGAATGTGAGCATGTTATCACCATGCGACATAGTGTGCTGCACTGCCAGAGCTTTCATGAACAACTTTGGCAGCGGCAAGTTCAACAAACTAAACCAGATGCAGTGAGAGCTGATCCATGGGCGCTAAAGCAGACTGTAGATTTTGACACCAGAAACATGAGTCACGTGAATGTCCATGAATATGTGCATATGGACACGGAATCTTCCTTCTCCTGTTCTGGCTTTGTTGTTATTTTAGTTTCAGTCAGTATGCTTTGAACTTTGTAGCTACCCTTGGTTTCTATTAATGAAAATCGAAGAGAAAACTCTCTTTTCATAACAAAAATCTCCCCTGTGGATGTCATGCAAGCATGTCGATTTGGTGCTAAACATGACACTGGCAGCCTCCTCCGATATTCATCGACTCCACTGGTTTCGAGGCCTCATATATAAGTCTTGAAGTAAAGAAGAACGGAAAGGTGTGCAATGAAGCTTAAATAATGGGTTCAAGAGGGTCTGAAATTGCCAAATTGGCATATCAATACTCTATCAATATAGTTTTGTAAGGTATATGTGTGAAGGTGTACAATGAGACACATGCAACTTAATATTTAATATTATGAAAATTAACACCAAATGAGTGTTTTTTTAAGGGAACACCAGATCAGTCGTGATGCAAAGAAGACACATAAATAAAGAGTTCAAGGGTGACACTAAGTTTTATCTTGCAAGGATATGATGGGATTTATGTCAAAATGGGAATGGGCCGGGTCGGCCCGCTGGGTCACTGACCCGGCCCGAAATCTCGAGGCCAATGGGCCAGGTGGGTTGGCCTCGAATCATAAAATGGGTCAGTGGAGCCGGCACCGTGTGACCCGATGGACCAGACGGGTCGACCCAGCCGTCTGATCGCGCTGCCCTAGTCCATCTCTGCCGCCGCCCACCACGATCTCTGTAGGCTGCTCCCGACGATTTCTGCCGCCACCGGCCATCTCTGCCGCCCTCGGCCTCCCCCGACCTTCTCTACCGGCCGCCCCCGACCATCTCTGCCGGCGCGGGCTGCCCCTGAACATCTCTGCTGGCCTGCTGCCGCCGGCGTTCCTCCCGCCTCTCGTTCGTCGTATTGGTCGCCGTCGAGCTCGCTGACCTGCGGTCCCGTCCACCGTCTACCTCGCCATTCCGGTCGCCGTCATCATCTCGCAGGTGAGACTCTTGCCGGCTTCCTCCCTGTCCCAGCGCAGCTGCAATGCAAGCACTGGTCTTGTTTTGGTTCTTGATCAGTGTTGTCTGCAATTGTTTCAGTATTGATTCTGCTACTTTCGGTCAGTGTACTCTGTAGCCATGGGATCAGTCATTCAGTCAGTGTTGGTCCCTGTCAGTCATTCAGTCAGTGTACTCCCAGGTCATGCCTTACTTTCAGTGTTGGTTCTGTAGTAGTTCTACGGTGTTGGTCCCTGTCATTCAGTCAGTGTACATGAACAAGTACATGAAGAACTAGATCATATTTGATTGGAAATGTTTTATATGAACAAGTACATGAACAAGTATGAACTAGTTGTAGCTGCTGAGTGCAAACACTGTGCAAGGAATATTTGTGCTGAGCGTAAACATGGAACAAGTTCATTGCGCAAACATTTGAAGAGATGCAGGGAAAGGAAGAAGGTTCTTAGAGTTTCTGGACAGCTGAGTGCTTCTATCGTGAGTCCTGATGGAGTTGCAATGGGGCTCTGGACCTTTAATCAGGCATTAGCACGCCGAGAGCTAATGAGGATGATTGTGTTGTATGAATTGGCATTCTCATTGGTGGAGTACGATGGATTTAGAAGATTTGTCTCTAGTCTAAATCCTAGCTTCAAGATGATATGTAGAAAAACAGTGAAGGAGGACTGCATGAAAGCATTTCAGGAAGAGAAGAGAATTCTGCAAAGGATGTTCCAAAACTCCAAATCCAAGATTTCTTTGACTACGGATCTGTGGACATCAAATCAGACAGTGGGGTACATTTGCATCACAGCTCACTTCATTGATGAGGAGTGGAAGCCGCAGAAGAGGATAGTGAAATTCGCAGCTATGGAGACGCCGCACACAGGAGCTGCAATGTTCAACATCATGGTGAATTTCATAAGAGAGTGGAACATTGAAGATAATCTCTTTGCTGTGACGCTAGACAATGCATCGAACAATGGTGCAATGATGAAGCTATTGAAGGCACATCTCCTGCTTAAGAAGATGTTACCTGGTAGTGGCAAGTTGTTTCACCAACGTTGTGCTGCCCATGTCATAAATCTGATATGTCAAGCAGGATTGAACTTCCTTGGTCCAGTGATCAACATGATGCGTGAAAGTGTCAAATATATTCGAAGCTCACCAAGTCGAAAGGAAAATTTTCAAGAAATCGTTGCGCAGCATGGTGTATCATGTGGGAGAACTCCAAGTCTTGATGTTCCAACTCGCTGGAACTCAACCTACATGATGATTGATATAGCGAAGGAGTATCGCGGAGTGTTTGACTCTTTGGCCATTCAAGATAAACAATATACCTTCAAGCCATCTTTTGAGGATTGGGAAAATGCCGAAGATGTCTGCAGGCTACTGAAGGTATTCTATGAAGCCACAAATGTGATATCGGGCACAAAATATCCAACTGCTAATTTGTATTTCCATGAAATGTGGAAAGTGAAGCTGACCTTAGAGCAACAACATTATGAAGAGGATTCTGAGATGGGTACAACGGTCAAATATATGAAGAGAAAATTCAGAAGGTACTGGAAGGTACTGGAAGATTAGCATGTTGAACCTGTAATATTTTGATCTTGTATGAGTCTGTTGGATTGAGGTCATTAGCTTGACGTTCTTTGAAACTTGTAATCTTTTGATCTTGTTCGAATCTGTTGGATTGAGGTATTTAGCTTGATGCTCTTTCAAACATGTAGTCTCATGATCTTGCCATTTCACTAAACATTTGCTAAATTCTGGGTCGGCCTCATGTACCCAATGGGTCAATGGGGCCACAAAATTCTGATAAAATGGGCCGGCCCGTGGCCTCATATTTTGACCTTGGAGCCACGGGGCCGGGGCCGGGGCCAGGGCCGGGTCGGCCCATTCCCATCTTGAGATTTATGACATTATTGCCCTACTTGTGATTGCGTGCAGCCAAACCCATGGCAGAAATTAATGTACATATTGGCATCAACAACAGGATCACACACCTAGGCCAATCTTCCGAAAAATGGCTTTATTGTACATTTTACAAGTGCTGAGAGAAATTAGTATTCTTACATGGATTTTATAGACATTTTATCAGTGGGTTTTCTTCACTCGAGTAGATAGTATTTGCTCTAAATAGTTGGAGCACAGACTTCCGATACACTTTGGCAAAGAGCTCGAAACTTGTTTAACATGTCCAGTGCCCCCCTCCCCCAGGTCTCAACCATGCTGCCACAGCCTAGGGCCTCCTCCATGCCACCTCCTTGGCTCTCTTCCCCTCTTCCTTCCTCTGGTCTCTTCGATGGTAAGAGTGGAGAACCGCCTCACCATAGATCTAAATTCTAGTAGGTCCTAGTTCCTCTAGGTTTTGGCTCCCTAGTAGCATCGACAAGGTGGTGGCAATAATAATGCATTGGAATAAGGTCCCTACGGCCTCTCTCTACCTCGACGACGTCCGATCCAGCTCCGGCGAAAGATTCAGTGGTATTAGGTTTTGCTAGATATGTTGGTTCAGATTGGATCTTGTCACTTTGTGTGCCAATCAGGAGAAAGAGTTTGCTGTTTTTTTATGTGGAGACGTTGACCTCTTCATTGGGTTTGTTCCATGGTAATGTCCAATTTCTCCAACCCTCTGGTTTGGCGATGAAGGATTGCAAGCATGCGCTGTTTGCAGTGATCGCCCGACCCATGTTCTTTCAGTGGTTTCTAGGTCTCTTTGTGAGCGATGAGTGGTTATTGCAGTATTCAAAGCCTTGTATGATAAGTATGTTTGCACGTGTCTATCACTTACTTCCTTTTCAGTGCAATTCTGAAACTCCGACGGGTGGCGAACAATCATTGGAAGAACACGTATGAAGAGTTCTTCGGTGTAAATTAATTTTTCAGAGATCGTTAGGTGTCAAATTGTCCTTTGTTTTGTATTGGCTACTGTTTCCCTTGATGAATGTCATATATCAGATACTCTTTTGGGTGTCTTTCTCAATTAAAAAACATCCAGCGTATGTGTTCCCCTATACAAGTAGTAGACCATGAGTGTTAGGACCAAGTTTAACAGTTTGCTCAGAAAATATCTTCTGCCCCGCTTTATTAATAATGTTCATGAAAAGAGGGCTTTGGTTCAGGCCGGGTCAGCCCATTAGTCCCGGTTCAGTCCAGAACCGGGACCAATGGGGGCACTGGTCCCGGTTCGTGAGGCCAGGGGCCTGCCGGGCCTCGTGGGGGCATTGGTCCCGGTTCGTCTGGCCCCTTTGGTCCCGGTTGGTGGGACGAACCGGGACCAATGGGCCTCGCTCCTGGCCCACCACCATTGGTCCCGGTTGGTGGCTTGAACCGGGACCACAGGCTGCCCTTTAGTCCCGGTTCATGCCACGAACCGGGACCAATGAGGTGCCTATATATACCCCTCGCCCGCGAGCAGAGCACTCCAGTGCTCTGTTTTTCTCTGGCCGGCGAGGGGAGGGCTTTGTGGTGCTCTAGCTCACCTCCTATGCACATGAGGTGTTCGATGAAATGCCCGAGCCACACTAGTTAAGCTTTCTCCTCTCGAAGCTCGACCTCAAAGCTCCATTTTCCTCGAGATTTGTCTAGGTTTAGCGGCCCGTCACGTCCCATTCCCGTCTTCACCGCCGTCGATCGCCCGCGCCGATCTCGTCGCCGGCACCACCGTGGTGAGCCTCTTGTTCTTATCTTCTTTCTGAAAGAAAAAATTCTTACTTTAGATAGATACTTGTCTAATTTTCTTACTATTGTATTGCTTGTTATTATATAGTGCGATGGTTTTGGTATCCGCCCCCGTCGGCCCTCGTCCTGTCTATGATTCGGATGTGGTATATATTATCTTTATAACTATTGGTTCATTTATTGTTTATGAAAATTATGCCGACCAACGTGACATAGATTTTATTTATCTAGGAGGTATGTGAACCGGAAATTCCAACCGACCCTATTGTCGAGAGGTTAAATTTAGTTGAAGAAGAAAACAATTTCTTGAAGGAAAAAATAAAAAAAATTGAGGAGGAGAAGATGATATTGGAGTTGCATGTTGCGGATGTCGTCGATGATCACAAGATCAAGATGGATGCAATGCGCTTGAAGATTAGAAAGATTAGAAAATATGCCATTCATACCGAGGCTTGGTATCATTATGCCGTTGGATCAATTGTTACCTTGGTTGCGATTATGATCGCATTTGTTTTCGCATTGAAATGTTTTACATAGTTTCAATGTATGGTTTAATTAATTAGATGCTCTGGAGAGCTATATGTTGTTAGATGAGAACTATGTATGTACTTTGGTTTTAATGTGATGATGAACTTCTATTAATTTGGTCACTTAATTATCTATTCATGATGTTCTGTAATGGTTTTTGACACACTTAATTATATATAATGCACGCAGATGAACCGGCAATGGATGTACGGTGACAGACACACCTCCGAGTACATTAAGGGCGTGCATGATTTTCTCGAAGTGGCTGAGGCAAACAAGCAGAATGGTTTTATGTGTTGTCCATGCCCTAAATGTGGGAATACGAAGTCTTACTCTGACCGGAAAATCCTTCACACCCACCTGCTTTACAAGGGTTTCATGCCACACTATAATGTTTGGACGAGGCACGGAGAAATAGGGGTTATGATGGAAGACGGCGAAGAAGAAGAGGACGATGACAACTATGTGCCCCCTGAATACGGTGATGCTGCAACGGGGGAAGCTGCTGAAGATCAAGAGGAACCAGACGATGTGCCCAATGATGCTGCAACGGGGGAAGCTGCTGAAGATCAAGAGGAACCAGTGCCCGATGATGATGATCTCCGCCGGGTCATTGTCGATGCAAGGACGCAATGCGAAAGTCAAAAGGAGAAGCTGAAGTTCGATCGCATGTTAGAGGATCACAAAAAAGGGTTGTACCCCAATTGCGAAGATGGCAACACAAAGCTCGGTACCGTACTGGAATTGCTGCAGTGGAAGGCAGAGAATGTTGTGCCTGACAAAGGATTTGAGAAGCTATTGAAAATATTGAAGAAGAAGCTTCCAAAGGATAACGAATTGCCCGACAGTACATACGCAGCAAAGAAGGTCGTATGCCCTCTAGGATTGGAGGTGCAGAAGATACATGCATGCCCTAATGACTGCATCCTCTACCGCGGTGCGTACAAGGATCTGAACGCATGCCCGGTATGCGGTGCATTGCGGTATAAGATCAGACGAGATGACCCTGGTGATGTTGACGGCGAGCCCCCCAGGAAGAGGGTTCCTGCGAAGGTGATGTGGTATGCTCCTATAATACCACGGTTGAAACGTCTGTTCAGAAACGAAGAGCATGCCAAGTTGATGCGATGGCACAGTGAGGACCGTAAGAAAGACGGGAAGTTGAGAGCACCCGCTGACGGGTCGCAGTGGAGAAAAATCGAGAGAAAGTACTGGGCTGAGTTTGCAGCTGACCCAAGGAACGTATGGTTTGGTTTAAGCGCGGATGGCATTAATCCTTTCGGGGAGCAGAGCAGCAATCACAGCACCTGGCCCGTGACTCTATGTATGTATAACCTTCCTCCTTGGATGTGCATGAAGCGGAAGTTCATTATGATGCCAGTTCTCATCCAAGGCCCTAAGCAACCCGGCAACGACATTGATGTGTACCTAAGGCCATTAGTTGAAGAACTTTTACAGCTGTGGAATGGAAACGGTGTACGTACGTGGGATGAGCACAAACAGGAGGAATTTAACCTGCACGCGTTGCTGTTTGTAACCATCAACGATTGGCCCGCTCTCAGTAACCTTTCAGGACAGACAAACAAGGGATACCACGCATGCACGCACTGTTTAGATGACACTGAAAGTATATACCTGGACAAATGCAGGAAGAATGTGTACCTGGGCCATCGTCGATTTCTTCCGACCAACCATCAATGTCGAAAGAAAGGCAAGCATTTCAAAGGCGAGGCAGATCACCGGAAGAAGCCCGCCATGCGTACCGGTGATCACGTACTTGCTATGGTCAATGATTTACACGTAATCTTTGGAAAGGGTCCCGGCGGACTAGCTGTTCCGAATGACGCTGAGGGACACGCACCCATGTGGAAGAAGAAATCTATATTTTGGGACCTACCCTACTGGAAAGACCTAGAGGTCCGCTCTTCAATCGACGTGATGCACGTGACGAAGAACCTTTGCGTGAACCTGCTAGGCTTCTTGGGCGTGTATGGGAAGACAAAAGATACACCTGAGGCACGGGAGGACCTGCAACGTTTGCACGAAAAAGACGGCATGCCTCCGAAGCAGTATGAAGGTCCTGCCAGCTACGCTCTTACGAAAGAAGAGAAAGAAATCTTCTTTGAATGCCTGCTCAGTATGAAGGTCCCGACTGGCTTCTCGTCGAATATAAAGGGAATAATAAATATGCCAGAGAAAAAGTTCCAGAACCTAAAGTCTCATGACTGCCACGTGATTATGACGCAACTGCTTCCGGTTGCATTGAGGGGGCTTCTACCGGAAAACGTCCGATTAGCCATTGTGAAGCTATGTGCATTCCTCAATGCAATCTCTCAGAAGGTGATCGATCCAGAAATCATACCAAGGCTAAGGAGTGATGTGGCGCAATGTCTTGTCAGTTTCGAGCTGGTGTTCCCACCATCCTTCTTCAATATCATGACGCACGTCCTAGTTCATCTAGTCGACGAGATTGTCATTCTGGGGCCCGTATTTCTACACAATATGTTCCCCTTTGAGAGGTTCATGGGAGTCCTAAAGAAATATGTCCGTAACCGCGCTAGGCCAGAAGGAAGCATCTCCATGGGCCATCAAACAGAGGATGTCATTGGGTTTTGTGTTGACTTCATTCCTGGCCTTAAGAAGATAGGTCTCCCTAAATCGCGGTATGAGGGGAGACTGACTGGAAAAGGCACGCTAGGAGCGGACTCAATAATATGCAGGGACGGGCATTCTTGGTCTCAAGCACACTACACAGTTCTACAGAACTCTACCTTGGTGACCCCGTATGTCGATGAACACAAGAACAGTCTGCGCTCCAAACACCCGGAGCAGTGTGACGACTGGATTACATGTGAACACATCAGGACTTTCAGCAGTTGGTTGGAAACACGTCTCAGAGGTGACACCACTGTTTGTGATGAGTTGTACTCGTTGTCCAGGGGGCCATCTTCGACTGTATTGACTTACAAAGGATACGAGATAAATGGGAATACATTTTACACGATCGCCCAAGATCAAAAGAGCACCAACCAAAACAGCGGTGTCTACTTTGATGCAGCAACCGAGAGGGGAAAGGACACATATTATGGTTACATAATGGACATATGGGAACTTGACTACGGACATGATTTTAAGGTCCCTTTGTTTAAGTGCAAATGGGTCAATCTGTCAGGAGGCGGGGTACAGGTAGACCCACAGTACGGAATGACAACAGTGGATCTGAACAATCTTGGGTACACTGACGAACCGTTCGTCCTAGCCAATGATGTGGCACAGGTTATTTATGTGAATGACATGTCTACCAGACCGAGAAAATAAAAGATAAGGAAGCGAATACATCATACGATGAGCCAAAGCGCCACATAGTTCTTTCAGGAAAAAGGGACATTGTGGGAGTGGAGGGCAAGACAGACATGTCTGAAGATTATGAAAAGTTTCATGAAATTCCTCCCTTCAAAGTCAAGGCTGACCCAAGCATCCTGATAAACGATGAAGATTATCCATGGTTACGGCGCAATAAGCAAATGACACAAGCGAAGAAAAAGTGAAGACTTTCTCCCGCAACTATTATGATGATACCATGCCAACTTTGTAACAGACGAGTATGATACCATTGTCCGTTTTGTACACGAAGTGCATCCAGTTTTTGCCGTAACCCTCTCAACTTTCTTGCACATGCTATGTGGATGAAATGATGATACCATGCCAACTTTCAACCTTTTCAGAGTTCATTTGAAATGCTTTTCAATTTCAGGGTCTTATAGCTCAAAATAATCAATAAATGCATGAAAAATAACAAATGAAGTCAGAAAGGGTTGAAAATTGATGATGTGGCTTTGAATGGTGCATTTTGAACACACAAAAAGTCAGGAGTTCAAATAAGTTTTAAAAAATGAAATCCCTTTGTAACAGACGAGTTTCCGTATGAAATCCTGATACTTCGAAAGAGATTGTCCGTTTTGTACACGAAGTGCATCCAGTTTTTGCCGTAACCCTCTCAACTTTCTTGCACATGCTATGTGGATGAAATGATGATACCATGCCAACTTTCAACCTTTTCAGAGTTCATTTGAAATGCTTTTCAATTTTAGGGTCTTATAGCTCAAAATAATCAGTAAATGCATGAAAATGGTGCATGAAAAATAACAAATAAAATAAATAAGTAATTAGAAACAAAATAATATAAACTTTAATAAAATATATAAGTAGAAACAAAATAAAATAAACTTTAATAACATAAATAAAATTTATGAAACTAAAATTATCAAAGTATTTTCTGTTCAAAACATTATAAGCAACCTCTAGTATTATTGAAACTAAAATTATATAAAATTGATGCAACTAAAATTATCGAAGTATTTTCTGTTCAAAATCATTGAAAGCAAAAAGAATTTTCATAAAGAACTTTTTTTGTTAGAAACTTTAATAGCAAAAAGAATTATCATAAAGTAAAATAAATAAGTAATTAGAAACAAAATAAAATAAAATAAATAAGTTTTTGTTGTAAGTAGAAACAAAACAAAATAAATAAAGCAAAAAAGAAAACAAAAAACAGGCAAAAAATAAAAATTATGCCACCTACTGGGCCACCACGGCCTGAATACGACAAGAAACCCATCCATGGGCCAGGATTCAGGCCCGCAGAAGGCCCAGTAGGCCCACAGGCATGTACAGAGAGGTTAGGCCCGTAAGCCTGCTTTAGAGAGGAGCTAGACAGCTCAGGCGCACCGCACCTTATAAACAGGTGCGGCTCTCTCTCAGCTAGCGAGGTGGGACTAAACTCCCACCACCACGCCGTTGTGCAAGGCTTTCCGTCCCGGTTGGTGGCACCAACCGGGACCAATGCCCCCCTTTACTCCCGGTTGGTGCCACCAACCGGGACCAAAGGCCGCTGCTTCCCGCCCTTTGGGCTGCTGAAAAGAGGCCTTTGGTCCCGGTTGGTGGCACCAACCGGGACTAAAGGGTGTCTTTGGTCCCGGTTGGTGCTATGAACCGGGACCAAAGGCCTGGGTATATAAGTAGCACTTAGGAAAATTTGACGAACTCATCGCCAGTTGCCCCGACGACGCCGAGCTCATCAACGCCGCTAGGCTTCCCAGATCGACGCCGTCCGCTGCCCCGATGCCGCCCGCCGCCCAGACGCTGTCCGCGCGCCCCCGTCGTCACCCCTGCCCCGTCGCCGCCAGGCTGCCCCGACGCCGCCCGCCGCCCCCGCCGACGCCATCGTCGTCGCCCGCGCCCATCGTCGTCGTCGCCGTCGCCCGCGCCCATCATCGCCGTCGCTGCGGGGAAGCACCACGCCGGCTCCCGCGACCCGTTCATCCCCGAGGCCTTCGTCCGCCGCCGCACCGATTCCGGCCGGCGACCTCGACCCCTCCCTGCGCTGTGAGCCCCTGCCTCCCCTTTCCTTCTCATTGCCGTCCCCGCACGCCATCCGTAAGCGCGCGCCACCGCCAACCATCGTCATCGTCGCCGACCACCGGCCTATTTTTCTTTTTTTTTTGTTACGATGTATGTATGTATGTATGTTCACTGTATAATGCTCTGTATATGTTGTATATGCTCATTTAAGAAAATGTTCATATGTAACATTTAAGAAAAAAAGTAAATGTATGTATGTTCATATGCAAAGAATTATTTTTGGATGAAATGAGATGAGATGAGATGTGTTTTGTGTTGGAGAAGAAAAGAGGAAGAAGGAAGAAGGAAGAAGGAAGAAGAAGGAAAAGAGGGTCGAGGGGGGGTCAATATACCCCCTCCCTGATAACATTTTTTCCATGTATATATGCAAAAGTTACATTTTTAGAAAAGTTTTATATATCTAGCTAGGAAAGGAAGAAGAAGAAAAAGAATGAGAGGAAAAGGAAATAAGAGGAAGAAAGGAGAAGAAGAGGAGAGGAAGAAGAGGAGAAATAAATAAGAAGAAGAAAAAAGAAAAAAAGAAGAGGAGAAGAAGAAAGGAATAGAGGAGAAGAAGAGAAAATAGAATATTCTATTTTCTCTTCTTCTCCTCTATTCCTTTCTTCTTCTCCTCTTTTTTTCTTCTTTTTTTCTTCAATCTTCTCCTCTATTAATATCTTCTTCTCCTCTTTTTATTTCTTCTTCGTCTTCTTATTTTTTATCGGATATGTCGTTGTCGATATACCCCGTGTCCCGATAACTTCAACACGAGGGGGGGGTTCGACCTACCCCCTCCCCGATAACATTATTTTCCCATGTATGTATGTCGTCGTTGTCGATATAACCCCCTCCCGGATAACTTCGACCGTGATAACTTATACCACGGGAGCACCCCCCGGCCCTCTCGCTCGACCAAAACTCTCGAGGACACCCAAACCCTAGAAAAAAACGATGTCGGTCTCCTACCCCCTCCCGCCGCGCCCCTACCCTTGAAGCGTTGCCGAGGCCACCCCAAACCCGGAATAAGCTAGGTCTACGTTTGCACTAATATATCCACCTGCTGTCATGTTTGTGTAATAATTGCCATGTTGTAATATTTGCAGAAACAATGGAGCACGGACGAGACGAGGAAGCAGAAGAGGTGTTGGGGGACATAATCTTAGCCGGAGGTGATGTCTTGTCGTATCTTAACGACAATGATGGTCTGGAAGAACAGGGTGAAGAAGCAGGCTACGGTGATCGAAGAGTGGAGGAGGAAAGACATGATTATGATGGCTCCGGTGACCCAATGCTGGTGCAAGAAGGAGCCCGTGGTGACGGCTCCGGTGACCGAACAGAGTCCGGCCAGGTAAATATATTAGTTAAGCCTGTGCTGACTAGCTAATTGATGCATTCATTGTTTTGGTATGTACACATATTAATTAACTCTCGTCTTTCTTCTTTTTTCTAGCCCTCCGGATCGAGCACAACTTCGGTAAAGAGACGAGGCCCGAAGAGAAAGTTGCGCTCGGATGAAAGGTTTGAGATCACAGCAATCGCGCGCGACGGCCAACCGATTGAACCCATCCGGACAAAGGAAGCATTTGCTGCTCAGTGCGGGGTTCTTGTTAGGGACAAGATCCCGATCAGCATCCACCAATGGTATAAGCCTAAGAAGGAAGACCCTGAGGTGTCTTATGTCAATGATATGCAGAAAGATGATCTTTGGACTGAGCTGAAGGCAAATTTCACCCTACCGCCAGAGGAGGATCCGGAGAAGCCAGTTAAAGAGCAATTAATCAAGTCTCATGCTCTTAAGAAGATGGCAGACCTATTCAGGAGGTGGAAGAATGAGCTGAAAACGTTTGTCGACAAAGAAGAGACACCAGAATTCATCGGCAAATATGAGAAGATCAGAGATCACTGGCCCGCATTTGTGGCCCACAAGACATCGGAAAAGAGTAAGAAGTTGTCAGCGACAAACAAGAAAAATGCTGCGAAGAAGAAGCTTCACCATCGCACGGGGTCAGGTGGCTACCTCAAAGCCCGGCCTAAGTGGGCCAAGGCTGAGAATGATCTGCTTGATAAAGGGATCGAACCAGAGACAATGAACTGGCCAGACCGTTGCCGGACTTGGTTCTTCGGGGCTGGCGGAAAATTGGACCCTGTATCAGGGAAGTGCGTTTGGACGGACGAGCTTTTGAGAATACCAGTCAAGAGGCTTCAGCACTATATCGATGCAGCGCAGCAAGGGACGTTCGTTCCAGACAGAGAGAACGACGAGCTCACAATGGCCCTCGGGAATCCTGAGCACCCTGGACGGACACGAGGCACGCCAGGCTCCGTTCCGTGGAAGGCTGGTTTTCCGGACGCAGGCGGTTACAAAAGCCAGGAGAGGAGGAAAAAAGTGGAGTAGACCCAAATTCAGAAGCTGCACGAAAGGGTTCAAGCGCTAGAGGAACGAGACGGCAATCGACCTGCCGAAACTACCCCCGAAGCTACCCCGCCATCTCAGCGGAGAAGCAGCGTGGCTTCCACCGAGCTGCTTCAGCCGGAGCATGTCTTGACGGCTCCTGCTAGCTACCCCGTGGATGCTATCACGGAGTCTCAACATTGCCACCTTATGACGCAATGGCAGAACTTCAAAGTCAAGGCGGCTGTCGGCTCTGTTCGACCTCCTGAACCCGGCGCAACTTTTCACTGTCGTCCGATTCCAGAAGGATATGCTAGGGTGACGGTGGACGAAATAACGGAGGGATTTGAGGACCTCCAGCTTGACCACCCTACCGGTGAAGGGGAGACTCGGCTGGGTTCTGCTCTGAAGACTCCATGCCTATGGCGGAAGGAGCTCATCAACCTTCCGAACTGGACGCCTCCGGCGAGTAAGGGCACTCCGCCTCCTCCGCCTCCTCCTCCGGCGAGTGATCAGGGCACTCAGCCTCCTTCTCCGGCGCGTGGCGGCACTCCGCCTCCCTCCTCCGGCGAGTGATCAGGGCACTCAGCCTCCTTCTCCGGCGCGTGGCGGCACTCCGCCTCCTTCTCCGCCTGCGCCGGCGCGCCCGAGCAGCCAGCCTCCTCCTTCTCCGCCTCGTCAGCAAGGGCGGAAGAGACCCGCCGCCGCTCCGGCTGCTCCGGCGCGTCGTAGTCCTTCTCCTCCGCCTCGTAAGCAAGGAAAGAAGACAGCCGCAGCCGCTCCGTCTGCTCTGCCGGCGTCTAGCAGTACAGCCAGAGGCGGGAGGCAATACAGATTCGGTCCTTCTCTGAAGACTCCAGAGAAGTTACCATACGAGAGGACCGAGGAGGAAACCACGAAGATCGTGCGAGCCGAAGTGACGAACTTCTTTGAAGGGGTGAAAGCAAAGAAACATCCACCTCCGGAGGAGAAGGTAGATCCGGTGAAAGCGAAGCGCACTCTGGCTGCCCTGACAAAACCACCAAAGTCTCCGCCGAGAGGCAACTATGAGCGCATTATTGCAAAGACATTTGTCGAAGCGGAGCGGTCGGGAAGTACTGTCAGTGATCAAAGGTTAAAAGAACGACGAGCTGGGAAAAAAATTGCCCAGCTCGGCGAACAAGCGAACCAATCGTGCCCCCCGCTCAAGGTGTCTAGCGACATCGTCGCTAATGATCCGAGGATGGTGCCCGGTTATAGCAATCTTGGAGATTACCTGCCCGACGATGTACATTATGATTTCTTGGAGGTGGACGAACACAAATACCATTACGGGAAGCCTCTCGTCAAAGATGAAAGATCTCTAACAACGATGATGCGAAGATTACATGATTGGTACATGAAAACCTGCAGAGAGTCTGGGGGGAGGAATACTTTGACGCTGAGAGTTAAAGAGGAGCATGACCTCGTTGGAATTGAACTGTTGAATGTTCCATTTGAGGAGTTCTTCCAGTTTTTCAATCAAAAGGCCCTCGATAAATCAACGGTCACTTGCTACTGTCTGTAAGTAGTACTACTTCTGTCATTAAGTCTCTCTATATAGGTCAGCTCTTTCATTGCATGTATTTATAATTATCCTCACTATATTATGCAGATTGAAGATCGCCGAATTGAAGAAAAGACAAATCGGTGATATTGGATTCATTAACACAAATCTCATAGATGCAACTGAGGTTAAATATCATGCCGAAAATACCGAGGCCAACTTGCTACGATCGTTGGTAATAAATGAAAACAAAGATATAATACTCTTTCCTTACAACTTCAAGTGAGTGTTACTGTCTTGTGCATATTCGGTTTCCCTTATTAGTCCAGGTTATAGTAATGTAATTGATGACTTATGCATGCGTGCGCAGCTTCCACTATATTCTCCTAGAGATTAAGCTTGAGCAGGGAGTAGTAACCGTCTTAGACTCGAGACGAAAAGATCCCCAGGACTATGCGGACATGACTCAAATGCTCGAGAAGTAAGTTAAATCGATCATTATCCACCATATCAGCAACTTTGTTCATTTCCTGATATCAAGTAATTGTTTTCTTTGTCTGGCAGGGTTTGGAGAAAATTCACCAAAAAAGCTCCGGGACTGCCGAAGAAGCTGCAATTTAGACACCCGAAAGTAAGTACTATAGTAGCATGTTCCGCGCATCTCCTAGTGATTCAAGCGCTAGTTTCATCAATACCATTTAGCATGCTTGCTTATCAGTTTGATTGACCTCTATTTCTTGTAAAGTGGTTGTGGCAGGAACAAGGGAATGATTTCTGTGGATACTACGTTTGCGAGTCCATCTGCCACACGACCTGTGAGCGGGGCTACTCTGACGAACAATATGAAGTGCGTAAGCAATAATATTCATAATTTTATTTTATTACCATCATTTGTGTTGAGTTTCATTTATTCATATATATATATATGTATTGACCCCCTTCTTCAAATTAGATCTTTCGGATGCGGGATGAACTCCTAGCACCAGATCGTATGCGAGCAATTCAAGAGGAATTGGCGGCATTCTTCCTTGACCACGTGATCGCTGAAAACGGAGAATACTATGTGGACCCTGTGTTCATATATAATTAGGAGATTATATTGTAAGAGATAATTATTGTATATATGTAGCCGGTAGTGTCGGATAGATATACGAGAACTTGTTGTTCGACCAATCTCTCGGAGAAGGAGAGGTGGTCGATATCACTTCTCTCTGTATGCATATGTTCATGACGATCTTCTGTTTCCTTCATTTGCTTACTAGCTAGCGTGTCTAGTCCTCTCTATACGTATATAGTACGTAGCGTCGACCAAGCACGGAGATAAGAGAGGACACTTCTCTCTATTAATTAGCTAGCTAACACAATATATGAAACACCTAAATTAACCCCCCAAAACCCCCAACCCCCCCCCCCTTCAAAAAAAACAAAAACCCCAGCCCCTGAAATGCTGACGCGTGGATGCCTATTGGTCCCGGTTAGTGCCACCAACCGGGACCAAAGGCCCTCCTGCCTGGGCTCGCCGCACCGGCCACGTGGAGGCCCATCTGTCCCGGTTCGTGTAAGAACCGGGACTAAAGGGCTAGGGCATTAGTAACGACCCTTTAGTCCCGGTTCAAAAACCGGGACAAAAGGCCCTTACCAACCGGGACAGATGACCCTTTTTCTACTAGTTCAGTACAAAAAAGGTAAAACTAAGGTGAATGGGGCGAACAACAAAGTAAGCCAAAACAAAAACAAAGATAAGTAGCAGCAAGCAAGCTAAACAGACGGTGCTAGACATCAAGCCACCTCCTATAGACTATTGCTTAGTGCATCAAATTCGTCCCTGTCCTTGCGTCTAGTGAATGGCCACCATTGCTGGTTAAGACATAAAGTCGAAGATGCGATCGAAGTGAGCATGCTCTATCTCATGGTTTGTTACATGTAGACATGGAGCCACCATGTATGTATAACCATATTTACTATCAAACTATTTGCCACGAAAGGGCACTACAAGTTTGTTTTGTTGGTGATGCTGATCAATTAAGAGATGATGTGTATTGTGGATTTTATATTTTTATAATAAAATTATGATTGTGTCCGTCCTATGATGCAGAAGTCTGGCCAATTCCCCCCTATTATCTAGAGTATAATAGGAAACGATGTATGTTGGTTAATTTAGCTTGAAGACCTCAAAGCCGCATGGTCTAGGAGGAACGGTTGCGGCACACAATTTCTTGGAAGTTAGAATCTACGCCAATAATTACGGGTCACATTTACATTTAATGATGTCCATACACAAGATCGATGGACACTGGCTTAATGTGTAGAAGATCTTGCCGAATCAAAACCGCAAATTCGTTGTGTATCGTAGCTGATCTGATATAGTTTGAATGATATGTCTTCTTGTTATGCATGCTTAATAAATAGTGACATTTCTTTTGTATCTTGCCCCTTCCGATGAAGTACAACATAACTTCAAAACTCATTAATTGACGAGATAAACAACCGTCCTTGCTTGTTGGTGAGATGGTGAAGTGCCAGGTCACTACGCCGCTCCTTTTATATGAGACCAACAGGAGAAGCAATTTCGGCATGTATGTCTTCTTCATTTGCTATGGATAGAACATGCGGGGAGGGGTTGATCGACGGTGATGGGCAGCATCAATGATTTAGTGACAACAAATGATGCGAATGAGATACATCAGAAACATGCACCAGAGCGCATGGTCGACGATTAGCTACCCAAATAGAGAAACGAGCGGCGTGGTTGTGTACGTACGTACCAACTTGTGTTTTCTTGGAGCAACAACTTGTTGCGGTACTACTATGTGCCCATATGAGTAGGTACGTAAATGTGGTGGTTGGCAGGAAAATTGACCGCTTGCCGCGAGATTGGAGGAATGGAGGTGCACTACCAATCGACGAATGGGGCTGTGGGAGCTAACCTAGCTAACAACAACCCCTCAAGTATGCGTGGGGCACCAGCTAGGCGTCAAGATGAACGGGTGCTCTGCTGCAATGGGTCTGCAGTAGGGCAGGCAGTACAGAACTCGGGCTAGCACGGATCAACGCCACTCTTACTATTAATTTGTACTAATACCATGATAATTCAAAATGCACCACCTGCTGGGTTCCAAACACAATACAAACAAATGAACCCGAAATTATCTCACAGTCTTGTTATATACATACATACAAAGTTACTTGCAGCAGTGAGTTTTTTTTTTACATAACTTGCAGCACTGAGTTATCAAGGCGCATGTCATATAAGCCTGCCCTACTATTGCTCCAGCTGTGGCCGCCGTGAAAAGCTAGCGCCGGGAACACCGGTGTAGAGAGAAGTTCTGGTTCTTGTAGTGTCATGGCGATAGTGGTATACTTCCAATGCATGGTAGCACTACCAAAATATTATCTAAAATGTTAAAAACTATTAGCATGCATCTAATGTATATCCCCATAACAACAAATACTTGTATGTCATGCCATCAATTTTGATAATCTAATTTAGTCTAGACCAAGGATTTGGCTACTGATTAAAAACATACCGTGTATGGCCGTAATTGCTATTTACTGGATGCGAGTTTCAAATAAAATTTGAATTAGATTTCTTTTTTTTGGATAATAGTAATGTGAACCACGAAACTGCCTTGTAGCAGTTCTAGTCCAACGAAGAGTTTGCCATATCCTTTTGCATGAGGTCCCTAGTTCTAGTTCTGCCTCGTTGCACAGATTGAGGTGGCCACCAAAAAGTTTTCTTTAGATTCATCTCTGCACATCCGAAGGCTAACTTCGAGGATGAGATGCAAACTATGGACGATGGCTTGACGCAGAGGATGGTTGCACATTGGCGACAGTGGCATCGCATGTAGCTGTTAGGATCATGAAAAAATGGTGGGGACAACACATGAGTTACTTCGATTGGTGCTACTTGAACACCCAGTCTTGAGCGTCAAGGTGAAAGCCTAGGTCTGACCAACTTGGTTATACCTGACAATGGTGATGTTTTTGCGTCGTTCCAAAAAGATCGTCAAAAAGTTTCTTCGTGTTTGGACCTTTGTAGGTATCAATTTTCTGTAAAACCAAGTACAAGCAGAAAGCAACAACTGGCACTCGGCACTGTTTTAATATGTTAGTCAAGAAAAATAATATAAGAATGATATCCAAAATATGTAATAATGGTAATATAATTGCATTGAACAATAAAAAAATTTATAGATACGTTTGAGACGTATCACAAACATGCTAGCCTTATCTATGGATGGCTCCTTCTTGGTGTCGGATGGCACGGTGGCAGCCAGCACGGTCCGTATGAGGCATGATGGAAGTGTGATCTTTGCAACTTACTGATTGTTCTTTAAATGCAATGATGCCCTAGAGGCAGAGATATATAGATGCAATAATGCAAGGTATGTCACTCAGGTATCCAACAGACCGACCACCCCATTTTGGTTCAATTGGAATCTTCGGTTGCTTTGTCCATCTTTACTGGTGATTGCATGGATCGCTTGGCATACAGACATCATTCCGCGGAGATTAACTTTTGATGGCTGACAGGGAATATATTCCTCAGAAGTTTCGATGGGAACAAAACAGAGTTGCAGATCATATTGCAAGTTATAATCGTACCGTATTTAGAATTGTTGTTTGTTGTTGTGTTGGTCTTCATTGGCTGGTCTCCGCAAAGTAGGATGAAAATCCTTGTCCACGTCATCTTCGTCCGGACGTGACAATGATGATGCAAGGACATTTGTCCCTTCTTGAAGGCATTGCTGCATAAATCGACTTAGTTGTAGGTGTTTATTTCATATCTTGTAACTGTTCGGATGTGGTTTCTTTTGTTATGTACTCTTTCATTAATTAATAACAATGGCTGCGTGCATCACTTGATGCAGAGGTCGGGGGTTTAACCTCCTTTTCAACGAAAAAAAACATAGAGGCCTCCCTTGTATTGAATTTTGTTTTTGCTCTGGATTGTAACTCTATAATAATGAAATAAAAATCACACATTCCCTCGCAGAAAAAAAAGATGGACAACACTGGCTTCATGTGCAGAAGATCTTACTGGTAGAACTCGGAAATTATGTTTTGTACATAGCTCCGATATATTTTTTAAAATGATATGTCTTCATGTTGCGCCTTCTAAATAAACAATGCTAATTCTTTTGATCTTTTCCCCCTTCCTACGAAGTAGATCGCAACTTGGAAATTCATTAATTGATGACATAAACAATCATCCCTGCCTGTTGGTGAGACATTAAAGTGCAACGTGACTACGCCACTCCTTTTATACGAGACCAATACGTGAAGCAACCTTGACATGTATGTCTCCTTCATTTTCCATGCATAGAACATGCGACGAGGGGTTGATCGCTGATGACGAGAAGAGTCGATGATTTAGTGGCAACAAATGTTGGGAATGAGATACATCGGAAACGTGTGGCAGAGAAAATTCTGAAGGACTACCTACCCAAATAGATAAACAAGGGGCGTCCCAGTCTAATCAAGTACCAATCCATATCATGTATGAGCACCGATTTGTTGCGATACCATGATGAGTTCATACGTAGTTGTGGTAGCTCGTACCAAAGTTGACCGCTTGTCGGGAGGTTGCAGCTGCAATGTCGACTCATGCGGCTGTGTGATCTAACATCACAGTTGAACTTGAGTACTGGGGGGTGGGCTGTAGGCGAGAAACCAGGAAGTATGGGCCAGCTAGCCATCAAGACTCGGATCTGTCTGCCGTAAAACTACTGGAGACATTGGACGACAACGATGGGCCGGCTACCAGCAGGTCTTCGCCTTCATCCGTCGCGCAGCACAACCGCTTGATTTCTGCCGTCCAGGCACCGCTCGCCAGCCACAACCTCTAGCCAAGGAATCTATTTTTCTGGTTTGATTAGAGTTCAACGAATCGGGTAGCGAATCCAGATTGAACCAAGCAAATTTGAACTCCGATGGAGTTCGAGGCCTCTCCGAGCGAATCCAGTAACTATGTAATCCCTGTGATCCTTTTTAGTCTGTATACAAGATATATCTGAAGTCAAACTTCGTCGAGTTTGACCATATTTATATAAAAATATCAACATCTACAATACTAAAAATACACAATATGAAAATTAAATTCATGACGCATCTAATGATACTGGATTTTTATTGTTAATGTTGATATTTTTCCTATTATGTTGGTTAAACTTTACTTAGTTTGACTTCGGACAAATCTTATAATGTAGACATGAAGTCATAGCGTATGCGTACGTAACAAAATTTACTATCAAACTATTGGCTATCAAAAATTTACTGTAGGATTGTTTGGGTGATGAAATTTATCAATTAAGAGATATGGCTATTATGGCTATTATTTTTATAATAAAATCATGATTGTGTGTGTTCTACAATGCAGAAGTTGACACATTTTATCTACTCCCTCCGTCCGGAAATACTTGTCGGAGAAATGGATGTATCTAGACGCATTTTAGTTCTAGATACATCCATTTTTACCCATTTCTTCGACAAGTATTTCCAGACGGAGGGAGTAGTATCTAAAATATTTCAGAACAATGTATGCATGTTTTGTTGTTTTGATTTATTTAGGCTGAAGGAGAGATAGTTGCGCACATTATTGCCTTTTTATAAAGGACATTTTTTATTAACTCATGATGAAGCATCAACGGATACAAAGACAATGAGCAGACATCCGTCCTCTGCATGAGTAAGATGCACACAACCAATATTGAGATACGCACGCAGATAATCGCGCTGGAAAAGAGCAAAGTTATACAAGACCAAAAATATGCGAAGACGGAGGAAAAAAATAACAAACATATGTGAGGTCTAACAGCCGGTTGTAACTACGTTGAATGAGGTCCACCCACAATATCGGCCGGCTTTGGCTTCATGTGCAGAAGATCTTGTTGAATCAAAACTGGAAATTCAGTTTTGTACGTAGCTGATCTGATATGTTTCTGAATGATATGTCTTCATGTTCCGCCTGCTAAATAAATAGCTGACATTTCTTTCTGGCTTTTGCACTTCCTATGAGGTACATCGGAACCTTGAAATTCATTAATCAATGAAATAAACAATCGTCCTTGCTTGTTCGCGGAACAGTAAAGTGCTAGGTCTATGCCACTCCTTTTATATGAGACCAACATGTGAACTTTGACATGTATGTCTCCTTCAATTGCTGAGGAGGCGTTGATCAACAGTGATGGGCAACACCGATGATTTAGTAGCGGCAAATGTCGGGAATGAGATGCATCAAAAATTTGCATCGGAGAAGATCACCGAGTGCATATTGCGTTCCTACTTCGTCTGGTTCTCCTTTGTGTTTCCCTTGAGTACGTACCGACTTGTTGCAATACCACTATGCGCTCTTACATTCTGATAGCTGGTAGCAGACTTGACTGCTTGCCCCCATTGATCACTATGTTAGTTCCCTTTGGATCTTGTTAGTTGGTCTGTCAAGAGAAGTAGTTGGCTAGTTTTTTATGTAGCAACTCCAAACTTTTGTTTTGGTTTGTTCTGCGGCAAAGTATGGTTTCTCCACCCGTTTGGTGATGAAGGGTTGCAATCATGTGTTTTTTGCAGTGATTGCTCAGCCGATGTTCTTCTAGTGGGTTTTAGTTCCAATTGCTAACGATGAGTGGTTATTGTTGTATTTGATGCCTTGTATGGCGATTGTGTTTGCAAGTGCCTTCCACTTACTGGCTTCTTGGTTCAATTTCAAAGTTTGGTGGGTGGTGAACAATCATTGGAAGAAGACGACCAGAGAGGTTTTCCATGTAAATATTATTATAGGTTGTTAGTTGTCAAGTTGTCCTTATTTTGTACCGGCTACAACTTTACTTGATAAATATCATATATTAGACACTCTTTTAGATGTAGTTCTCAATACAAAACATCCAACTTATGCATTCACCTATATGACAAGTACACTATGAGTGTCAGAACCAATACTCATAGTGTAATAGTTTACTCAGGAAAAGATCTATCGCCCTGGTTTGTAAATAAAAGCCAAAGTACTAGCACAAACAAGAATCAGTATAGAAAGGGTAAAACAAAGGTCAATGAGGGCAACAACACAAATAAGCCCAAAGAAAAAACAAATATAAGTACCAGCAAGCAAGCTAAACAGACGGCGTTGGGCCACCATTGTTGGGTATCAAGGTCGTCCCTATCCTTGCATCTAGTGAGCGGCCGCCATTGTTAGGTAGGATATAAAGTTGGAGGTATGATAGAAGTGACCAGGCTCTACCTCAAAGTTGGTTACATGTTGACATGATTCCACCGTACATGTGTAACATCATTTACTGTCAAACTTGCAGCTACGGAGAAGCTACTACAAGTTTGTTTGGTTGATTCCTTTTTTTTTCCGAAATGGAGGTTCACCCACGGGCGTACCCATGTTTAGCTACCCGTGGGCACCGGACACCAGGTGCAAAATCTTTTCTTTGTAAGTATCATGCAAAGTTTCAGTGTGTGACACCCCATCTTTAAATGGAAATTAGGAGTGATTATATGCTAGGACATCCGATCTTTTTCTCTCAGGGTCCGCCCCTGGTTCACCCCCGGCCTATACATCTATGTCGAATGAGGTCCACTGGCAAGGTCGACAGGTACGGACATTGGCTTCATGTGTTGAAGATCTTTCTGAATCAAAACCAAAAATTCAGTTTTGTACTTACCTTTTTTTAGGGTAAGTTTTGTACTTAGCTGGGCTGATATATTTTGAATGATATGTCTTTTTTATTGCGTCTGCTTAATAAATAGCAAGGTTTCTTTCGATCTTTGCTCCGTCCTACAAAGTACAAGGTAACTTCAAAATTCATTGACTGACGAGATAAACAATCGTCCTTGCTTTGTTGGTGCTGTAAAGCCCTAGGCCACTACGGCACCCATTTTTTATATGCGACCAACACGTGAAGTAACTTTGACATATATGTCACCTCTTTTTGCTATGGATAGGTGTCGAGGGGTTGCCGACTGTGATGCATGGGCAGCAATGATGATTTAGTGGAAGACAAATGTTGGGAATGAGACACATCGGAAACTTAACCCAAAGAAGATGCCGATGATCTAGCTACCCAAACAGATAAACAAACGGTGTCCCTGTGTAACCTAGTACCGATCTATTATCAACTGGACTACCGACTTTGCTGCGACACCACTACCTGCTCGTACGTAGCTACTGTTAGGAATCTAATAGTATTAGTATTTGGCTAATTAGGCGATTATCAGATTCCTTAGAATATTCTAACCGGTGGCGTTGTCCAGACAAAGTAGATAGCGAACCATCGTCATGTCTTTTCAAACTGGCGTCGTGTCTTTCCGAAACGACGCGAACCTTGTAACCGGCATGTAAACACGACGGCTCAGGACATATAAGTACCTGCAGTCACTGTCAATGAAATCAATCCTTTCACTTCAATCTTTCTTGTTTCTCTTCACGTTATCAGCACTGCTCGAACCAGAGAATAGGCTACAGGAGAGAAAGAAAGGTGAGAAGAGATGGATTCTCTGCCCGGCCTTGCTTTCGCTTTCGCTCGATTTGTGGCAAGGGAACGCTGGGGCTTCCGTTTTCCTCACCGGACTTTTGGTCCGGCTGCTGCTCGCCGTCGGAACTTCGGCCACCGCCGTCAACGTCGCCTGAACAGGAATGGCGGCCTCCGCCGCCGCAATGCACCATACCATGCTCCTCTTCGTCGCTACGGTTCTGGTGGTGGCCTCCTTCGCCGCCACGCCCATCGCCAGCGCCTTCACTGTGGTCACCGCCGGGTGCACCGCAGCAACTCCCTTGGAGCGCCAGGACCGAGTACCAGGGCGGATGCGCCCAGGAAAGACGTCCTGGTCATGCCCCAAGAGGCTGCTGCCGCACCAAACGCTGTCGATGAACAGGTTGCTGCAGGGGTCGGAATCGAGTACGAGGATGAGGCTTCTGCCTCCAACATCACCACGGATGCCACGGAACTGCCGCCTCCTCCACCGGTGTACGCGCCCATGGAGTGGATGCTTGCCGGACCAAGCGCCGGATGGCTCGTCGATGACCCAGATCGCTACTTCTCCGACGAGGAACTTGCAGCGCCGCCTCCGCCGCTGATGTACTCTTGCCCAGGCTACGGGTACGGATCGGGCCTCCCGTCCCCGACGCCATCTGACGAGGACCCGGAGCACTTCAAGCCGCCGGGCTACGACCCACTGCCGGAGTTCTCCTCGCCGCCTGCTGCAGTCCCTCTGGACGCGCCCAAGCCCCGACTCGTCATCAACCTCCTGCCGAAGGTGAAGACGGAGGAGATCGAGGCCGCTGCGCTGACGCTCGCTCTCCCAGCGCGCCGCGACCTCAACCTCCCGGCGCTGGAAGTGGAGGAGGAGGAGCACCAGGTAGCAGCGCGGCCGTCCGCACTCCCGACGCCCTCACCGGAAGCCCGTGTGCTCCTCCGCCGCTTTGCATCAGCCATGGTTGTCCGCCCCGCTGGAACCCGCGCCGGCACTTGGTCGCCCGAGGCACTCGGCCTCACCGGCCGTGTCGCGGATCTCCGCCCCCATGAGGCCGCCCCCCAACTCCCCTCCTCCTCTGCGGAGGGGCCGCGCCGCCGCTGAAGGAGCCGGCCGTGGGCACCGGCGAGGAGCAGGGCCAAGCACTGGTGATTTGGGAGTGGAGGCATTTGGTGTCGTACCTAATCTATCCTCTGGTCGATCCTTTTTTTAACTGGAATGCTCCAAGCGGTGCCGACACAGGCCATGGACCAAAACAGGCCACGTCTTCTGTCACTCGTGATGTGTAGTACTAATATAATCCTATTTGTATTAGACGTACTCCCAGTTTGTATTTCCTAGCTGAAGATCTATATGGTTTTGTAAATCTATATCGTAGCCCTTACATCCATTTATATCTGTAATATGACATGTTTATTAATATTTGTTTTAGTATATTATAACATGTTATTTGGTACAACAATTGTATTTTGCATTTAATTTTTTTTGTCATGCAATGTTCTCTCATTAATATGAGATAAAAAGGCCAAATAAAATATATGATTATCTTGAATTATATTTGTGCAATCACACAGTAATGGCACTTCTACTGTATATTACAGTTTGCCTATTACTTAGAGGCATTTATTTTTTATGCCTCCATAGTGCTCTTCCAAATATATCAAAATTCGATGATATACACATATATGGCTTACAAATTATAAGTGTTCCTCTAGAACATATTTGTTGTTTAACAAAATAAATTTTACTATCAAGTAAAATTAATCAAATGCATGATCATACATGCAGGAAATATGGCTGACATCAATAAGAAAGAATTCCAAGAACTACAAATAGATGGAAGTAACTATCTATCATGGGCCATGGATATGAAAATATTCTTAAATGGACGTAGTCTCGGTCCTTGCATTGTCGCACCCCTCGAAAATGCTCCAGAAATACCTCAAGTAGTAAAGTATGCAGCATTGCACTACATAAGGCACCATCTCCATCCTGATTTAAAAACTGAATATTTGATGGAGGAGGATCCCTTAGCTTTATGGGACTCCCTCAAGGAGAGATATGACCAACAAAGAGCAGTAATGTTGCCGGAAGCCCAAAGAGAATGGTCTCTTATAAGGTTTCAGGACTTTAAGTCCGTTGCTGCATATAATTCTGCCGTGCATAAAATTAACTCCAAACTAAGATTTTGCAATCAACAAGTTTCGGATGCAGACTTAATAGAGAAAACTTTATGCACTTTCCATCCCTCGATGAGGATATTGCAACAGCAGTATCGTCAACAGAAATACACAAAGTATTCTGAGCTCATATACACATTACTTCAGGCCGAGAAGCATGATGAACTTCTCATGAAGAATCACAATGCTCGCCCAACGGGTGCCATGCCTATCCCTGAAGCACATGCTAATGCTCATTCTACTAGTAAATTTGGAAACCGTAAAAGGAACTTCCAAAAATTCAAGGGAAAATGGAAAAAGAATAATGGTCAAAAGACCAACGGTCAAACTAAGGGGAAAGGTCATTTCAAGAAAAATGATCAAAATGACAACTCTCAAACTTGTCAAAGGTGTGGATGCATGAATCATCGTACTAATCAATGCCGAATTCCCAAGCACCTTGTGGATCTATACATGAAGTATGGAGGAAAAGGCAAACAAGTTCATGGAAATAAAGCTGAAGCTCACTTCAACGCCATTCAAGATAACCCTCAAGCTGGTCCTTCTCAAAGCGATATTCAAGTATACAAGCCAAAGGACAATCTCATCCTCGATGAAGACATGCTTGTGGATTACACCCGAGATGTTTTTGGAGACCTCAGTTAATCTCCATAAACAAATTGATGTCACTTAGCTATTTAAATACTACAAGACGTTATATATTATATAACAATAAGTAGAATAAAGTCTTTCAGACTATGTATATTGCATTATGTGAATCAGACATAATATTGTAATGAATTTATATTTGAGATTGTAATATAAATATTATGTATGTAATTTAATGAATATATGAATAAAAATAAATTTATTCTAAAATATTCTTTTTCTATCTATAGAATTTTAACGGGAACAATCCGATGGAAGAAGAGTTATGTTTAGTGGATAGTGCTACCACTAACACAATTCTAAGGGAAGCAAAATATTTCCAAACTCTTACTAAGAGAAAGGAAAATGTTATGACCATAACAGGAAGTAACAAAGCAATTATTGGTTCAGGAAGAGCCACATTCACACTCCCTATGGGTACTACTATCGTAATTCAGAATGCACTCTTGTATCCTGAATCTACACGTACCCTTATAAGTTTCAAAGATATCCGATCTAACAATTTCCATCTAAAAACAATAGAGGTGGATAACAAAGAATATTTGCTTTTAACAAAAAGCAACGGATATGAGGAACAAACTCTTGAAAAATTCCCTTCATTTTCATCTGGATTATACTTTACATACATAAAACCCGTACCTTATGTTGCGTACAAAATAATTTTTCAAAATCTTGATAAATTCAAGACCTGGCATGATCGCCTTGGTCATCCTGGAATAGGTATGATGAGAAAAATTATAAGTAATTCTGTTGGTCATAATTTACCAATTAAAAGATTTCCCAAATCATCAGATTTTGTATGCACCGCCTGTGCTACCGGGAAATTAATTATTAAGCCATCTTATCTTAAAGTTAAAAATGAGTCGCTTAATTTTCTTGAAAGAATTCAAGGAGATATATGTGGTCCAATACAACCTCTATCCGGACCATTTAGGTACTTCATGGTGCTCATCGATGCATCTACTAGATGGTCACATGTGTGTCTATTATCCACACGTAACCATGCCTTTGCCAAATTAATTGCTCAAATTATCAAATTGAGAGCAAATCATCCTGAACACAGGATAAAAACAATAAGAATGGACAATGCTGCTGAATTTAGTTCACGCGCATTTAATGATTATTGTATGGCTTTAGGAATCCATCTTGAACATTCAGTACCCTATGTGCACACTCAAAATGGAATGGCTGAATCTTTAATCAAAAGAGTAAAATTAATTGCTAGACCACTATTACAGAATTGCAATTTACCAACCTCTTGTTGGGGACATGCGGTTTTACACGCCGCAGATCTGATACAAGTCAGACCAACTGCATATCATGAAACCTCCCCATTTCAAATAGTACGTGGCAATCAGCCAAGTATTTCCCATCTGCGAAAATTCGGTTGCGCTGTATACGTACCGATATCACCACCGCAGCGTACCTCTATGGGACCCCATAGAAAATTAGGAATCTATGTGGGATATAATTCTCCGTCAATTATAAAATATTTAGAACCCCTAACAGGGGACCTGTTCACAGCCCGGTACGCTGACTCAATTTTTGATGAGGACCATTTCCCGGCATTAGGGGGAGAAACAAACCACAAAGAATGCCAGGAAATAAATTGGAATGTAACAGACATTCAGTCCTTAGATCCACGTACTAAAGAATCTGAATCTGAAGTTCAGAAAATTATAGATTTGCAACACTTTGCAAATAACCTGCCAGACGCATTTACTGATCACAAAGGTGTCACTAAATCTTATATCCCCGCAGTTAATGCACCAGAAAGAGTAGAGGTATCAAATAAGACTACTCAACTCCCAATTACAAATAAAAGGGGGAGAAATCTGGTCACAGCGGAAAAGGCTTCTCTAAAGCCTCCACAAAAACAAAGAAAATCAAAATCTATGACAATAAATGCAAATCAACCTCAAGTTGAGGACACCAATTGATGTTCAACATCAAGAACCCAACATAAATGTGCACACAAATTATAATGTTGGGGTATCGAAACAATCAGACTCCGTTGTTATGGGAAATCATACGGAGCCTGAAGAAATTAATGAAATATCCATAAATTATATTGATTCAGGAGAAACATACAATAGAAGCACTACAGTTGTCGACACAGATTTCTCCTCGAAAATTGTTGAAACCCTTCAACTGGATCCAGAGCCAAAATCTATGAAAGAGTGCCTCAAGCGCTCGGATTGGCCTAAATGGAAGGAAGCAATTGAGGCAGAATTACACTCGCTTAATAAAAGAGAGGTATTTTCTAAAATAATACCTACTCCTCATAAAGTTTTCCCTGTGGGAGCAAAATGGGTTTTTGTTCGAAAAAGGAACGAAAAAAATGAGGTGGTGAGATATAAAGCGAGACTAGTAGCTCAAGGGTTTACGCAGAGACCCGGTATCGACTACGACGATACATATTCTCCTGTAATGAATGGAATTACATTTCGATACTTAATATCTTTGGCAGTACAAATGAATCTACCAATGTAGTTAATGGATGTAGTGACCGCTTATCTGTATGGGTCACTCGATGCGGAAATTTATATGAAAGTGCCTGATGGACTTAAAATTCCGAATCCAAATATAAATCATAACATGTATTGTGTAAAACTACAAAAGTCACTCTATGGCTTGAAGCAGTCGGGTAAAATGTGGTATAACCGACTCAGTGAGTTCCTTCTCAGTAAAGGGTACTCTAATAACAATGATTGCCCATGCGTATTTATAAACAAATCCTCTAAGGGATTTTGCATCATCTCAGTATATGTTGATGATCTCAACATAATTGGTAACGCATCAGATATAACTGTAGCACGCAATCATTTAATGACGGAGTTTGAGATGAAAGATTTGGGAAGAACCAAATTCTGCTTAGGTATACAACTTGAGCATTTTCCCTCAGGAATACTCGTTTATCAACCCGCTTACATTCAGAAAATTTTGGAAAAATTCAACATGGATAAATCATATCCATCCAAAACACCTATGGTCGTCAGATCCCTTGATATGAACAAGGATCCTTTTAGACCAAGGGATGATAACGAGGAGGTATTGGGACCTGAGTTTCCATACCCCAGTGCCATAGGAGCACTAATGTACCTCGCAAATTGTACTAGACCAGACATTGCCTTTGCGGTAAATTTACTGGCTCGACATAGTGCAGCTCCAACAAAACGCCATTGGACAGGAGTAAAGAATATCTTCAGATATTTACAAGGTACTAAAGATCTTGGTTTATTCTATCGGAAAAATCAAGACATGACCCTGATTGGTTATTGTGACGCTGGATATCTTTCTGATCCCCATAATGCCAGGTCACAAACAGGGTTTGTATTTTTATATGGTGGAACCGCTATTTCATGGAATTCAACAAAACAGACTTTAGTAGCTACCTCCACTAATCACTCTGAAATAATTGCATTATTCGAAGCCTCACGAGAATGTGTATGGCTCCGCAGAGTAATAAATCATATTCAGACATCATGTGGTATTGGTTCATTACAATCACCAACCATTATCTATGAAGATAATGCTGCATGTGTTGCTCAAATGCATATGGGATATATTAAAAGTAATATCACAAAACATATCTCTCCAAAACTATTTTTTCCTCATGAATTACAGAAAGATGGAGAGATTGATATTTTGCAAATAAAATCTTGTGACAATCTTGCGGATTTGTTCACTAAGTCTTTACCAGGAGCAGCATTTCAAAAATGCATTCATGGCATTGGTATGAGACGACTACGAAATTTGCAATGTTCAGGGGGAGAAATTTCCTAGAACTAAACTTATGAGCTTTCCAACGGATTTCTCATGTGGTTTTAATAAGTGATTAAATATACTAACGATATGTCAAATTTCTATAGTTTCTATTATATTTCCTACAGGGACATAAATAGTACGAGATTAAAGATTCTCAAAATTACAAGATCAAGGACTATCAAGAAGACGCAAGGCTTTTGATACTCAAGATATATGTAGATCCTCAAGACACTGAAGATTAAAACAGCGTTGTCCAAGGGGGAGTGTTAGGAATCTAATAGTATTAGTATTTGGCTAATTAGGCGATTATCAGATTCCTTAGAATATTCTAACCGGTGGTTAGAATCCTGGCGTTGTCCAGACGCAGTAGATAGCGAACCATCGTCATGTCTTTTCAAACCGGCGTCGTGTCTTTCCGAAACGACGCGAACCTTGTAACCGGCATGTAAACACGATGGCTCAGGACATAAAAGTACCTGCAATCACTATCAATGAAATCAATCCTTTCACTTCAGTCTTTCTTGTTTCTCTTCAGCTACGATAATTGGTAGCAAGGTTGACCTCTTGCCGCGAGGCTGGACGGGCACCGCCGACTCATGCGTGCAGCTGTGTGAACTATCGGTGCAGCTGAGCTGGAGAACTTGGTGGTGGAAACCATGAAGTATCGGGCCAGCTAGGCATCAAGACTCCCATGGTTCACTTAATCCTCACTAGGATTACAAAGTGTCACCTTAAATGGTGATCGGATGAAAAGTGTTGATGTTTGTATCACCCCACGTCAAGAGTCAATAACATCTCTCTTTATCGAAAAAAAAGAACTATAAAGTGTGTGGTCAAAATATACGGCCACTAAACCATAAAGGTCCTGGTTTATGATACTTGGCAGGACTTGCAACCATTGCTTGGCACATTAGGACTGCTTTCGAATTTCTTAGTTCTTGCACAGCTTCAGCTTGTGCGATTTCAAACTAGAAGTCTTCGGTCTATGCAAAAAAAAAAATCAAAATAGTAGTATACTCCAAGAACAAAAAAAATGCAGATTGGATGCATCACTCGATATTCACAACCAAATAATAAAAATAAAACATTAAATGTAGAATAAATACAGGGACAAGTTGGGTTGAAACTTGTTAAGGATTAATTATGATCCTAATAATCTCTGCTTAATTAACAACCGCCTTAGTTTAGCAACTGTCATGCGGTTATCTCTTCATTTGTCATGTGGTTATCTCTTCATAGAGACGCATCCCTTCTCCAACAGACACGACTCTTTGCTCGTGTCCCTTGTAACAGTATATATATATAACATCATCATCAATAAAGAGACACAGTTGATTCATTTACATCTCTAGATTGCTATTTCAACAAAAAAAATTGAGCTTCAAGCGGGTTTTGCCAATAAATAACTAAATGCTTGTTGGAAAAAAGTGTGGCTGAAACCGGATATAGTACACGCCCGTATCACATCTATTCAAATGCTCTGAGATTCGTGTACATCACTGATAATGCTCTGAGATTCGTGTACATCACTGATGCATGCAGGGTCGTTTGTTCTAACTTTGTCTCATTGCATGCATGTTTCTAGAATTCTGATTGACTATAGTTCCCATGTGAATAGTGTACTTGTGAGTACTACATCATTGCTTCGTTTATGAAACACTCAGACTCGAAAATTCCATGGCGCGGACGGGCTCGCAACTGGTCATGGATATGTGATGTACGCTTGCGGGGTGTCTACGCTGGATAAATTAATGCGTATGTGGACGGATGCAGCGACGTTGACGCGGTGCGTGCAGACGGACGTTGGAGACACAGGGGACGGGCATTTACGTACTGTACCAACGTCAGAAGTGCATTAACACCTGTTTGCCTGTATTCCATTGTTAGAGTCTCGAACAAAATGGAGCCTCCCCGTGCGTTTGGATTTTCAGCCGTTGGATTGGCTGTCCAAAACGATCCTGGCCATCGGATGTTCAGATGGAGCGATCTGGACCGTTGGATCTCAGACGAAACGATATGTGCCGTCGGATCGAGGCTGGGCATGCCACCGCCTGTAATTCTGGTGGCCCGCCAAGGGCACTTCCGTCATTTCGCCTGGTGGCGTATAAGTGCAGCAAGCCAACCTAGCCGCCACCTCCCGCACGGGCGCACCCCGCTCGCTCCTCCCCTCCCGTAACCCTACCTCCTCCTCTCCTCTGCGCCGCCGCCGCCCGTCCTCCTCCCCTCACATCGCGCCCGCACGGCCCTGCTACACCGGAGTCCGTCGGCCCCTTCCCTCGTGTCGCCGCTCTCCTCCCTCCTTCCCCTCGCGCAGCCACGACCCAACTCCTCATCCAACCCTCCCGCGGCCAGAGCGCACCCCACGCCACCGCCATCTCCTTCGTCCAGCCGGCTGCCGCCTTTGCCAATTCCTTCCCCCCTTCCGTCCTCCTCCTCCCGCATACCCTCGTTCGTAACCCTAGCAATGGATGAGGAGGCTGAGCCGCTGCCCGCCGCCGGCCATGGCCTTCCTCTCCTCTTCCTTGGTCGCCTCTTCCTCATCTAGGCAGTTAGAGCGGATGGCATGGCGGGGCGCGCAGCGGTGCGGAGAGGCAGAAGATGCTGTAAGCAGTGGCTCACAGGCGATCCGCGATGATGCGGTTCAGAAGACAAGCGGCGCGTACAGGAGAGGCAAGGAGATTTAAATGGGACGATCCGTTGGGCCTAGGAGGTGTGGGCTCGGGTGGTGGGCCTGTGGGCCGTGTAATAGACTTGCAATATATAAGCAAGCGTGTATGCCGTGACGGTCACTAAGTTTGAAATGAAAGCATTCTAGCCTCTCGTTCTGTTCTTATCCTCCCCTGCTCTGTATCTCTCTCTCTCTCGTCTCCGATTCCCCCTGCTCCTCCATCTGCTACTCCGGCTCGTCGCCGTCGAAACCTGGCCGACCCTAGGTCGTGACAGTCTGGTATCAGAGCCGTCGCTCCGCTTCACCACGAATCGCCCGAGAATTTTTTTCCCGACTCGTGCCCAGCAAATCCGAGGTGACGGTAGCGGATCACCCTCGGGTTCGATCTGCGTAATCCCTGACCTGAGGTGGGCTGTTTCGGGGAAATCCGGCGACCACGACGACATTCAAGCCGAATCCACAGTCGCGCTTCATCGCGGACGAGATGGAGTCATTCCAGGAAAGGATGTTGAAGGAGTTCGCGGAAATCCGCGCCGCGCAGAGCAAATTGGCCAACGTCGACGGCCTCAGCGCGCAGCTAGCGGCCCTGGACGCCAAGCTGACCGAGCAAGCAGCGCGCCTCAACCAGGTCCAAGTCAAGGTCGACCTATCGTGCAACACGCTCGGCCAGGTGCAGCAGAGCCAGGCGCATGCGGCGCAGATGAAGAAGCAGCAGGAAGTACCGGAGGCGTCGTCCCCAACTACGTCTGAGATCTCCGACGGCATCCTGGGCGCAAGACCACCACCGGTGGGGCGACCACCACCGCACCCGCTTCAAATACCTGAGGTAGCATCTGTTCATCTCCAGCCTGTACTTCCTGTGGTAGAGGAGAACACGAGCAAGCGGCAATGGATGCCGAAAATGGATTTCCCCAAGTTCGATGGCACGGATGTTCGAATTTGGCTCGACAAGTGCGATGCATTTTTCAGGTTGTACCACATTCCGGAGAGTTTCAAGGTCACGTCCGCATCTCTGTACTTGTCTGATAATGCAGGCCGTTGGTACCAAGCTTTCAAACAGTCGGGTGAGTTCCACACTTGGGAGCAATTCTATCAGGCGATACTGTTGGAGTTCGATGTGGATGTATATCGACAGAAGATGAAGGAACTGATGCTGCTGAAGCAGAGAGACACTGTCGAGGAATATAAACAGCAATTTCTGCAGTTGGTGTACACAGTTAAACTGTATGAGCCGACAATCAGTGACACTTTCCTGATTACTCGCTTTGTTATGGGTCTCAAGGAAGAGCTCAGGTCAGCTGTCGAGTTTCAGATACCAAGTACGATACAGATAGCAGCTCGGTATGCATCAGTACAGGAGGGTTTGCTGCTTCAACAGAAAATAGCAAACCTAGTTATGCCAAAGCGACGTACAGCAAATCAGACACACGCTCTGGATTGGCTACAAGCGAATTGTGGAAAGCAAAGCAGTTAAAAGGTACCGTCGGGCAAATGGCTTGTGCTACAAATGTGGAGATAAGTTTGTGCCAGGGCACACGTGTAACCAAGCAGTACCAGGGGGAGCACAACTGAAAGCGGCCGAGATGGTTGATCCACATGAAATCATTTCAGACGCAGTGTTGGATGCTCTAGTTACAGCAGATACAGAAGAGTGTGCTATGATCTCAGCTACAGCCCTGTCAGGTGCATCCCATCCTAGAACAATTCAGCTTCGAGCACTGGTGGGCAACAAAGTTGTGTTGATCCTAGTAGACTCGGGCAGCACCCATACGTTTGTGGATCAGTCACTATTGGACAAGGTTTCAATTACCGCAGAGAAACTGGAACGACCTCGACCAGTGAAGGTAGCAAGTGGAGAGCTTATCACCTGCACTGAAGTAGTTCCTCAGCTCACTTGGTGGATACAAGGCCACAGTTTCTGTAACTCCATGCAAGTGTTACCATTAGGAGGACATGACATTATACTAGGAATGGACTGGTTAGAACAGTGGGGTGTAATGAAGTGCCATTGGGCTGACAGGTGGATTCAGTTCCAGTATAAAGGTCAGGAAATCAAATTACAAGGTGTGCTGCCCAAACAACAAGAACAGATAGAGGAGGTTTCTGCAGAACAACTGCTGAAGTGGGAGAAGGGCAATGAAGTGTGGGCTACAGCTTTATTAAATCGCATAGTTATGGCACCTGTCACTAATATACCTCCTGCTGTACAACAAGTAATAGATAGAAACAAAGAAGTGTTCCAGGAGCCAAAGTCTCTCCCTCCCAGCAGAGCTTTTGATCACTCAATCAATCTGCTGCCCGATACAGTACCTGTAAATTGCAGACCGTATAGATATTCACCACATCAGAAGGATGAGATAGAAAGACAAGTAAAGGAAATGTTAGATGCTGGCCTGATCACTCCCCGTATGAGCCCTTTTGTTGCTCCAGTGTTGTTAGTTAAAAAGAAGGATGGCACATGGAGATTATGTGTAGATTACAGAAGGCTGAATGAGGTGACTATTAAAAATAAGTTTCCCATGCCTGTCATTGATGAGATATTGGATGAGTTAGGAGGAAGTAAATGGTTTTCCAAGTTGGACCTGAGAGCTGGGTACCATCAGATAAGAATGAAGGAAGAAGATGAATATAAGACAGCCTTCAAGACACACCATGGACAGTTTCAGTTCAGAGTGGTCCCTTTTGGGTTAGCTACTGCACCAGGAACATTTCAGTGTGTAATGAACTTCATGTTTGCAGGCCCAAACATAAAGTATGTGCTAGTGTTTATGGATGATATCTTGGTATTCAGTCTGACACTGGAAGATCATTTGGAACATCTCCAGTCTGTGTTTGACATCCTCAAGGAAAATCAGCTGTTTGTGAAAGAATCTAAATGTGTGTTTGCCCAGCAATCTTTGGAGTATTTGGGGCACATCATTTCTGACAAAGGAGTAGCTACAGATCCTGCAAAGACTGAAGCAACGGTGCAGTGGCCTACACCCACTAATGTAACTGAATTAAGAGGATTCCTGGGACTGACTGGATATTATAGGAAGTTTGTGAGAAATTATGGATTGCTGGCCAAACCTCTCACCGTTCTTCTCAAAAAGCAAGCATTTGAGTGGTCCACAGCATCTCAACAAGCTTTCCAACATCTTAAGGAAGCTATGGTCAACACTCCAGTTTTGGCACTGCCAAACTATGACAAAACTTTTACTGTAGAGACTGATGCATGTAACACTGGAGTGGGTGCTGTTTTGTCTCAGGAAGGACACCCTGTTGCTTTCTACAGTACAGCTCTAGGTGTGGCTAACCAGAAGAAATCCATCTATGAGAAGGAGTTTATGGCAATTATGATGGCAGTGGACAAATGGAGATCTTATTTGTCTAGAGCACCATTTGTGATCAAAACTGACCACCAAAGCCTGTGTCATTTGGGAGATCAGAACTTGACCTCAGATTTACAAAGGAAAGCTATGACCAAGCTAGTGGGACTGCAGTTCTCTATCCAATACAGAAAAGGAGTGGAAAACACTATTGCTGATGCTCTGTCCAGAGTAGCACACTTGTTCTCTGTGCAGAACATATCTACCAGTAAGCCAGTATGGGTGCAAGAGATCCTGAATTCTTATGTTGTTGATCCTGTTGCATGTTCCATGCTTCAAAAACTAGCAGTGGATCCAGATGCTTGTCCAGGTTTTCAGTTACAAGAGGGATTGATGAAACAGGATCACAAAATCTGGGTGGGAGCAAATGCTGGTATCCAAACAAAGTTAATTCAGACTTTTCATGCAAGTCCTGTGGGAGGACACTCTGGTATTCTTCCAACTTATCATAGAGTGAAGCAACTGCTCAGTTGGGAAGGGGTGAAAGTAGCTGTGGAAAATTTTGTCAAGCAATGTGCCATTTGCCAACAGGCCAAGCATGAGTTATGCAAGAAACCAGGCCTGTTGCAACCTCTGCCTGTCCCTGACAGTCCCTGGCAAGCAATCAGTATGGACTTTATTGAGGGGCTCCCTAAATCAAATGGTTACAGTGCCATTTTAGTGGTAGTAGATAGATTGACTAAAGTGAGTCATTTTCTACCTCTGAAACATCCTTTCACAGCAGCTTCAGTAGCCAAAGTGTTTCTAAACAACATTGTCAGGTTGCATGGACTACCCCTGTCCATTGTATCAGACAGAGACAAGATCTTCACCAGTTCATTTTGGAAAGAGCTCTTTAGAGTATGGGGGACAGAGTTGTAGATGAGTACAGCATACCATCCTCAAACAGATGGGCAGACCGGGCGAGTAAATCAGTGTCTGGAGATGTACCTGAGATGTGCAGTGCATGACTGCCCTACTAAGTGGGCAACCTGGCTGCCACAGGCTGAGTTCTGGTACAATGCTACATATCATTCTTCTCTGGGGTGTACACCATATCAAGCTTTGTATGGCCATGCTCCTAACATAGGTCAGTTAGCAGGACATCCTGTGTCTCCACATCCAGATGTTAAGGCATGGATGACCACCCACACTGAACACACAGCTGCTCTGAAAGATCACTTGGCAAGGGCCCAGAGCAAGTACAAACATTTTGCAGACCAAAAGCGCTCAGACAAGGTGTTCATGCAAGGGGAGATGGTGTATTTGCGACTGCAACCGTATTCTCAAACGACTGTGGTAAACAGACCCTGTCACAAGCTCGCGCTCAAGTATTTTGGACCGTACAAAATTGTGGAGAAGATTGGGACTGCAGCTTACAAACTGGAACTGACGCAAGGAAGTCAAGTGCATCCGGTTTTTCATGTATCCCAATTGAAGGGCCATGTGCCAGATCACACTCCTGTGTTCACCACATTACCAGTACCGATGGATTTGTCAGCACCAGGTGTCATTCCTGAAGACATTCTCGATCGTCGCTTGGTCAAGAAGGGGAATGCAGCGCATTTGCAGATTTTAGTCAAATGGGCTACTGTACCTGCTGCATCCGCAACCTGGGAAGATTATGAGGTGCTCAAGGCTAGATTTCCGAGCGTACCAGCTTGGGGACAAGCTGGTTCTTCAGAGGCGGGTACTGTAAGCAGCGGCTCACAGGCGATCGGTGATGATGCAGTTCAGAACACAAGCGGCGCGTACAGAAGAGGCAAGGAGATTTAAATGGGACGATCCGTTGGGCCTAGGAGCTGTGGGCTCGGGTGATGAGCGTGTGGGCCGTGTAATAGACTTGCAATATATAAGTAAGCGTGTATGCCGTGACGGTCACTAACTTTGAAACGAAAGCATTCTAGCCTCTCGTTCTGTTCTTATCCTCCCCTGCTCTGTATCTCTCTCTCGTCTCCGATTCCCCCTGCTCCTCCATCTGCTACTCCGGCTCGTCGCCGTCGAAACCTGGCCGACCCTAGGTCGTGACAGATGCCGTCTCTGCCGGTCGACGACGGAGAAACGGCCGCAGCCGAGGAGGACGGCCATGGAGGGGAGGGCGCAGCCTCGATCCGGATGAGGGGAGCAGCGGCCGCACCCCTCTTCTTCCTGAGCAGCGGCCGGCGGCCTCGGCTTGGAGCTTCGCCCTCTTATTCGCGCGCGGTGCAGCGGTGACCTGAGGGCGAGTTCGAGGCACAGTGGTGGTTCCAGCACACGACGCAGGGGGATGCGGCGGTGCTTCCTTGCCTCATCCTTCCGGCGCCAGATGCACGCCCGACATTGCCATGGAGGCTCTGACCCCGACGCACCCTCCTGGTTCCTGGTTGCATCTCCCCCTGGTGAGCTCCTCCTTTCCTCAGTTCCTCCTAATTAATTTTCATTCTGCAATAGAGTTTGGTTGCCCGGGTCTCTTTTAACTTAATCCCCACAAATCCTCAGATTGCTATGTGCAAATTCTATTTTATCCATGCCTACATAGTGCACAACAGAACTCCTAGCAGGCTTGCAATCTCATGCGAACGGAAGATGTGTTTCTCTGTGGCTAGCACCTGCTCGATCAAATGCCTAGCCATTTCAATCGTTTAATATAGGAAATACAACGCGCACTGAAACAGGAGGCCATTCTGTGCAGCCTGTCCTCTTTAGTTCTAGGAATCCTATGGTAGAGGGTGGTGTAGTTCTAGAAATAACTTTCAGCCATTTGTAGTTTTTCAGGTTGTTGTGTGACAACTTTGCGGTGTGGAGCTGCGTGCAGACGGCGCTCAAGGCGGCCAACTCCGTCGTGGGGCTCGCCGGCATGGACGTCATCCTCTACGCGCTTTGGGTGCTCCGGGCCTGGTCCAAGCAGCACTCCGTCGTGGGGCTCGCCCAGTTGCTCACTGCTGGATTTGCTGTTTTACCCCCCATTTTTTTGCTGCCGCTCCGCATTACTCCGACTGAATTCGCGGCGAAATCTGTCGCTCGGCTAGCTGACGCACCCACCGCCGACCGAATTCCCACTGTACTGCCGGGGTAGCGCTGTCGCTGTCGTGCGTGGGGAAACCAGCACTGTACCAAGGTCAAGTGCACCGAGCTCATCCATTGTGGTTTAGATCAGCTTTTGCCTTTCCTTGAATGCTCTTGTTCATATTTATGCATGTTTCCTGATTCCCCTTTTCTCATCTGTGATGTGATGCTCATACGAAAAGGAAGAGTAAGAAGAAATCTATGAAAGATGATAAATTGGCAATAGAAGAACATGTAGGTGTAGAAGCTGGTTGATGCTGGCAATTGGACTCTTATCTCAGAGTAAATTAGCTTCAGATATCATAATAGTACACTGGTTCAGAAATCAGAATAACTACTATCTGGGTGCAACTTGCTGGCAGGGCAGTTAAATTAGATATCTCATTTTTCATTGTATCTTGCTTATTACTTTTACAAATTAGTGTTCAAGACAACCTTCTGTTGTTTCATTCCAGCAAGTAAGCTTACAGCCGAAGATAGTTTATCCAATCCAAATGGTGTAGGTCGAACAAAACTTATGGCTGGGGTAAAAATATTTGTGGTGATCAGCATCTTCCTCTCGCTTCGCTGTTAAGATGTCGACGCGGCGCTACGCACCGGATGATTTATACTACTACCATGTTTTTTATGTTGGGTCTGAGAAACTAGAGAATTCATGCCTCTTTGCCATGCCAAGGGTATTCTAGGGATTTCTTATGAATATACTGTATGTAATATGGGATGGCTATTTTGATTAAGTGATCAATTTTTATGCAGGTTTATCTACACTCTTCTCAGCCTGGGAATCATCATGTGCTTGCTGACCTGCTCGGGCCGCATCGCCGCTGAAGCTGCAAACAGCCCCTGACTGTCTTGTGTATCCTTGAAAGCGTCTCATACTAGGAGTTGCGTTAGCCTATTTAAGTGTGCTTACATGGCAGCTGCTACTGGTTTAACAAAATTCCTCAAAGCCTTTTGCGTTGTCACATAAAGACCAAACCTTGCATGCTTTTTTCCAGATATATCCATTTCAAAAATATAATGATATTTCAAAAAGAGGGTCATATCTCTAGCAGTTAAGTTTCGAACTGGAACTGTTAACTCCTAATAATAGTTTGCTGAAACCTTAAGTCCCAGTTATGTTCTTGGAGCTCTGTGACCTTAGATGTACTGTGTCTTGGTGATATGGACTATTTTGCCTTAACCTGCCATGTATGTAGCACGTGATCTTTGTATTCTTGCTTGTGATACTGGAAGCTGCAATCGCCGTCGATGTATTTCTGAATAGCTACTGGGAGGAGGTAAGGAACACTTCAGCTGCTATATACTTGCTATTTCTGTGTGTATTTTAGAACCAAAATAAGGTCTCTTTTGTCGCCAATTTTTTTGCTGGAATGGAAGTCGTCTTAAGAACAAAATGAAATTATGACTGGTCGAACCTGAGAAAGTTTACTTCTAAAATATATCCATATGTCGTCTTAAGAACAAAATGAAATTATGTCTGCTCGAACCTGAGAAAGTTTCCTTCTAAAAATATGCCCATATGTAGTTTGCATAGTATGGCCTTTTCTTTTCACGTAGTATGAGAAATACATGCAGTGCTCTACTTAAGATATTCTCTTCAAAATGACATCTCTAAAATTACTTGATCGCAGATCATTATTGAGACATGTTTGTTGCATATTTTTCCTTTTTATTTTTCACCCTTGCACCGAGTGGTTTATTTATCAGGTCTGTTTTATGTTATTTTCTCTATTCCAATATAAATATTCATTTTAAAGGTTTGCTTCCTGGTGTTCTAATTTGGGATTTCTTGCCCTACTTTTGGCAGTACCTCCATCAAAATTAGGAAGACGTTTTAGTAATGTTGTGTTTTTTGGGCCATGCTTGTGGATATACTCACTCCGTGCCTTTTAGAGATTCCATGCAATTTATAAATTATAATTTCAGTGATGTCTCATCCTTCTCATTTGCTGTCCAGGTTTTTCTTAGAGCAATGGTCTTATGATTCTGTTTGTATCTAATGCCATTTTCTATGTTTTTCTTACTTATTTTCAGGACAAATCCCACCAGACTTGGCTCTAATTGAAGTTATCATAAGAGTAAGTAATCAGCACTTGTTGTTCTGTTTTCTGATTCTATTGGGAACACTCAATATTTGCAGTGTAAGATCAAACTTTTGCTCGCAGAATATTGAATGTGCGCTAAAAAGTATGTAGATTTACTCATGAGGGCAGAATCCTGTGAATTTCTTTTGAATCGATTGCTCAATTAGGAATAATACATGATAGACATTTTATTTTATAACACCCGTGATGAGGACATGTGGTGCGTAAATTCTATTCATAAGTTTTGAGGTCATAAATTATATTCTCGCTGTCCAATTAAACAGAGTGTTATATGAATCTCCATCAGCAGATCCTTGCAGCGCAACACGCAGGGTGAACCAGATGGCATGGCGTTCAAACAAAGCCATATTTTTATTTAGTCTACTATATAATGTACTGCTATCACTATATGGCATAGAAGAACCCATATAAATCTGTTATCCTGGACTGCCAGTGGCTTGCTTTTTGGTGTATCAGTGTATTTTTGAACTGGATGAAGAAAACCTACCACCATATGTAATCGACTTGGTACTACGGTACCATTGTCTATGAGATGCATGTATTCTGGTTGCTCCTACCTCTTTCATTACAAAATATCAAATGTTGGATCAACCTGAGACAAGCAGCGCGCCCCAAAGTAGTATTATGTTGTTGTGGCTATGTGTAACACCCACGATGCGGCTATATCTCCCACCTGTCGAGGCACGACTTAGAGGCATAACCGCATTGTGGTTTTGTCACAAGAAGGGTCATCTTCACACAATCTCATGTAATGAACAAGAATGGGATAAAGAGTTGGCTTACAATCGCCACTTCACACAATACATAAATAAATCATACATCAATTAGAGTACACACATAGGTCCGACTACGGAACCGAAATAAAAGAAGACAACCCTAAATGCTAGATCTCCGATCGTCCCAACTGGGCTCCACTACTGATCAACAGGAAAAGAAACATAGTAACGACCAAGTTCTTCGTCGAACTCCCACTTGAGCTCGGTTGCATCACCTGCACTGGTATCCTCGACACCTGCAACTGTTGGAAGTATCTGGTGAGTCACGAGGACTCAGCAATCTCACACCCGCGAGATCAAGACTATTTAAGCTTATGGGTAGGAAAGGGTAGTGAGGTGGAGCTGCAGCAAGCACTAGCATATATGGTGGCTAACATACGCAAATAAGAGCGAGAAGAGGAGCAACGGAACGGTCGTCAACTAGTAATGATCAAGAAGTGATCCTGAACTCCTACTTACGTAAACATAACCCAAAAGCCGTGTTCACTTCCCGGACTCCGCCGAAAAGAGACCATCACGGCTACACACGCGGTTGGTGCGTTTAGTTAAGTCGAGTGTCAAGTTCTCTACAACCGGATATTAACAAATTCCCATCTGCCACATAACCGCGGGCACGGCTTTCGAAAGATAATACCCTGCAGGGGTGTCCTAACTTAGCCCATTATAAGCTCTCACGGTCAACGAAGGATAATCCTTCTCCCGGGAAGACCCGGTCAGTCTCGGAATCCCGGTTTACTAGACATTTCGACAATGGTAAAACAAGACCAGCAAAGCCGCCCGAATGTGCCGACAAATCCCGATAGGAGCTGCACATATCTCGTTCTCAGGGCACACCGGATGAGCAAGACGTCGGGTTGGCATAGTTCCTGGTTGCCTAGGGGGCGCCGGACATCGCTCGGTTTAGACCAGCACTCGAAGGAGCACTGGCCCGGGGGGTAAATAAAGATGACCCTTGAGTCTGCAAAACCCAAGGGAAAAAGGCTTAGGTGGCAAATGTTAAAACCAAGGTTGGGCCTTGCTGGAGGAGTTTTATTCAAAGCGAACTGTCAAGGGGGTCCCATAAATCACCCAACCGCGTTAGGAACGCAAAATCAAGGAACATAACACCGGTATGACGGAAACTAGGGCGGCAAGAGTGGAACAAAACACCAGGCCTAAGGCCGAGCCTTCCACCCTTTACCAAGTATATAGATGCATTAATTAAATAAGAGATATTGTGATATCCCAACATAAACATGTTCCAACATGGAACAAACTTCATCTTCACCTGCAACTAGCAACGCTATAAGAGGGGCTGAGCAAAAGCGGTAACGTAGCCAAACAACGGTTTGCTAGGAAAGATGGGTTAGAGGCTTGACATGGCAATATGGGAGGCATGATATAACAAGTGGTAGGTAGCGCGGCATAGCAATAGAACGAACAACTAGCAAGCAAAGATAGAAGTGATTTCGAGGGTATGGTCATCTTGCCTGAGATCCCGCTAGGAAGAAGAACGAGTCCATGAAGAAGACAAACGGACGGAGTCGAACGAATCCTCACAACTCCGGAATGAAACCGAAGCTAACGAGAGAAGCAACCCGGAAAGAAACAAACAACATAGTAAACAACCATCACATAAACATGGCATGATGCGCAACCAAGTATGATGCATGTCCGGTTTAAAGAGGCATGGCATGGCAAAGTGCACAAACAATACTACAAATTAAGTGGAGCTCAATATGCAACGAGTTGCATATTGACGAAACGCCACATCAATTGTTTAGTTCTCTCTCGGTTATGTACCCAACAATATTAAATGTTGATTAACATGGTAAGAGGTGAAGCATAAGTAAACTAACTATTTAGGCAAGTTTAAATGAGGCCGGAACAACAAATAACAATTCCGGAAAATCCTCATACGCAACAGCAATTTAAAGCAAACAACAATTTTAAACATATTAAATGTTGTTATCATGATGCGGATGACATATGCAAGTTTTAAGCAATTTTATGGAAATGTTGACATGAGCATGATACGAGTTATTTGTCATCGTGGCGGAAAGAAAGGGGTGCCACGGCAACGAATCCGAAAATGATGCCACGGCATCATATCGGTTCCGGTAGCTCATGGAGATACCGGTGCAAAAGGAAGCGTGGCGTGAGCGTGTTATGCAAGATGGTGGGGTGATCCCGGCAACCGGGTTCCCATGGGTCGATGCCATGGCAACGGGAACATGCAAGAAACACGTCAGGCACGTTGCAAACGCGAGCATTTCATGCAACATATGCATTCGTCCACGGGCGGTCGTTCTCGGCGGTATACCTTCGAAGCATACGTTTCGGGGCGGACGGGTTCGAAGTGGAAGTAGTTGTTCACGGGTCGTCGTGGGAAGTGGTGGCACACGTGGCGGCGTAGTGGAAGTAGATGTACATGGTAGCGACGGTAGTCGAACTTGACGAACCGGAGGGGTACACTTAAGTCGTCGTGGGAACTTGATGAATCCGAGGTCTTCGGGGTCGACGTTAGTTGTACGTTTCATAGTGGAACTTGACGGATCCGAGGACTCCGGCGTAGTGGTACACGCCCGTAGATGAACTTGACGGGTGGTCGTCATCCTGGTACTTGGCGTCCTCTTGGTCTCGACAGAGATGAAACGGAACGCAACGGTTGTGGTACATGGCGTCCAGGGCTTCGCGGGTCATCAACCTGTACTTGGTGTTCGGTGCGGTGGTCGTTCGGGCGCCGTATGTCGTGGTACTTGGCGGTCTTGATGATTCCAAGGGTCTCGGTGGAGGCCATGGCACTCCCTGATGGCACCGAGGTGGTCTAGCAGCAGCAGCAAGGGCGTCTACGAGGGAGAAGGGACGCGCACAGCAGAGGCCAGCGGCGGCGCACGTCCATGGCCCACGCGAGGACGAGCAGGACGTCGAGGAGGGCAGCAGAGGCGACGGGCGAGGCCGAGACGAGGTTGACGACGGCCGGGACGGAGGGTAGCGTGCGGCGGACGGAGCAGCTCTGGCAGTGGCGCTCGGGCTGCGAGAGGCGGGCGTTGGTCGTGGTTGCCGGCGATGGAGGAGGAGCAGAGGACAGGCGAAGCAGAGGAGGCAGTGGCGGACGCGGGCGGCAGTGCAATCCGGTAGCAGGGCTCGCCGGATCAAGGACGCGCGGGGGGGGGGGGGGAGCTCCTGGAGGCTGGCGGCGCTGGGGAATCGGGACGAGGGCGCGACGCTCCTGTTGGGCGCGGAGGACGACGGCTGCAGGCGCGGGGTCTCGCTCCTCAAGGAAGAAGGAGGGGATCGAGGGAGAGGGGCGCTGTGGGAAGATGGGGTGAGATCGAGAGGGGGGGGGGATCGAGCAGGGCTCTCCTGGCTCGATGCATGCGTGTGTGGGTGGCGGCGGAGGGGAACGAGAGGGGTTGAGGGGTCAAGCGGCTAGGGTTAGGAGGGTTAGGTGGGCCGGCGCTGGTTGGTTAGGCCCAAGAGGCCGGCTGGGCTGCAAGGCTGCGCTCTCTCTCTCCCCCTCATATTTCTTTTAATAGAAAAGAAATTAGAGAGAAGAAAAGAAAGAGAGGGTTAGGAAAAGAAGTTGGACATGGGGATTATTTTTCCGGACTCACAAAAATGTGCTTGTTCCGAGAAAATAGAAAAGGCCATGATTAAAAGATTTAAATTCAAACTCATTTGAATTTAATTCAAATGGTTTGAATAAGTTCAAGGTATTGAGGAGTCCAAAAATGTTGGGAATTTAGGAAGAGCCTCTATAAATGGGAAAAGAATTATTGGCAAGGTTAGAGAGATCGACTCAAAGCAGAAAAGGCATAGGATTAATTTTGCACGTGTGTTATGGTGATTCCCAAAGAATGGAATACTTTGTTATAGCTCCCTAATAATATTGGGAGGATATGTTATAAAGAGAAAACACCATGTGAATTCCCTGGATTTAAATGGATCAAAGATCCATACAATTTATTTATCTGAGTTTTTTTAAAAAGGTTGCATGATGACATGATGCAATGCAAGAGATGCAACAAACAAAACAAATCACACGACGAAACTCAGAGCATCTGGAAGTCTTCTGAAGCATCGGTCTCGGGGCGTTACACTATGTCACCGATGCATAATTTTATATATGTGTGCTCGAACATAGGGTTGGACAGGGAAAACTCCCTATATTGGATACAATTATGTTATCTATAAAAGCAATTTCATGCTTTCATGCATTAAAATGATCTATTCTTGGCAACTATTCTTGCAACAATATGTACTTTGTTTACTTGAGCCACGCACTGCGTGCCAATGCGTGTTTTAGATTGATAAACACGCATTCTGTTATATCCGGGTGGGATATGACTATACCCGGCAGCACCGCTGTCGGATGCGGCAAGCCGCATTTCCTACCTAGTTCACTTAAAAGCAATGCGTTGTCACTGCCCATACGTATACGGAGTAGAAGAAATTGATCGACAAGCAAGACGCACATACTGATGGAAAACCAACTGAAATTATTCCTCATGGCAACGCACTAAACGATTTTTCTTTTCCAACTGAAACACATTAAAATGAAAATGTAGGTGATCATGCACACATCACATTACATCCAATTGACCTTACTTTTTCTTTTTTGTGAAAATTTGGCACACCAACTACTGATCAGGAGAATTCTTTTCAAGGGTATAGATCAGGAGATTTGATACATCAACTTGTGCATGAGCGGGCAATAAGAGCATCTCCAACGGGGTGCCGCAAAACAGAACTAGTATTCATCCGCGGACTCGTTCGTGGACATGAATGCGGAAGCCGGTCATCCAACCTCATACCTCCAGTATCCGTCTTTATTAAAAAAAATTGTCAAGCCGCTTTGCGTGTAAAATAGAAGCCACTTTACACTAAATAGAAATCACTTTCCATCAAACTGAAACCAGTTTTAGCCAAATAGTAGCTGCTTTTCACCGACGCCACAATGCCAGATGATCTAGATATTATAGATAGCCATGCTCTTAAAAATAAAAATGTCATGCTACATACATACAAAGGTGCCATAAACATTATATAAAAATCGTTAATGTTAGGGCGACCCAGATGACCTACGAGCCCATTGTACTTATAATGGCAAGTTAAGAAGATTTTGGTTTCTGAAAAAGCATGGCAAAAATAATAACAAAAACTTTTCCAATGCTCAAATGGAAAATTTCAAAAAAAAAATTGCTATTTCTCTACAAGCGCACAAATTCATTTTTTTTGTTCACATGGCAATTTTTGTAGTGCTCGCATGGCATTCATGAACAAAAATTCTCTATAACACATGACAATTCTCGAAACACCCGTACTATTTTTACACCATGGCAACTATTTTTTCTATGACTTTGCTTGTAAAACTAGATAGTGGACCAAGGCAACTTCAAAATTTTCTGTTATCTTTTCATGTGATGAAAAATTCACTTCCCTATTTTTTCTAAACTGATGGCAACTAATGACATAGCAAAATTCGTAAATTTTGTACAATAAATTTTACATGCCAGGTTCCAAAAAAATCGTTTGTGATGTTAACCACAAATAAAAATGACATGGCCAATAAAATAAAATTTCCATGGTCAGATATAATAAATTTGTTTCAACAATGGCCATTTTATAGAAAACACAATTTGTTTCCACAATGGCCATTTGTTATGAAACACAATTTGTTTCGAGAATTGCCATGAGACAGCTATAAATTTGTTTCAAGAATTGTCATGATTTAGAAAAAAGAATTCGTAAATTGCCGTGTGACAAATACAATTTTTCATAAAATTCGCCATGTGTTGGGGAACATAATTTTCTGAATTTTCTGTGCGACCAATAGAAATTTCTTTCAAACTTGCCATGTTCAAGAGGAAAAAACATTCGCTCACGAATGCCATTGACCACTACAAGGCGTTTAAAAAAAAGGCCAAGGTAGATACAGCTCGGTAGCGTACACATCACTACTATGCTTCAGATGCCATCTTCAGAGCCCCATGTTGTCATTCCAGTAAGGTGAACCTGAACCTAACTGAACTGGACTGAACCTAAATAGAGAAAAACGTGAGTATGCTCACATTTTGACAGTACTACTACGCTTCACATTGCAGTCAGCACTAAGAACATGATAAGAGAAAGATGAGGAGAGGAAGTGTTGGAATATTAGGCAAGTTCATGATTAATTCTAGTAAATAATTCATGACTAGAAGAGATACTAGCATGCAAAAATCTAGCAAACTAGAAGAACAGCAAGACATGCATAACAGCAGCAAACACGTAACAATAGCTGTAGAAACAGACATGAACAGAGGATGTTGGACGTACTGATCGTTAGCTATTATGGGTGCGACAGGGTTGATGACGATGTTGGCAACGATCTGCTGCTGACGGCGATGAATACGACGATGAGTAGCACCGCCTGACTTGGACGGAAGACGACCCGTGATGACGAATTTGAGCAGTCGCGCACAGCGCTTCCCAAAAACCTAATTCGTCCTCTCCCGGTGCAGGATCGCAAAGACGAACGGTTCCGGAGACCTGCTCTCCCACGCGCCGATGCACGCCGGCGTTTGGGATGGAGTAGACTACGATGGCGGCGCAAGTTGTGAGATGAGGCAAAACCCTAGGTGTTTTTCGGTGTGTCTCTGGCCGCAGCCGGTAGCTGTATATATATTAGGACCAGAGGCGGTATTGTGTCGCGACCACAATCCCAAACCGACTCGGTTTCTAATTCGTATACTTACCGGACAAGAAATCAAAAACTTGTCTGCCAAGACATAAAAATAAAACCGCCACGCCACGCCACGCCACGCCCCGGCCCGGCCCGGCGAGCGAGCGCGCGCGTGTGGTTTTCCCTTTCTCTTCTCACACACCACTTAGAGTGGTGGAGAGAACCCACTATATAAAGAGGTCCAACTCTTCTTCAACTTTCAAGGTGGGACTAAACTTAGCACCACCACTTGCCATTTTACACATGGGCTTTGAGATTTCAGAAATTGCTATGGGCCTAGCCCATTAATTCTAACAATCCCCCACCAGATCTCAAATACCCATTTAGAGATTTGCCTTCTCTCACCACTTGTTTAATATACCAGTGTTTCAGCAGAGACTGTTAAGTTGAACTTCTGCCTAGAACTTTAAGCTACATCCATTCACAACTTGACAATGGACTATGCCTTGAATTGCTAGTTTTGTGTGAACAGGTTTCACTCAAAGTCTTAACCAGTACCTGACCGCCAGTAGGCTACCCCGCGGTTTGGAGCTTATACGTCATACTCCCTGGTCTCTTCGTGAGCTTACTAGAGATCACCCAAATCTCATAGACTGCGACGTTTACAGTCAGAACTCATATAGGTGTGTTCTTTCAAGACTGCTCTGTAGGACAGCATCTTTGCTAATTATAGCCAATAGAACCACATTAAGGCATGTTGCCAACCTGCCTTACAGATCTGAGCCTTACAGCTCTGAGAGTTTTGCATCTTCACTTGGAGACGATCATAAGTTATTACTCTCCTCAGTTAACCAATAGCTTGTTCTTCCCAGATCCTAATTCACGGGATCTCCGATCATAAAGGTTGGGTTACTACTATGGTGTAACATCTATGGGTCTCATACCCATCTCCCTCGATGCAATATCTATCACATTTCGTGATAGTCCCTTTGTAAAGGGATCTGCCAGGTTTTTGTCTGTTTGTATATACGTAACAGTTATTACTCCGGAGTTTCTCAACTTCCTGACAGACTTCAAACGTCTTTTCACGTGTCTTGATGACTTTGCATTATCTTTAGAATTGTTCACTTTAGCGATAACCGTTTGGTTATCACAATTCATAAGAATAGCCGGTACAGGTTTTTCAACAACCGGCAAGTCCATCAAGAGCTCACGCAGCCATTCTGCCTCAACAGTAGCTGTGTCCAAAGCAGTTAATTCTGCTTCCATAGTTGACCTCGTCAATATGGTTTGCTTGCAAGACCTCCATGACACTGCGCCACCACCATGAGTAAATACATACCCCCTTGTTGCGTAAAGTACATCAACATCGGAGATCCAATTTGAATCACTATATCCTTCTAGCACAGCAGGATGCCCTGAATAAGTAATTCCGTAACTCATAGTACCTCTCAGATAGCGTAAGACCCTTTCTAGTGCATGCCAATGATCATCACCCGGGTTGGACATGAACCTACTCAGTTTGCTCACAAAAAAAGAGATATCTGGTCTTGTAGCGCTAGCTAAGTACATGAGTGAACCGACAATTTGAGAGTATCTTAATTGATCTCTCGTTTCTTTCTTGTTCTTTCTGAGTGTCACGCTGGGATCATAAGGTGTTGGAGAAGGCTTGCTATCCATAAAACCGAATCGGTTCAAGACCTTCTCAACATAGTGAGATTGCGTTAATGTAATCCCACTCTCATCCTTAATAAGTTTGATGTTTAGAATTACATCGGCTTCTCCCAGATCTTTCATGTCAAAACTTTTTGATAGAAAAGACTTGACCTCATTAACTGCATTAATGTTTGTACCAAAGATCAGTATGTCGTCCACATACAAACATAATATGACACTATTGCCCCCACCATTGCGATAGTAAACACACCTATCAGCCTCGTTAATGACAAATCCTGCAGAAGTCAGAGTTCTTTCAAACTTCTCATGCCATTGCTTAGGTGCCTGTTTCAGACCATACAAAGATTTTAACAACTTGCACACCTTTCTCTCTTCACCCTTTACCACAAACCCGTCAGGATGATCCATATAGATCTCCTCTTCCAACTCTCCATTGAGAAAAGCTGTCTTTACATCCATTTGATGAATGATAAGACCATAAGAGGCAGCCAAGGAAATTAACACTCGAATGGTGGTCATTCTAGCAACGGGTGAATAGGTGTCAAAGTAATCTTCGCCTTCTTTCTGAGTGTAGCCCTTAGCCACTAGCCGCGCCTTGTACTTATCAATAGTACCATCAGGCTTTAGCTTCTTTTTGAACACCCACTTACAGCCCACAGGTTTACAACCATATGGTCTATCAGTTAGTTCCCAAGTTCCATTAGAAAGAATTGAGTCCATCTCATTATGAACAGCTTCTTTCCAATCATCTACATCCGGAGATGCATATGCTTCTGCAATCGTCTTGGGTGTGTCGTCCACAAGATATACAATGAAATCATCACCAAAGGATTTTGCAATCCTTTGTCTCTTGTTCCTTCTAGGAACTTCATTGTTATCCTTCTCAAGGACTTCCTCATGTGATTGTTCGAAATATTCATCAGTTGTACTAGATTCAGGAATTATCTCAGAAGAAAATCTAGCAATGCTATGCATATCTTTCATAGGAAATATGTTCTCAAAAAATGTTGCATCACGAGATTCCATTATAGTATCAACATGCATATCAGGTACTTCAGATTTTACCACTAAAAACCTATAAGCAATGCTCCGTTGAGCATACCCTAGAAAGACACAATCCACTGTCTTTGGTCCAAGTTTGCGTTTCTTAGGAATAGGAATATTGACCTTTGCCAAACATCCCCAAGTGCGCAAATAAGAAAGTGATGGTTTTCTCCCAACCCACTCCTCATAAGGGGTTTTCTCTTTATTATTGTTGGGAACTCTATTCAGGACATGACATGAAGTCAATAGAGCCTCCCCCCACCATGCCTTAGATAAACCAGCAATGTCTAACATGGCATTCACCAAGTCAGTCAATGTGCGATTTTTCCTCTCGGCCACTCCATTTGATTGAGGTGAATAGGGAGGCGTCCTCTCATGAATAATACCATGTTCCTCACAAAATTCATCAAAAACTTTTGGAAAATACTCTCCACCACGATCGGACCTAAGACGCTTGATCTTTCTCTCTAGTTGATTTTCAACTTCAGCTTTATAGATTTTAAAGTAGTCTAATGCTTCATCTTTAGTCTGCAACAAATAAACATAGCAAAATCTAGTCGCATCATCAATCAAAGTCATGAAATATCTCTTTCCACCTTTTGTCAACACACCATTCATCTCACAAAGATCAGAATGTATGAGTTCTAGAGGTGCCAAGTTTCTCTCCTCGGCAGCCTTATGAGGCTTTCGAGGTTGCTTAGATTGCACACAACTATGGCACTTAGAACCTTTGGCAACTGTGAAGTTCGGAATTAAACTCATGCTGGATAGCCGAGACATTAAACCAAAATTAATATGACATAAACGAGAGTGCCAAATACTTGCATCATCATTAGCACTAGCACAAATTTGGTTTATTGACTTATTACAAAAATTTGAAAGAGAAAAGCGGAACAAGCCTCCGCACTCATAGCCTTTTCCTATAAATTGTCCAAATCTTGACACGATTACTTTATTGGACTCTAAAACTACCTTAAATCCATCTCGACATAGAAGGGAGCCGCTAACTAGATTCTTGTTCATAGTAGGGACATGCTGCACGTTCCTTAGTTGCACGATCTTTCCCGAAGTAAACTTCAGATCCACCGTGCCAATGCCACGAACAGAAGCATGTGACCCATTCCCCATTAGGACGGAAGAATCCCTTGCGACCTGATAAGAAGTAAACAGGGAGATGTCAGCACACACATGAACGTTAGCACCCGAATCAATCCACCACGAAGATGATTGAAATACTGAAAGCACAATAGGTAAATTACCATACCCATCAGTATTGCTAGCGGTCACCATGTTGACAGTCTTGGAGCTTGTTTTCCCTCTGCGGTCTGCACGTTCAGGGCATTCCTTGGAAAAGTGTCCAGGCTTCCCACAGGCGTAGCACTCTAGCTCAGCCTTGTTGAACTTCTTCTTCTTGAAGGTAGTAGTCTTGGTAGGCTTGTTGAAAACAGGTTTGTTCTTCCCTTTGTTCTTGTTCTGTGGGTACCTCTGCACCATGTTAGCAGTAGGCTGAACCTCACCTCCTTTTTCAGTAGTATCTTTAGCCCGAGCTTTTTCCTCAACATCAAGAGATGCAATCAGATTTTCAACTGATATCTCCTGTCTCTTATGCTTCAGAGTTGTGGCGAAATTCCTCCATGAAGGAGGCAACTTTGCAATCATGCACCCAGCCACGAATTTGTCGGGTAGAACACATTTAAGGAGTTCAAGTTCCTTCACAATGCACTGTATCTCATGAGCTTGTTCAACCACAGAACGGTTATTCACCATCTTGTAGTCATGAAAACTCTCCATGATGTACAGTTCACTGCCTGCATCTGTTGCACCGAATTTTGCATTCAGTGCATCCCACAGAATCTTTCCGTCATTTATGTGCATGTACACATCACACAGACGGTCAGCAAGAACACTCAGAATGCATCCCACAAACATAGTATTGGCTTCCTGGAATTTTCTCCGATCTTCGTCGGTCATTCCCTCTGGAGCACCAACACTAGCATGGAAAACTTTCAGAGCAGTAAGCCAGAGCGTGGTCTTCACCTGCCACCTCTTAAAGTGCACACCGGTAAACTTATCCGGCCTCAGTGCATCAGCGAATCCAGCCATAGTTAACTCAGGAAATTGCCTATATTTAGGTTTTTGGATTGTTGGAATATTAGGCAAGTTCATGATTAATTCCAGTAAATAATTCATGACTAGAAGAGATACTAGCATGCAAAAATCTAGCAAACTAGAAGAACAGCAAGACATGCATAACAGCAGCAAACACGTAACTATAGCTGTAGAAACAGACATGAACAGAGGATGTTGGACGTACTGATAGTTAGCTATTATGGGTGCGACAGGGTTGATGACGATGTTGGCAACGATCTGCTGCTGACGGCGATGAATACGACGATGAGTAGCACCGCCCGACTTGGACGGAAGACGACCCGTGATGACGAATTCGAGCAGTCGCGCACAGCGCTTCCCAAAAACCTAATTCGTCCTCTCCCGGTGCAGGATCGCAAAGACGAACGGTTCCGGAGACCTGCTCTCCCACGCGCCGATGCACGCCGGCGTTTGGGATGGAGTAGACTACGATGGCGGCGCAAGTTGTGAGATGAGGCAAAACCCTAGGTGTTTTTCGGTGTGTCTCTGGCCGCAGCCGGTAGCTGTATATATATTAGGACCAGAGGCGGTATTGTGTCGCGACCACAATCCCAAACCGACTCGGTTTCTAATTCGTATACTTACCGGACAAGAAATTAAAAACTTGTCTGCCAAGACATAAAAATAAAACGGCAAAAGGAAGCTGCGCTCCTGCAAGGAGACGGACCGGATTTCGGCGGACCATTCACGCGCATGTCGCATGTACGCCTCGCCTCGCCACGCCACGCCACGCCACGCCAGGCGAGGCGAGCGAGCGCGCGCGTGTGGTTTTCCCTTTCTCTTCTCACACACCACTTAGAGTGGTGGAGAGAACCCACTATATAAAGAGGTCCAACTCTTCTTCAACTTCCAAGGTGGGACTAAACTTGCCATTTTACACATGGGCTTTGAGATTTCAGAAATTGCTATGGGCCTAGCCCATTAATTCTAACAGGAAGTACCTCATCCCATGGAGCTCTACATCTGTTACCACTCGGAAGCCTACTGGGAGGCGGCGGGATGACGCCGCTGGTCGCTGGAGAGGGACGATGCGACGCAGAGCAAGATGAGATCGGGGAAGATCTCAGGCATGTCGTGATGAGACGAAGTCTATACGCCTCGGCATGGAGGGGGTGAGCTCTGAGCCGGCGAACAGGGCGGGTCTTCCTCGTCCGGGTGCTTCATCCGGGCGCCGAGGTTGTCCTGAAGGCGGCGCTCGAACCCCAACACCAGCCGCTTGGTCGGCCGAGGTCCAGCACGTCGGTCGCTGCGTACTCCTCCAGTCCTCCTGCTCTGCCCGCTTCTGCTTCTGCATGGTTGTGGCAGCCTCGCCGGTCGGCGGCGGCGATGCGCCCGCGCATGCGTCTCCCTGATGTGTGTGGTCCCAACGAAACGGCTCGTCAGTTCCCGTCACGGCAAGGCCTGGCGCCGTAACCCCGCTATACGGGCAAAGGGCCGTATATCAACTATTCCCTCCGTTTCTAAATATTTGTCATTCTAGAGATTTCAACAAATAACTACATACGAAGCAAAATAAGTGAATCTACACTCTAAAATATATCTATATACATCCTTATGTGGTAACTATTTAAAATCTCTAGAAAGAATAATATTTAGGAACGGAGGGAGTATTATCTACACTTTTAAACCCACCTCGTATTAATGTCGGGCCCATGTGCACGCTGTACCATTGGCCCACGTAACGGGAGCAAACGAGCTCGTCCGCGCTATCGCCGTTCTCCACAAAGACTTCATTATTATACCAAGTTATTATCACACTGCCGCAAGCCAATAACCAGCATGCACATATGTGTAAGGTGTCAGTGTCCTAGAGATGTCACTCACAAGTACACTATTCACATGGAAATAAACTGGCCAACAGCTGTGGGAAGGTGAAGCAGTGGGGTACGGCCCCGGTACTCTACGCAATTGCCATATAATTTTATTTTATTTTTGGAAAAGAAGGCGTACCTCCGGCCTCTGCATCCGAAGAATGCATGCGGCCATCTTTATTAAACACGAGGTTCAAAACAAAGGTAGTCTTAACTCCATTACAGCTCGCAAGAGGAGCGAAAATAAAAAAGAGCTCTCAAAGCCACAACCGGCATATGTAAAAGAATAGAACACTAACCGCCTATTCTATGAAAAGACCGCCATCAAACCGGTTGAAAATATCGCGTGCTACCGTCTCTCATTGAATGCACCCAATAACCAAAGGCTCCCTGGACTCCATAGAAGTGAGTAAGGACCACGTACGGATCTAGGCAGTAGCTCTGAAGATGACCTGCAAGAATGTTAAAAATGTTGTCGGTTAAAGATCATATCGTTTCTGCAGTTCCATATCTATACTACTATTAAACAAGCGAACATTTTCTTCTCTAAACACCCCCAGCTAATGTACACACAACAAATCAAAGCAATTATAGCCTCACGATGAGACTCACTTATTTAGATCTAACGGTTAACATAACAACTAACCTCGTCAACAGTACGTTTAGCAATTTTGAGGTGCGGACGAAAACTCTGCCATGAGCGAGCGGACGTAAAAAAAAAAGGCTCGCTGGGCAACCACGTAATCCCACCCTCAATTAACGGTAACTTCCTATCTAATCTCACCCGAGCGAGCGGGACGGGGGGCATGCCCGGCGGGTAGTCCGCCTCAGAAGTCCACGCCACAGGGAGCGCAGGATAACCGCACAGTCGCCGTTGCCATGGCCGGCAAGAGCATCGAGGCTGCTTCCTCTCCGTTCAGGACGCCGGTCGGGCGTCGGGCCGGAACAAGGTATCGTTCTTTCTGTGCCGCGCGCCGTCCGTTCTTGGCGCGAGAGGGCTACGCCGCCGTCGCAGTTGGCCGTGTTGACGGAGACAACGAGGGCGCCGCCAAGTCCATGCGCCGCCTCGGCCCCAGTAGCTTGGAGTCTAAAGGGACCGTGCCGTTCCATGGTGCAGACCCTGCGCCGTCGTCCTTGGCCGCGCGGGGCTGCAGATCGCGCCGACGGCCAGAGGCGACCACCCGTGCGGCTGCGTTCAAAGGCGCTGTGCACAGGGAGATGGCCAGCCTCCCAGAGAGGAAGACACCGATCAGAATCGACATGATTTTCTTACCACGGTGTAATCTTGAGCACGCAAAGGCGCTGTGCACAGGAGATGGCTGGCCTCCCGGAGAGGATGACACTGGTAAGAATCGACATGATTTTCTTATACCTTATTCAAACCAAGACTCTTGTGCATCGATATTGCTTGATGGATTTATATCTTGTGTATTCATACCTAGACTGTACATTCAGAACCTACAGTTGTTTGTTGAATCTTTTGACTCAGACATCAATAATGCTTGTTTGCCACACCAACGTGAGTTCCCGGATGACACCGAGTAGGATGCATAATTTCCATTGGATTCATTGTGTTCTTTCCAAAGAAATCTGAACATTTTTAGCTGGTTCCTAACTTTCACGACATCCTTTTGTAAGGTACTGAACTACTTGCCATTAGCTGTTGGTGATGTGGATTCAAACAGTCCACAATTATTTTGCTGAGTTTGGATAAAATTGTACGTATGATTTGTATTTTTTTCATGTTTGTAATATGCTTGGGACAGTCCGTATTATTGACAACATGGCTTACATATGCAGGATTAGTGGCAATATTTTACTCTCAGAAAATAAATGTTTATTATTGGATAATGTACTTGGAATTATTTGCAACACGCCAATGCGGGTGAATAGTTTTGTAGTATCAACTGCAACAAGATGTTCCGGGTATCCACATCCTCTCCTTCATTACTACTCCGTGCTATATAGTCCTATCAATGGGAAAATGAAGTGCAGAAAAGTCTGCAACAAGATATACTCTGTTATCTACCTTGTTATTTCAGTAATTGAATTCACGGCTAATGAAGTCTGATAATTTTTCTTGCGTCGACATCAAATCTTCACTTCGATTTTGACTACAGGACTGACCACTTAAAGACCATAACCCAAATTTAGGTTCGGTTTTGCTTTCTCAGTTCAATAGAGTGGCCCAAAGAACTGATTTTGAAATTTACACTACAACCTGAGCTCTAAGAGTGTTTGCAGGTCATTGTTCAGACTGCAACAGTTTCGACATCATTATCTGCAATTAGATGTGAGTTGGTGTGTCGCGGGAAAGAGGAGGCAGCGGCGCCGGTACGTAGCAGACTGGACTGAAGGCGGAGCATCAGAGTACTCTGATCTACCACAGTGTCCGATTGATGCTGCCCACTGCTCTTGATATATCAGGTAAACACAGATAATGATTATTGCAGCCATGAACCTGTTGAGTCTATATTTCATCCCATCTTCATGCACGTGGTAGTCCCGCCTTTGCAGGGCCTTGATATATTTGCAATGGATTAAGCAAAGGGCCTCTCTTGATTCACACGTGTTCTCATTTGAAACTATTTGAGATGTGAATCTTGAATTTTATGTTCTTATAATTTCTTAGCAGATTGATTAGGACTGATTTGGTTTCTATTTTGTTTGGGCAAGTGGAACAGCTTGCCAAGCTTTACACTAATTCACGGACTCACTATGTAGCAATTAAAGGGTGATTGATAGTTCCAACTTTTACTGTTACAACTTCGGTTATTACCTTTTCCAATATATGCATATTTAATATTTCTCTCTGCACATCATTTAAGCAGGTGGTTCCATTTGATACATTTAGGAAGAGTACGGTCTTTTCAGATTTTAATTGATATCTATATTGTTTCTTTCATATAATGGGCAAGTATGGAAACCAATGCTAATAGAAGGCATGCATTGCACATGTATTGTCTTATTAACCGTGCACATTTTGGAGCATGATAATTGTCAAATGGATTGTCTAACAATACTGAGGAGACCTGCATGTCTGTCTAGATTCTTAATATGGAACCAATAGATGATGGATGGCCATTTTTTGCAACATCTGACTGAGGAATAATGGTACAATTGATAAGACAAGGGCTGGACTTCCCTCCGCAACAATCTTCTTTGCTCAAGTAATTCAAGGTATGTTCAATTGACTTCCTGAACATGACACAACACCATGCTATTAATTTGTATATATCTGATCCTCATGGCACAGTCCTATTTTTCATGAATAATTCAGTCATATATTGATGCATATATACTGTGACTGGGCAACTGCACGTTCAACATTCCAATACGAATACAAGACACAGTAATCATATCGATACCAGCTAGCCAGGTCCCAAATAAACCTTCAATTGCCACATAAATAACTGGCTTCTCTATATGCAGGGGAATAAACGCTCAAAACTGTAGTACGTAGAGAAGGAGCATAGGCTCGATTGTTAAGTTTCGATGATGTGCAATACATAGAAGTAGGCACGCAAGGTCATCTTGTTTACGTATTTTCTTGGGGAAGAATGAGGGTTGAGGCGAGCAATGATGAGAGGCATGCATATGTTGAGTGGCACCAAAGGTAGGATGCAGAGATCTACCATCTACGTACTAGGGATGGGAAGCATTGGTAATTTGAGTTGTAGCCTACCTGGATGAAACTGGCCATAATGTCGTTGTACTTGTTAGCTCAGTGTCATTCAAAGTCAACAATGGATTGTTGCAACATAGTCAAAGTTGGCATGTAGTTTTTTTTTGAGAAAAGTTGGCACGTAGGTAGATCGTCCGTTCCCAGATGAATGTTGTCAACGTAACTTACTTATCATGCACGGCATTTCATTTCTTCTGCAAATGGTTTTCCTTCAGATTGCAAGTGCTAGCATGTGTAAATAAGCTCATTTAAGTAACAAAAAATTGTATTAATCAATTTGTTAACTAATACCTTGATAGATAACCCTCATGGTCCCCCTTAACCCACCACAGTATTGAGCGTCTGATCGCCTGGGACTGAGATGCATCGTGATAGTAGGGAATCTTCCGATAAGTTCGGAGCTTTCAAGGTCAATTGAAGTCTCCAATTTTCGATTTTTCTCGCCATTTTGACTAGGTCTTCCACTTTGTGGGTCCCTGTGGCCAGCTCACAGGATTCCTATCAGGGCCAGGCCAGCAAAATCCGAGGCCCTGTGCTAAATTCTAAAATGGGCCTTACATCACTAAAGAAAACTATATAAATATAATTAAAATAGTGTTTTTTTCATAGCAATGGGAAATATCAAGAATCGTACCTATTCTTGGTTGTAAATCTATATCACTCTTTTATAATTAAGATGGGCCTTAATCTATATCACTCTTTTATTGTTCCTTGAAATATAATTAGCTACAATGTTTCAGTAAAACTACATACAACATCAAAATTGGAACTCATAGTGATGCTTGAAAATCGGGGATGATGCGAACTTTCCCTGCCTTCCTGCCTTCCTAGTCTTGCCCTCCTTCGTTTATCGATCCTTTTATCTCTGATGTCAAGATCTGCGTCACTGCCTCGCTGGAATGCTGCCCCTAGCCGCCGCACGAAGAAAAGAAGGGAAGGGAGAAGGGTCGCTTTGCTCGCTTGGTCGCTCCTAGAAGCCAAGAAAAGAACTGGCCCTAGCGTCCTAGCGCTCGATCGACGGATCGAGATTCAATCAGCAGAAAAATCTTTTCTTGGCTTCTAGAATAAGCTAGAATAAGCTCTGTCCCCCCACCTAGTTTATTCTAGAAGTTCAATCAAATTCATTTATTTAGAAGCCTACTAGTCAAGTCTTAACTATTACGCATATAGAAAATAATTTTGTTTGGGCTTCTAGAATAAACTGGGTAGGGCGTAGCTTATTCTAGAAGCCCAAAAAAGCTAGCAAAAAAACTGGCCCTAAAACTGTTGTAAGCGTACGTTGAGGTGTGAGAAGCGAAGAGGAAGCCCAAAAAAGCCAGCAAAAAGCTGGCCCTAAAAACTGTTGTAAGCATACGTTGAGGTGTGAGAAGCGGAGAGGAGGCCTTGCCACTACAAGAAATATGTCAACTTGTGACCCTCACTATTGGCCGCTGAAAGGTCATAGTTTTTCATTTGCGACCTTTTTGTGACCAAAAACAGAAGGTCAAAAGCTGGCAGTCGTAAACTGAAATTAACGACCTTCTCTGTGAGAAGGTCGTAGACGTTTACGACCAAAACAGAAGGTCGTTGAACCCATGACCTTTTGTTTTGGTCACTGGCTGTCTGCCCAGGCCACATCGGATCCGACGTGGCAATCTGACGTGGCAAAATTACGACCAATTGAAAAAGTCGTTGATAAGAATCAGCCCGGTCCAGTTTGGTGTTTTACATGGGCCAAGCCCAGTAATTCAGCCTTTCTAATATATATTTTTCTGTTAATTTTCTCTAGCTACATGGGCCTAGCCCATCAATTCGGCCTTCAATTTTTTGGCCCTCGGCCTTTTTGTAGTCCATTTCCTTTTTTGTAAGACTTTTGATTTCATTTTTGAAATTGTTCGATGCTAGTTGGGATGTGGCCTTTTTTGGCCCAATTATTCGCCCAATTTGGCCCAAGCCGACTTTAGCCCAATCACACACATACATCCAACATTATTTCATTCAAATTAGGAAAACTCCAGGTCAAATTCATGTCAACCATCATATCACATCACATAACACATCTCCAAGGTTTACATAACACAAAAAATCATCTCAGAAATACATTTCCTTACACAGGAATATTTCATAACAGCAGAATGTACTCTTTTTTTAACGGAACAGTACAATGGATTTCATTGCTTTCTCTTGTGAGACATGCTCCAGCTGCCACAACTTGCCATCCTACAATGAGAGGTATATAACAATTAACATCTTGAACATTAGAGGAGCAAACGCTCAATCAACACCAAGGGCTTAATAAAGCCTTATCTAGCATGCATTCAAAATTTAGACAGTTGGTATAGCCTCGTCAAGTAGGCAATCAATTACAGAAATTAAATGAGGACCAGACTTTACAATTACAGTACCATAGGACAAATCCATCAATCCAGGAGGCAAAATATGAGTGAATTCAAAAAGAGGCAGAAAGGAATACTGATTTTGATCTAGAGGGGCTCATGAGCATGGCCATCTTCCGTAACAGGTTGGCCCTAACACACCCTGGATCAGACGCGCTGGGAGCTTGTAGCTTGTCCTAGTCATACTGCTATCCTAAGTAACAGGAAAAATCAAAGCGACAATTTAGACTTGATGTTAACGAACAGACACTGCTAATCAATAGCATATTAAGCACCAATTTTCTCGGATGCAAGGAGAAGAGGAGCAAAACGACACAGAGAGGTAGGACATTTGTCGTACCTGTAGATGATGTTCGCAGCCAAGGAAGATACATGGGGCAGCCTTACATGTGTGCTTGCTTCACCGGTGCATGCAGCACCATAGCAGCCAAGCAAGTAGGCATCATCAACATCTCCTCACCACTTTCCTGGCAACAGAGAAAGAGTCAAAACAAAATATATTAGACAATATGACAGCAGAGCACAGATCAGTAACTATAAATCACAAAGTATATCAACAACACCATAAAATAGTCCCAGAAATAGGAGGAGGATGTCTTATCAACAAATTGAACTTAGAAATGAAACTTTGTAATGCTCAAGTTTCAGCTAATAGGGATTACAGATTTTTTTATGGGACAAATTCTTCTAGTTGCACTTATCACAGGTAGAAGAGTTTATAGTGAAGAAACATTTGCAATCAGAGACACAGCCTGGAACATATCAATTTTGAGGTGCAGTTTGTATACAATCGGACATCTCAGGTTGTATACTACTTATGATAATTCCACTGATCTACGGAGTCAAGGGATGCAACTTGTCGATAGCATTTGAGGGGCAGAAGCTAATCCACAATGGTAATAGAACTAACATTCAGAGCATCATTATCGATTTCAAAAGAGCAAGCATGATATTGCATCCAAATGAGTAGGTAGCTCTCCAAATGAGTTATGATGCATCAATGAGTTCCAAAAAGACCCTACGGCTCATTTGTTCAAACTATTCCTGATCTCATGGACGCCAACACATGCACTGCTCATGCATGAATGCATTGTAAATTTGTAATTGTAGCATAATCTGGAGAGAAGTGCAGGGTAAGAGTGGTGCTCTGTTGCTACGTAAAAGAAAGCAGAGGATGCTACTAAAGCAACAACACAAATGGGCAAAAACAATAGCGGCTGGGCTAGCGAAGCCGCCCGAGCTGACCAAGTATAGGTAAACTTGGCTCGGACCAAACTCTGCTCGAAGATGAGAATCAAACACTCATCAATGAAGCCAAAAGATGCGAAACAAACATCATTCATCACCACAATCGAAAAATGTCGCATGAATGAATGTACTTGAGATTATCCTAAATTATTACTGGAGATTAATAAAATATACTTGCCATGCTTCATCCAGAAGACCTAAACTAAACAAACCTGACTTATAAACTTGTGCATCCTACCATTTTAGTTATAGGGAACTTCATTGCCTAGCTGTAGATCAGTGGCTGCTGGAGGAAAGAAGACTCTGGACGCGTTTGGCGCATGCGACACATAACAATATAAGACCATCAGGTTAAATGAATAAGCATCAGGATTTCTTAATCAAATTTGTTCATATCAAGTTCATGAAACTCAAGAACGGCTAACTCCCGTGATGTTGCCGCTCAATTAGCAGTACAGTTTCATATAAAACTGAAGAAGGTCTCAGTTTTTACTGATTACTATATTATCTCAGTCAGCGTCAGCTCAAACATGTCTCGGTTTTTTTAGAGAAAATAGGCACATAGCAGCTAGGCAGTAATCATGCTATTTACAGACGTTACTAACATGATAAAAGTGCTTGTGTCAACGGAAGATAAGAAAATGAAGGCCTAAAGTTACCAAAATAATCTACCAACACTATCTGACAATCAGCACAAGTGAATCTTGGAATCAAGACACTTATTTGGAATCTAACAGCAATGCAGTTTATCTTGGAATACTAAGCCTAACTTCTACAAAGTGCAAGGCTCCAAATTCTAAACATATTGCTGAACATAGGCACGAATGTGGAGGTGCCCATTGGACAACTGTTTTGCCAGCTGGTATTTGTGCGTGGGGTGGTGGCTGCAGGTGAGAAGAGGGTTTAGTAGGTTGCTGCCGGGTATAAGAAGCCTTGGTGGCCTTCTGCTTGTCCAGGTTCTCATCGAAACAGCCCAACTGCGCGAAATCCTCAATGGACCTGACATGAACCTGCAAAGGAAGACAAATAAAAACCTCTTAATAGAGAGAGATCACCACGCAGTTAAGATGGTTATGTCGGGTGGGATGTAAAAACAATTGGCATCAATGAAGCTAACCCAAGCTTATTTTTTGTAATCATTTGTGTAATTTGAAAAGAGGTTGCATTGTGAGAGCAGAGTAGGCAGTATTGATACTAGTACTGTACCTTAGAGAGGCCCTTGAGATGGGTCTTCCCCTGTGCATCCTCCAGCACCAGGACCTCCTGCTCCTTGGGCTTCAGCATCAAAGTTGAATTCATGGTTGACCTAGCATCAAAGAGAGCACTGTATTCAACTTACAAATAAAGAGACATGGCACTACATATGCGTACCAGAGACGTCTAGCCTATCATCAAAGTTGAATTCATGGTAGATGTACTAGAAAAAACTAACTAACCCAGAGCACTGCATATGTAGTCAGTGCTATCCAAGAATACATGAATGATACATATAGTAAACAGGCATAGTGTAGGGAGCACTGCATAACTGTATGATATCTGAGCTAAAAAACACTGTATAACTATATGAACTCTATGTTAAAAGGTCTTTGAAAGTGTATGTCAGCAGACATAATGGTAATCGGTGTACTCTGCTACTTTACCTACTATACACCCAACAGGGGCATAACTACGGTTTGCTAACACTTTTGAGGATGGAAATGAGAGATATCAATCCTTGGTAGTGATACTTATCTATTATGTATACTCATAAGGTAGGAACATGCAAGACATAACAACAAAATGATGGTAAGCTGAAACCTGAATGCATAGAGAATTAGATCCCCATCGCAATCCTAATCCGGGAGAGAGTCAAGGACGTGTAAGGGAGGGAGGGAGGGGAGGGGGAGAGCCAGGTACCGCGAAGTGGCCGAGGTTGACGAGCGTCCAGGCCATGCCGGGGGTGCAGCCGAAGATGGAGAGGATGAGGAGCCAGGAGACGAAGAGGATGAAGATGTAGGTGGTCCAGACCCCCGGGTACATGAACCAGGTCGGTGTTCTTGTTCAGATCCGGCGGGGGCACCGCCTGCACATACAGCTTCGCCATCGATCCCCTCGCCCTACCGGCGCGCGCGTGCTGTGGGGCGGTGGCTCCTCCCGTCCGGCTCGGCGTCGCGGGAGCCGCGGGGTAGGGCGACACAGAGGAGCCAAGGGGCGGAGGTAGGTGACGATGTGTGCCCCTCTCGATCTGGATCCGGAAGCTGCTGCTCGCTTCGATTTGGGGCCTTCCTCCCTCCCCCGCGTGTGGTATGGAGATAGGGCGAGGGGAGAGGGGCGGCGGCGGCGAGGTCGCCAGTGACGGAGCACGGTGGCGGCTGTGGGTAGGGTTTGGGGTGGGGCAGAGAGAGCTGTGGGCATGGCGGATCTGACGGCGTCCGCCTCCTCGATCTAGGGCAGAAGGCGGAGGGCGGAGGATAGAAGGTCAGGGGAGGTGGAGAGGATCGGGGGCAGAGGGCGGAGGTCGCCGGTGGAGCGGAGGTCGTCGGCGGGCGGGGGTGGGTGGGTGGGTGCGGTGGATGTGGAGGAGAGGAGAGGAGAGATCGTGGGGTGAGGAGAGATCATGGGGTCGTGGGGTGGCTGTGGATCTGGCTCGGGATGGTTGGATGGTTGGATGGACGGATGTACGCCATGTCATCAATCCATGCCTTAGCTGATTCCACCAATCAGAATTAAGGTTGTGTAAAAAAATCTGTTGTTTTCTCATAGTTTTTATTCTCTTATTCAGGGCAAACATTCGACATATTTACCACTTATAATTCGTTAAAATGAATCAATATAGTGCACATGTGTGTATCTTGGGATGACAAACAATGTTGATTTGGGGGTTTCATTTTCTTTTCACGAAAAGTTCATTTTCCATTTTTCTAATGTCCAAAATGAGTTCTTTTGTGAAAGACCTACGATATATTTGTTACAAATTTGGACCAAATCAATTTTCTAAAATACTAGGCCATATATAATGCACAATTGACCAAATGGTTGGGTGTCAAAAGTTTCGATCCACCTCTCGTGAAAAAGACAAATTTCCACCGTTTCAGCAGAACGCGGGTAAAATTTGAACTGCAGCTGCCTCATAGTTTGCTCTATATTTTTTTCCAAAAATCATTTCTAGGTACATAAGTATCTATTTAATTAGAGAAACACGAAAAGTTTTCCAAAATTCAACCACTAGCTAGGAACGGTCATGCCCGTCGTTTATACCGCATTTTGAAACGGGCATACAAAATTAAAAAAAATCAAAAAATTGGAAAACCTTCGCATTGTGTCATTATATGTGACCAAGTTATCAGGAAAAATAATAAACTTGTAATACGACATTTTTTTCAAAAAAAATGTTTATCAGAAAAGAGCTATCATGTGTGAAGATGCATGGCTTTCAAGCCAAATGATCAATCTTATGGCCACATTCATGGCATAGATTTTTAAAATGATCTCATATTGTGCACAAGGGTGCATATTGGAATGGCAAACAATGTTTCCTAAGGAAGTTTTCATTTTCTTTTCATGAAAAATTCATTTTCCATTTTCCGAGTGCCCAAAAAGAGTTTTTTCGTGAAGAACCTACCATATATTTGTTTCAAATTTGGACCAAATCAATTTTCTAAAATACTAGGCCATATTTAATGCATAATTGACCAAATGGTTGGGTGTCAAAATTTTTGATCCACCTCTAGTGAAAAAGACAAATTTCCGCCGATTCAGTTGGAAGCGGGTCAAATTTGAACTGTAGCTACCTCATAGTTTGCTCTTTATTTTTTTCAAAAATCATTTCTAAGTAGATAAGTATCTATTTAATCAGAGAAATACCAAAAAAAATTACAAGATTCAACCACTAGCTAGGAACGGCCATTCCCGCCGTTTTGACCGCATTTTGAAACGGGCATAAAAAATTCAAAAAAAATCAAAAAATTGGGAAACCTTCGCATTGTGTCATTATATGTGGCCAAGTTCCCAGGAAAAATAACAAACTCGTAATACGGCAATTATTTTTAAAAAGTGTTCACAGAAACGAGCTATCGCGTGTGGAGATCAATGGCTTTCAAGCCAAATGATCAATCTTATGGCCACATTCATGGCATAGTTTGTTCAAATGATCTCATATTGTGCACAAGGGTGCATATTGGAATGGCAAACAATGTTTGCTAAGGAAGTTTTCATTTTCTTTGGACAAAAAAACCATTTTCCATTTTCCGAGTGCCCAAAAGGAGGTTTTTTTGTGAAGGACCTCCCAAATAATTGTTGCAAAATTGGACCAAATCATTTTTCTAAAATACTAGGCCATATTTAATGCACAATTGACCAAATGGTTGGGTGTCAAAAGTTTTGATCCACCTCTAGTGAAAAAGACAAATTTCCGCCGATTCAGTTGGAAGCGGGTCAAATTTGAACTGTAGCTACCTCATAGTTTGCTCTTTATTTTTTCCAAAAATAATTTCTAGGTAGATAAGTATCTATTTAATCAGAGAAACACCAAAAAAATTACAAGATTCAACCACTAGCTAGGAACGGTCATTCCCGCCGTTTTGACCGCATTTTGAAACGGGCATAAAAAATTCAAAAAATTGGGAAACCTTCGCATTGTGTCATTATATGTGGCCAAGTTCCCAGAAAAAATAACAAACTTGTAATACGGCAATTATTTTTAAAAAGTGTTCTCAGAAACGAGCTATCGCGTGTGGAGATCAATGGCTTTCAAGCCAAATGATCAATCTTATGGCCACATTAATGGCATAGTTTGTTCAAATGATCTCATATTGTACACAAGGGTGCATATTGGAATGGCAAACAATGTTTGCTAAGGAAGTTTTCATTTTCTTTGGACAAAAAAACCATTTTCCATTTTTCGAGTGCCCAAAAGGAGGTTTTTTTGTGAAGGACCTCCCAAATAATTGTTGCAAAATTGGACCAAATCATTTTTCTAAAATACTAGGCCATATGTAATGCACAATTGACCAAATGGTTGGGTGTAAAAAGTTTTGATCCACCTCTCGTGAAAAAGACAAATTTCCGCCGATTCAGCTGGAAGCGGGTCAAATTTGAACTGTAGCTGCCTTGTAGTTTGCTATTTATTTTTTCCAAAAATCATTTATAGGTACATAAGTATCTATTTAATTAGAGAAACACCAAAAAATTTCCAAGATTCAACCACTAGCTAGGAACGGTCATTCCCGCCGTTTTGACCGCATTTTGAAACGGGCATAAAAAATTCTAAAAAAATCAAAAAATTGGGAAACCTTCGCATTGTGTCATTACATGTGGCCAAGTTCCCAGGAAAAATAACAAACTTGTAATATGGCAATTATTTTTAAAAAGTGTTCTCAGAAACGGGCTATCACGTGTGGAGATCAATGGCTTTCAAGCCAAATGATCAATCTTATGGCCACATTCATGGCATAGTTTGTTCAAATGATCTCATATTGTGCACAAGGGTGCATATTGGAATGGCAAACAATGTTGCCTAAGGAAGTTTTCATTTTCTTTGGACGAAAAAACCATTTTCCATTTTTCGAGTGCCCAAAAGGAGCTTTTTTGTGAAGGACCTCCCAAACAACGGTTGCAAAATTGGACCAACTCAATTTTCTAAAATACTAAGACATATTTAATGCACAATTGAAAAAATGGTTGGTTGTAAAAAGTTTTGATCCGCTTCTCGTGAAAAAGACAAATTTCCGCCGATTCAGTTGGAAGGGGGTCAAATTTGAACTGCAGCTGCCTCATAGTTTGCTATTTATTTTTTCCAAAAATCATTTCTAGTTACATAAGTACCTATTTAATCATAAATACATGGTTTGGTGGCGATACGTCGAGGTTTGGGCGGTGGTCGAGGGCCCCAACTCTAGAGCGTGTAAACTCGCATGCCCGCTGCATGACCGTGGCGTTGCCATGTGTTCTGGGCGGCCTAGGCATGTCTAGTGGGTTGGGCACTCCCCAGGTAGGTTCTAGGAAGAAAATTACAACATAAGATTCTCACGAGGAGACCGATCGATGCTCAAACATGAATTAGCAGCCAAGTATTTGATTAGCGGTACGGGAAATGTACATCGCTAATGGGCGTGAGTTTTGGCTGAGGATGATCAGTTATTAAGAAGACCGTCTTCACAAATTTTCAGCTCAAAAGGAGGAGCCTAGGTGGTACTTGCTTTGCAAAGTACCACACTGGACATAAATACGAATGTTGAAGCTTGGCTCAAAATAATGAATGGATTGAGCTGGCATTTGGTGGAGGATGGTTATTTGGGCATAGGAAAGCACTGTAGAAAATGGATACTATTTGGACATGCCAAAGTGGTACTTCCTTCACAAAGTGTTGTTTTGAACAGAATAGGAAAATGAATATTGTTGAATTATTTTTGAACTAGGCAAGGAAGGTTTTTTTTACATATTTGACGAAGATATGACCCAAAGAATTTATGATATTTTTTTGGGAATTTTGGGAATGACAGAAATATAGGCTGCTTCACAACTTGGGGCAAAAAATGCCACATGGACATGACACATAGGAAAAACTGATGAGGTGGCGCCTAGTCATAGCAATCCACCACAATTTACAAGGTTATGACCATCTATATTGGTCGTGATCAGTTAGAAATAAGGCAGCGGACTAGTGCTATCTGCTTTATGACCATTTCGTGTAAGGAAATTATGACCTTTCAGACCAAAATAGTCGTTATAGTTTAGGGTTTGGAGCCCCCCGAACAGCTTTTGACCAATTGGTCTGAAATGGTCATAGATCTATGACCAATTCTTCCAGGGTCACTGACAGAAGGTCACTAGTTGACATATTTCTTGTAGTGTGCGATCAGGGCATGTGCCGGAGCACAGGCGGGCCAGGAGGCTAGGACAGCAGTCAGCGGTAGGTTCATCGATCGCTAACAAAGCCTAGTCCTACTGCATAAAAGATTTGTGGGCCAAAAAACCTAGGGGGCTTGTGCGCCCGCACAGGTTGCACCCCCCTAGGCCTGGGCCTGATTCCTATTGGGTCATCTTCCTCGTGGATCCTTTTGGTCAGCCAAGGAAGTGGTGTGGGTTATGGCAGGTCCAATTCTGTGTTTCGCGTGTTGGTCCTACGGAATTCCCATCTACTCGTGTCGCTGGAGATTGGACGAGGAGGAGCACCTCGACCAGGAAACCTCCAATCACAGTGCTGTTTTAAATGGAAGGAAAACCAGCATTGATTCACTAGTTATTAGCTGCCGTTTGAGCTGTCCATGCAGGCCTGCGTATGTAATTGCATGCAAAACCGTTTTAATCTCTTTCCTAATCAACACCTAGCCACGATGCATGTAGTGGTCCTTTCCTTGCGGGCGCCTCCTCTTCCTGGTTTTCGTGGGCAGCAGTACGAGGCTAAGAGAGAAACGAGGAAGGAATTTAATGTATTGCGCCTAAGACTTTTGGGAATACCTGGTTTTCGTAAGGTGACTTATACACCTAGACGGAGGGAGTAGCGTTTTTCTATGCTCCTGGTGAGAGAGGAAGGGCGGCTTTGGGACAGCGAACTAGCGCCGCCTTGGCTTTAGTGGGGTGACGGGCATCGTCGGCTCTTGCACTTGCGGCCGAAGAAGGTTTGCCGGTGGTCCCGTAGGCTTCGCCCGCTGTTGGTTTGTGCTATGATCGCTCTATATCTTCCTCCACCAATTAGGTGGTCCGTCGATACGTTATTCTATCCCTCTCCCTTTCCCTCTAGATTATCCAGTAGGTTTTGTGGGTGTTTGCTGCATGCTTTTAAATAGCGCGCTATAACGTTTAGGAGAGGCCATGCGCTATGGGGCTTTGGTCCAAACACATGAACAAACATTTTCAATAGATGTGACCAAGCGAAGTGCACAACTATAGCGTTTAGAAGAGGTCATGTGTTATAGCATAAAGCAGACTTTCAGTGCACGACGTCAGTGGAGCACGTTACCCTGTCCAAGGTGCACTGTTGGCTCATGCATGATGCAACCATGCGAGCTAACATAACTGGTGACCTCGAGGATTCAGTGGTGCAGGCGAGAAGCTCAGAAGCGTGGGGTACAAGCTAGGCACCAAGATGTGGTGACGTGTCTGCGACAGTGATATGCTTTGCACTAGCAACAACGGGAAACCATGAGCTATTGCGTCCTTGAGCTTGCAAAAACAAGACTGTTGCATACTAGTAATTCGGACATGTGAGATCATCTTTATCATTTAGCTATTACTTGATAGGTTATTCCCATGGTTCATTTAGTCCTCACTAGGATCATTTATTCCTCACTAGGATAACAAAATTATGGTTATGTGTGTCCTATGATGTTGAAGTCGAGACAAATTTATTTTTCAGTTATCAAAAGTATTTTAACAAATGATGTATATCAATTTTGTCGTACTAATTTATCTGGGTTAAAGAACTCAGAGCCGCATGGTCTGCAAGTTTCCAATTCTTACGTGGGGATGACTGGGTGCATGCAGCACATGGCTGTTTTGAAGTTGGAATTTATGCCAATAATTACATGTCTGGTCTACGTTTAATGAGGTCTGTCTGCAAGATCGGCAAGGGCAATGACTTCAAGTTTGAAAGATCTTGCTGAATCAAGACCCGAAATTCAGTTTTGTACATAGCTGATCTGATATATTTCTGAATGATATATGTACTCATGTTGCGCCTGCTACATAAATAGCTAGATTTGTCTTGATCTTTGCCCACTTCCTACAAATACAACGTAACTACAAAATTCATCAGTTGACGAGGTAAACAATCGTCCTTGCTTGTTGGTAAGACACTAAAATGCCAGGTCACTACGCCACTCCTTTTATATGAGACCAATACATGAAGCAACTTTGAAATGTATGTCTCCTTCATTTGCTATGGATAGAACAGCAAGGAGGGGTTGATCAACGATGATGGGTGGCATCGTTGATTTAGTGGCAAGAAATATGTTGAGAATGAGAGGCAACGGAAACTTGCACCAAAGAAATTACTGAAGAAATAGCTACCCAAACAGGTAAACCAGCGATGTCAATGTGTGACCAAGTACCTATTTTGTATCATGTTGGAGTACAAACTTGTTGCGAGACCACCATGAGTTGTTGGGTAGCTGCAGTAGTTGGTAACAAAGATGCTTCCATGCTGCGTGGGTGGAGGTGCACCGTTGGCCTGTGCGGTTGTGCGAACTAACATAGCAGTTCAGGTAGAGGACATGGCAGTGGTATGTACTCCCTCTGTAAACTAATATAAGAGCGTTTAGTAGTGATCTAAACGCTCTTATATTAGTTTACAGCGGGAGTAGGCAAGAAACCAGGAAGTATGGGGTTAGCTAGGGATCAAGATGGTCTGTCGTAGCACTAGAGGAGACGATAACCTGTTGCGATCGTGGCCCCTACAGAACTCCACCTACGGCAAATCAACACAACTCCGTGACCAGCAATATCATCTTAGCCATTAAGCTATGAGCCTATGACTTGGTAGGTAATTCCCATGGTCCACTTAATCCTCACTAAGATTACAGAGCGTCTCTTACATGGTGGTTGGGTGTCACGTGTTATGTTTGTATCGCCCCACGTCAAGAATCAATAATGTAGAATATTATGCAACTCACGATATATTGATCGGGTGCAATATGCACATATATATAAGTACATAGGGGAGCCACGTCCTCAACTATACATGGAAGGAGGAGGGCTTGTTGTACAAGAAATATACATGCTATATCTATATCTCAACACCCCCCTCCTCGCGCAGTCGAAGCGGCACCATGGACGACGCAAAGACTGGAACGGAACTCCTCAAAGGATGTAGTAGACAAGCCCTTGGTCATGATGTCAGCAAACTGTTGAGATGTAGGGACATGTAGCACGCGTACATGACCAAGAGCTACCTGCTCCCGAACAAAATGGATATCAATCTCAATGTGCTTGGTGCGTCGATGATGAACCGGGTTGGCGGAGAGGTAGACCGCGGAGATGTTGTCACAGTAGACAATCGTGGCCTTGTCAACCGGAGACAAGAGCTCATGTAGAAGCTGACGAAGCCAGGAACACTCAGCAACAACGTTGGCGATGGCGCGATACTCTGCTTCAGCGCTGGAATGGGAGACAAGGGTTGCCGCTTGGACGACCAGGAGATGAGTGATGGCCCAAGATAGACACAATAGCCGGAGGTCGAGTGTCGTGTATCAGGGCAGCCGGCCCAGTCAGCGTCACAGTAGGCAATCAAGTCCAAAGAGGTCGACGCCTGAAGTGACAACCCGAGATCCAAAGTGCCTCGGATATAGCGAAGAATGCGCTTGACCGCGGTACAGTGAGCATCACGAGGAGCATGCATATGGAGGCACACCTGCTGCATGGCGTACTGAAGCTCCGGGCGGGTAAGAGTGAGGTACTGAAGAGCACCAACAATCGACCGGTAGAACGGAGCATCTGAAGCGGGAGAACCATCTTGGGCAGAGAGCTTGGCCTTCGTGTCGACAGGCGTGGCAGCCGGTTTGCAGTTAAGCATCCCGGCACGATCCAGAAGCTCATGAGCATACTTCCGCTGATGAAGAAAGAAGCCATCTGCTCAGCGAATAACCTCGATCCAGAGGAAATAGTGCATAGGACCTAAGTCCTTGATGGCGAACTCAGCACGAAGACGACCAGTGAGCTGTCGAAGAAGAGCAGTCGAGCATGCTGTCAAGATGATATCGTCGACATAGAGCAGCAGAAAAGCAGTGGCGTCACCCTGGTGGTAAACAAATAGTGAAGCATCGGAGCGAGTAGAGAGGAATCCAAGCTGATGAAGAAACGCTGCGATGCGCTGGTACCACGCGCGAGGAGCCTGCTTAAGCCCATATAAAGACCGGGAGAGCAGGCACACATGATCCGGAGAAGACTCATCGACGAATCCCATGGGCTGCTGACAGAACACTTGTTCCTCAAGATGACCATGAAGAAAAGCATTAGAGACGTCCATCTGATGCTCAGGCCAAGAGCGGGACACTGCAAGCTGAAAAACAGTCTGAATCGTCCCTGGTTTGACCACCGGGGCAAAGGTATCGGTGAAGTCGACACCAGTGCGCCGACGAAAGCCACGAACAACCCAACGCGCCTTGTGGCGGTCGAGGGTGCCATCAGGATGAAACTTGTGCTTGAAAACCCACTTCCCGGTAATGATGTTGGCATGAGGGGGACGCGGGACAAGCTGCCAAGTGTGATTGCCCTGCAACGCGTCGAATTCCTTCTTCATCACGGCAAACCACAGAGGGTCTCGAAGCGCGGTACGGGTAGAGGTCGGCAGAGGTGACGGTGATGGCGTGGACGTCGAAGCCACACAGGTATACTCCTCCGGGGAGTACCGAGAACTCGGTCGGAAGACACCCATGCGAGACTGAGTAACGGGGCCGGCGAGTGGTTGAACCACGGCGGCCCTGGTGGACCTGTCTCCAGGAGGGGCAGCGGCCACCGGCGGAGAAGCCGAAGGCGGGCCGGGCGAAGATGCCCCGGCAGAGGCCTACACGACCAGTCGGGTGGCCGTAGAGCCCGACGAAGGAGCCGGCGAGGTCGCTGCTGCAGAAGCTGGCGAAGCGGTGGCGGCAGCTGGCGAGGCCGCCCCAGAGGCCGGGGCAGCGGCTGGCGAGCCCGCAGAGGCCGGCGAGGCCGGCGAGGCTGGCAAAGAAGGCACAGCCGGAGAGGCGGCGGGCGACAGCCGTAACACCGTACGTCCGGGGGGCGCCCCACGCCGCGGCAAAGAGCCGGGGCGAACAGTGTCGACCAAGGAGGGGCCGGGCGCCGAAGGAGAAGCCGCCTGTTGTTCCTGTTTAAACGGAAAAGAACACTCGTCGAAATAAACATGCCGGGAGGTGATGACACGGTGAGAGACCGGATCATAGCACCTATAGCCCTTGGTGTTAGCCGGGTAACCGAGGAAGACGCACGGGAGGGAACGAGGAGCAAGTTTATGAGAAGAGGTGGCGATGGTACTAGGATAACAAAGACAACCGAAGATACGAAGACCGTCATATGAGGGTGGAGACCCAAAGAGAAGGTGATGTGGTGTAAAATTCCAGCGGGTGCGACACGGACGAAGGTTAATGAGGAGGGTGGCAGTAGCAAGAGCATCGGGTGAGAAACGGGGAGGCATGTGAGCATGAAATAAGAGGGTACGGACGCAATCGTCAGGAGTGCGGAGGATGCGTTCAGCCCGACCGTTTTGCTGGGAAGTGTAAGGACATGTGAGCCGGAAAATTGTGCCATGGGTGGAGAGAAGGTTGCGAATGGTGGTGTTGCCGAATTCTTTCCCGTTGTCAGTTTGCAAAGCAAGGATGGGACGACCAAATTGCGTAGACACGTAAGAGTAGAAGGCGGTGAGAGTGGCAGCAACTTCGGACTTCTTACGCAATGGAAAGGTCCACACAAAGTGAGAATAATCATCTAAGATAACAAGATAAAAACCAGTATTACTAGCAACGGGAGAGGTCCAAACATCACTATGGATTAACTGAAAGGTAGCGACGCAACTGTGGATGAAGAACTAAAGGGAAGACGAACATGTTTGCCAAGACGGCATGCGTGACAAGAGTGTGCATCCGTTTTATTACATGTAAAAGAAAAATCTCTAACTATTTGACGAAGTACGTTGGAGCTAGGATGACCAAGGCGGGCGTGCCAAAGATCGACGCCGGCAGAAAGAGCAACTGGTCCAGCAAGTGTAGATGATGGAGGCTGGACGGACTACATATCGCCAGGGCTGTCACAGAGGTGAAGATCCATCCGGGTGAGGGTGTCCTTAACAGAAAAATCAACTTCGTCAAATTCCACAGTTACAGAGTTATCATGAGAAAGTTTGCGAACACAGACTAAATTCTGAATAAGTTCAGGAGACACAAGAACATTATTTAGGTAAAGTGCTCTAGAGGTGGAAGGAAAATGAGTGGAACCAACATGAGTGATAGGGAGACCAGCACCATTACCGACAATGATACGAGAGGAAGTGTTGACAGGAGACGCAGAAGAGAGGTTAGCTGGATAAGCGGCCATATGTGGTGATGCGCCGGTGTCCATAAACCAGTCGCCACCGCCGGAATAAGCCTCGGTCAGAGGCTGTTGATGAAGTGCAGCGAGTAGAGCCGGGTCATAGGAGACCGACGCGGGGTAGCCCGAGTAGCCGGCCGCTCTAGCGCTCGGGTTCGGCCCACCATAGCCAACCGGAGCCGGGGAGTAGTAGGGCTGTGGGGCAGCCGGGCCGGGGTGCTGGCCGGCGAAGAAGCCTTGATGGCCGGAGGGGCCGGGCCCTAGAAGACTCGGAGCGGGGGGCGTGGCACGGGCATGGTGTAGGCGTGCACGACCCCTGTACATGGGTTGTGCCCCCCCACGGTGGCGTCGGCTGCTGCTGAGTGGCCCCGGCGCGCGGCTGTTGCTGCTGATGTTGGCCTTTGCCGCGGCCGTGGCGCCGCTGGCGCGGCTGCTGCTGTTGCTACGGCGGGTGTTGGGGAAGAGCCGGGGGCCGCTGTTGATACGGGATGCCATAGACGGCGGGTGGCGCAGGAGGAGCCGCGGGCCGAGGCGCCTGGTGTCGTGGGAATGCTTTCGACAATAAGAGAGGGGTAGGATAAAGGAGCATGATCTATCGAGATGCATATGGGTGACACGGTGGTTTTAGCGAGTTCGGGCCTCTCACGGTGGAGATAACAACCCTACGTCTCGTGCTCCGGAGAGGCTTTGTTTTATCTGTCTATGTATCCGGAGATTACATGGTGTATTTGAGAGGGGGAGAGAGAGAGCGAGGAGAGCGGATCTCCATGCCTGAGCTATGTTCTGAGACTAATGGTGAGAAAGAGAGAGAGGTGGCAGCAGAAAAAAAGCCCCCTAGTCTAGTGGTGGGGGTGGCTTATATAGAGTGCGCCACCCCCTCATCCCTTATGTTGCACGGTGGAGCATCAATGCCATAATTCCTGCACACTACAAAACCGTCATGCTGACTATTGGTCTTCGCATATCCGAGTGAGTTACACGGCCAAGTGGAATGAGCTCGTCAAGTGGAGTGCCGTGCTCCGAGTGGTTGTTGCCGTCCGAGTGACTTTCAAGTTGCGGTACATCTGGACGGCGATCTGGCCCAGGGGCCCAGTACAAAGTGTACGGTGTCCATGGGTAGGGTATTTAGGTCAGGCCTGTTACCCTACCCCCAATACATGTCCTCGTCATTAGCCCCCGAATCGATCGAGGTTGAGCGGGTCGAGTCGAGGTGAATTCCCAGATGAGTCGAGTGCTACGGAGGCACTTATGAACTCCCTTTGGTCACCCGGCGGTCTTATCTCCGCGTGTTGCCTTGACGGATTCTGGACTGCATGGTGTCCGAGTGAAATGAGCTCAAACGGGTCCGCGGAGGAGCGTTAAACTCACCTTATAGCAAAAAAAAAAATTGGAGTGATTTGGAGCTGGTCTTGCATCGGGTAACTGATTACTCGGAATTTCTTCACGCCTGGAACGTGTCTTTTTTGTTGCTTGGCCGTCACTCGGACCGGGCGGACCGTTCCGAGTGGATACCATTCCAGTGGGGGCACGCTGAGTTTGGAGCTGGTCCTGCATCGAGTAACTGATTACTCGGAAATTTCTTCACGCCTGGAACGTGTCTTTTTTTGTTGTTTGGCCGTCACTCGTACCGGGCGGACCGTTCCGAGTGGATACCATTCCAGTGGGGGCACGCTAAGTGCACCCACTGGGTGTAGTCCCCGAGACTGCCGTCGACTGCGGGCAGTCGGCGGGAGTCTTAGAGCCTATCTTTTTTGTTGTTGTTCATCACTCGGACTGGTAAGGCCGTACCGAGTGGAGATTACTCTAGTGGGGGCACGCTGAGTGCACCCACTAGGTGTAGTCCCCGAGACCGCCGTCGACTGCGGGCAGTCGGCGGGGGTCTGAGAGAACTAAAAATCTTCTTAGCTGGTACTGATCGAACTTGTTCTTCTCTGACTCGGAGGTCGAGTAATTCTGGAGCTGGTTTTGCATCGAGCAAAATGTTTCTTTCTGAGTTCTCTTCCAGTGGGGGCACGCTGAGTGCACCCACTGGGTGTAGTCCCCGAGCCTCTGTCGGACTAGATGAGTCTGGCAGAGGGTTTAAGTCTCCCGGTAAACCTCCATGCAGTCGGCACGGTAAATGTCTTTGTTTGAAATTGAGTCAATCGGATGGATCTTCAAGCGCTTGGCATGGTAAATAAGCTCAGCTTGGAGCTAAGTCAGTGGGACTGATCTTCGTGCACTTGGCAGTGTAAATAAATTCAATCTGGAACTGGATTAATCAAGTGATCTTTGTGCACTCGGCACGATGAATGAATTCGGCCTTGAAACTGCCGACTGTAGAAAAAAGCTCGACACTCCAGGGAGTAATCGTTCTAGTAGTACTTCTTATATTGACCATTAGCTTTTGCAGGAAAGGGGTATTTGTAAGAGTACACGTGTTTCCCGACTGATCGGGGTATGTTGACTGCATGGAAAAACTTGGTGGCACTCGTATGTCTCCCGGAGGAGATACACTAGTGGTCCTATGTGGACGTGCCATGAAACCCGAGTGGTGAGGCTAGTGTGTTGGCTGACTGTCCGGAGAGAGGCCACTCATTATCCCGGGGGAACACCAGCACATGCCATCTCCGGTCCAAATTTGTGAAACTCACGCGGAGCCTAGAATAAGGGCCAAGTATATCCGTAGAGGAGCGTTGTTTTCATCCTTTTGTGGTCCTGAAGATGACTCTAGGTAATAATTTGGGCGATCATCCGAGTGGACGCTGCTACATTTATAGATCTTCGGTGGACCGAGCATGTATGGTCAGAAGAATATTCCTGATGTGATCAACAGGTTGACCAAACGGGCGTAACCCATGAGGGAGACATGGCCCAGGGCTGTGCAAAGCCCCCGAGTGATGCTCGAAAAGGGTAAGCTTGCTACAGAGTGTGATATGAGGTTTGAACATATGAGTAACTTAGTTGTTCCTGTGTAGTGGTGAAGACGGGCACAACCGAGTGGCGATGCGTGGGGCGGCCGAGTGGTGAAGACGCGCACAACTGAGTGGCGACGCGCGGGGCGGCCGAGTGGTGAAGACGCGCACAACCGACTGGCGACGCACGGGGCGGCCGAGTGGCGAAGACGCGCACAACCGAGTGGCGACGCGCGGGGCGGCCGAGTGGTGAAGACGGGCACAACCGAGTGGCGACGCGCGGAGCGGCCGAGTGGTGAAGACGCGCACAACCGAGTGGCGACGCGTGGGGCGGCCGAGTGGTGAAGATGCGCACAACCGAGTGGCGACGCACGAGGCGGCCGAGTGGTGCTAAACGAGGTGGCCGAGTGAAGGACTAAGTCTCCAGCAATGTGGCAAAAATGGTCCTTGAAGGAGTTAGCCAGATGCTTTCGAAGCTGATGTAGCGACGAGGTCGGTGTAGTGTGGCTGCGGTGCAACAAGACTGGCGCGACAACTGAGTCTGAGTAGGAACGAAGATGGCGCGCAGTGTGTCTGGGTGATTATGAAATTTGTCAAAGTGACGGATCGAATGTACTTGTTGAAGTGAAGGGTCTGACTGGTGATGAAGTACTCGACCACTTAGGAGAGTGTCATTCCGAATGAGCTGCAGCTCCCGAGTGCGGCGTAGCCCCCGAGCGTACTATAGGCTTCGACAACGGACGTGCCGGAATACGAGAAATATAGTTTTGAATGGATAATTTTCAATTCATCGAGTCGGACTCGGGTAAAGATGAGGAGAAGCTTCCGAGTGATGCTCGAAAGAGGGAAACTCGCAAGGAGTGAAGTGTGCGGATTAATTATAAAAGGGACTTATCAGTCTCATGCCTGACGAGGTCTATGTCATTGATATGATGAAGAGGATTCCTCTGAGGGGTTGGCCGAATGTGTTTGAAGCCAACAGGTGACAAGGTCGGTGTTGTGGTGCGCTAGGACCGGTATGGGGACTGAGTTCGAGCAGCGATGAAGTTGGCGCATAGGGCCGTCGAGTGATCGCGTAACTTGTGTAAGAAAAATGGCACAAGCCAGCGAAATAATTTCTCGAGGAAATTTGATGTGTGCTGAAATGATTTGTGTAAATAACACTCAGACACCCACTAGGTGTGCAAGGGGCTTGCTGGTTCAAAACCAACAAGATTCTAAAAGAGTGAAGGATCTAATCGAACTTGACGAAGTGAAGGATCCAACTTGACATGTTGGAGTGCTGGCTCAAATAAAACGGAAATGTAGTGTTCCGACTCAGTTGCAGCCCCCGAGGACTGATGCAAACTCGAAATGAAGAACACATGGTGTTCGTGAATGACGTATGCGTTAAAATGGAAGTTGGACTCAGGAGTGAGTACTAAGCAAGTATGTGAAAATAAGAAACCGAGCGTAGGGGCACACTCGATGGCGTGGCCTCCGAGTGAACATGGCTTGTGAAATACGGGATACTCAGGCATGGGGAAATAATAGAATGTAGTGCTAGAATGACTTAGCTGTCTGAAGGCGCGCGAGTGGCCGAGTGGTGAAGATGTGTTCAACCGATGGCAATGCGAGGGGCGACCGATTGATGTAGATGTGTCCAACTGAGTGGCGACGCACGGGGCGGCCGAGTGGTGATGAGGTGACCAACCGAGTGGCGACGCGCCTATGGCGACGCGCGGGGCAACCGAGTGGTTATGAGGTGACCAACCGTATGGCGACGCGCGGGGCGGCCGAGTGGTTATGAGGTGACCAACCTATGGCGACGCGCGGGGCGGCCGAGTGGTTATGAGGTGACTAACCTATGGCGACGCGCGGGGCGGCCGTTCAAGTAGACGCGTCCCGCGGAGTGACGATGCGCGGGCGTCCGATTGAAGTAGACGCATGCCGCGCATCGGCGATGCGCGGGAAGTCCGAGTGATGTAGACGCGTCCCGCGAAGTGGCGACGCGCGGAGCGTCGGGGGATGTAGACGCGTGCCGCGGAGTGACGACGCGCGGGGCGTCCGAGTGATGTAGGCGCGTGCCGCGGAGACGATGCGCGGGGCGTCCGAATGATGTAGACGCGTCCCGCGGAGTGACATTGCAGACGAAGCCCGAGACGACGTCTGGCAGACGGCGCCGGTGGCCATGTGTGGAGGCTCGATGACGGCATTGCAGATGAAGCCGGGGACGACGACTGGCGGACGGCGCCGGCTGATGCATGTTGAAGCCAACCATCCGAATAACTTACACGTTAATTGCCCAGAGTGTATAAATCATCTCCGGACGGGCTGGCCGAGTGGACCAGTTTGTTAGCCGGCCGAGTGAAAAGGTCAATCGGCCGAGTGAACCACGCTGAGCTGAAATCCGGTCGCCACGCCACCAGCCGAGTGCAATAAACGATGAGTCGATCGGGTGACGACGTTCGTCTCAGTGCCTGCAAGTTAGCAAGTACACGATACACCCACGGATATTTTTTGCTGGACTAAGTATCCATGTACGGATGCTATTTTGCAAGGATTAAAGACCATGGATGGTTATACATGCATGCACAATTAACTGGCGAAGAAACTGTGGAAGTTTTGGCCACAGTAATTAGGTAACTGGTGCCGGAAATACTCACCAGATAAGCCGCTTAATGAGGCGATTATACCTTGACGAAGCGGGGCCAGCGGAGCGGCGTACTGGTGGGAGCCACTCCTTCCGTTTCCTTTTTTCTTGCATGCAGTTATCCCTCGAGCAGGTTGATTTGGTGCAGAGCTCGGTCGGTTAGTCGTGGAGCAATAAAGCCTGGTATTTAGGTGCGATTGTCCACGTCCAACGCATTGAAGGGGTTGCCCCACGTCCAGGACCTGCATGCAGGAGGTATTAGTGCTAATTAAGCAAGAATTAAAGAAGATTCTGCATGCGATGCGAGTTCTAATGAGGGGAGCTGTAGAGGCAGCCCGAGGGAGAGCTCCGCTGCGGCGGAAACCGCCGGTCTGGCCGGAATCGGACGGCGGCCGAGAGGAGGCGACGAGGAGGATGAGCAGGTGGCCGTAGTCCAGGCGCGGGAGTCACGGCTACCGCGCGATTGAAGAAAAAACCATCTACATCATGGCTCGATAGACGCCATGCCCCAAGATGGGCGCCAACTGTCGTGGGAACGATTCCGACAATAAGAGAGGGGTAGGATAAAGGAGCATGATCTATCGAGATGCATATGGGTGACACGGTGGTTTTAGCGAGTTCGGGCCTCTCACGGTGGAGATAACAACCCTACGTCTCGTGCTCCGGAGAGGCTTTGTTTTATCTGTCTATGTATCCGGAGATTACATGGTGTATTTGAGAGAGGGAGAGAGAGAGAGAGAGCGCGAGGAGAGCGGATCTCCATGCCTGAGCTATGTTCTGAGACTAATGGTGAGAAAGAGATAGAGGTGGCAGCAAAAAAAAGCCCCCTAGTCCAGTGGTGGGGCTGGCTTATATAGAGTGCGCCACCCCCTCATCCCTTATGTTGCACGGTGGAGCATCAATACCATAATGCCTGCACACTACAAAACCGTCATGCTGCTATTGGTCTTCGCATATCCGAGTGAGCTACACGGCCGAGTGGAATGAGCTCGTCGAGTGGAGTGCCGTGCTCCGAGTGGTTGTTGCCGTCCGAGTGACTTTCAAGTTGTGATACATTTGGACGGCGATCTGGCCCAGGGGCCCAGTACAAAGTGTACGGTGTCCATGGATAGGGTATTTAGGTCAGGCCTGTTACCCTACCCCCAATACATGTCCTCGTCACCTGGAACGGCGTCGGAAAGCCGGGAGGCGCGCCCGCGGGTGCAGGGCCGCCTCGCGCGTAGCCGGCGGCGAAGGCGCTGTGAACGGCACGGGAGCGAAGATGCTTCAACCGGCGTTCCTCGAGACGGAGATATGCCACCGCCCGCTCGTAGGTAGGGTTTGCCATGAGGGTGAAGTTGGAGGCGGCATTGCCGAGGTCCTTATTGAGGCCGGCAGTGAGGGTGGAGAGGAGCAGCTCGTCGCCCACTTTGAAGCCGATGTCGTTGAGCTCGTCGGAGAGGGTCTTGAGGTGCATGCAGTAGTCGTCGACGGAGGAGTCGTTTCGGTGACACCCGAAAAACTCCTGCTGCAGAAAGACGATCCATTGGAGCTTGTTGTCGGTGAAGAGGCCGACGATCTTGTTCCACACCGTGCATGCATCATCCTTGTCGCGAACGACGGTGTGGAAGATGTCCTTGGACACGGTGAGGAAGAGCCACCTAATGATGGTGGCGTCGATCGCCAGCCAGTCGGCGTCGCGGTTCAGGACGAAGAGGTTGGCGGTGCCGTCGATATGATCCTGCAGGTTATACTCACGAAAGAGGAGATTGAAGTATGTCTTCCAGGCATAAAAGTTCGCCTCTTTGTGGGAGAGGATGACCGGAACGCGACGTTCGATGGGAACATCGCGGATGTAAGCAGGGTCGGGCAGGGTGGCAGCGGAGGAGCCGGCGGAGGAGTCGAAGGGGTTCGGCGGACGCACGGCCGGAGGAGTGGAGGCGGCGGATCGGTGGGAAAGATCGGAACCAGACATAGCAGCGAGTTTGGATGCGGTTGGGTAGGGTTAGGGTTTTGGCAGCAGGCGGCAGAACGCGGCTAGCGGCGGGAGAGAAGCTGGCGTGCGGGGCGAGAGGCACGGCTACCGGCGGGAGAGAAGCTGGCGTGCGGGGCGAGAGGCGCGGTGGGCAGGGGCGATCGCGAGGCGGGAGCGGAAGCGGTGAAGGGCAGGCTACGGCAGCGGCAGGGATTGGTGATGCGAGCGTATCGGGGCTACGCGGGCGTTGCGTTGCGACGTGAGCGAGGCGGAGCGATGCGGGCGTATCGGGGCGGCGCGGGCATAGTTGGGTAGGAGGGCAGCACGGCGGCGGCGAGTAATCAGCGGCGCGGGCGTGCGAGGAGGCTAGCGGCGGCGGCTAGGAAGCGGCGGCGACGCGGCTAGGGTAGAGAATCGTAGGAAGGCTGATACCATGTAGAATATTATGCAACTCACGATATATTGATCGGGTGCAATATGCACATATATATATAAGTACATAGGGGAGCCACGTCTTCAACTATACATGGAAAGAGGAGGGCTTGTTGTACAAGAAATATATATGCTATATCTATATCTCAACAAATAACATCTGTCTTCATATAAAAAAGAGGAATTATAGTGTGTGGTGAAATATTAAGACCGTTATATCATAAAAATGCTCCTTCTGTTTATGTACCTTTATATGAGATTCAACTAGGCAAAAATGTACCAGTTTGGCGATGTCAAAAAAGGGAAATTAGAGCAAGGTTTTGAAGAGCGGAAACGTTACTTGACGACCGTCAGCTGTGGAGATTGTCCCAGCGACCCTCCTTTCCACTGTTGCACATATCTCGGTGCAAGACCGCTGTCACGTCAGATTTGAAAATAGGTCGATGCATGAACAAAATGCAGCGAACGTATCTCTTCTATCACGGACATCAATAACATTTGCTCGCAAAATACTGTAGTAATTCAAGAGAAATGCTATGGTTCAGGCGGCGGAATAACAAGCTTGCGTCTGCCGCCTTGGTTGCACGCCATGTGTCCCACATGAATTGGTGAACCCCCCATCATGATCTCTCCTTTCTGCAAGAACATCTCTGTTGCAAAAAAAAAACTACAACAAGACCTCTGTTACAAAAATAATTAAATTGCAACGTGGTCTATGTTACAAACAAGAAAAAACTGTAACAAGACTTCTATTGCAAAACAAAAAAACTTGAACATGACCTCTGTTGAACAAAATATAACAAGAGCCCTGTTGCAAAAATAAATTTGCAACATGACCTATGTCTGCAATACGGCCTTTGTTGTAGTGGTAAAGAGTGGCGCTCGCTGCTCAATCCGCCATATCTGACGTCTCGTGAGGCGACGAATCTTTTAAAAAGATCCGTCGGTCGACGTGTAGCAGTGCCCACAATTCAACTACACTGAAAATTCCCGATGCCGCAGTCCCAGGCGCGCACCCTGCCGTCCAGGCTGCGTCGGTGAAAATTGCCATCGTGCATGGAGCTCCACACAGAGACGTTCCGGCAGCAGGCATACCACGAGGGCGCTAGGTACCTCGCTGAGCGCGATGGTGGCGCCGTCCTTCGGCACGGTTGCAATCTGCATCGACGGCAACGCCCTGCGGGTTGCGGACCTGGCACTTCAAGGTGTTCGCCATGGACGAGCGCGAGCTACAGGACATTGTGGGCCACAATGGCGGCCGTCCTACTCCTGGCACAAGGCGGCTTGTGGAGATCACCCGGGTCTGGCGGCGGCCGCGTGCATCTGAACGCGGTAGCTCCGGAAGGAGGTGCACTGGCGTCGTGCGCTTAACGGAGGTTGTCCACGGGAATTTCGACGGTGCCCTCAACCAGTTTGAGAAAATGTCAAGCCAAACATTTGCACCGGTTTTTGTAGAGAAAAAACTCAAAATGAAAACCTGCACAAAATAATAAAAATAGCCTACTCCCTCCGTCCGAATAAACTTGTCCCTCAAATTGTTGTATCTAGCACTACGTTAGTGCTAGATACATCCATTTGAAGGACAAGCTTGGGACAAGTTTTTTCGGACGGAGGTAATACGTGGGAACCTAGTCAGAACTCAAGAATTGAATGTAGGCGAAATGTGAAAGAAATCTTTAAATTAGGGGGTCAAAAATTGACAGATTCCTGATTTGTGATTTTTTTTGTCACAAGCATACATTTTAGGAGTAAAAAATGAAATTAACTCATATATATACAACCTTCTATATGTAAGCCTCCATAAAACCGTGCAGGCATGTGTGCAACAATGTCCTAATAAATGCCAAACCATGCGAAACTCGCGATGCGTCAGTTTCCATTTACACTAGTACAAAACAGGGCTTTCGTCACAGGGCAGTTTTCACATTAGTCCCGGTTCAGTCACGAACCGGGACTAATGTAAGCATTGGTCCCGGTTCGTGCGGCTAAAGCATTAGCCCCGGTTCACCTGGGCCCGAACCGGGACTAAAGGGTGCGATGCCCATTAGTACCGGTTGGTGGCACCAACCGGGACTAAAGGTTAGACCTTTAGTCCCGGTTCGTGCCATGAACCGGTACTAATGGGCTTTGAGGCATTAGTACCGGTTCATGGCACGAACCGGGACTAAAGGTCTCATTTTCAAACTCTCTCCCCCCTGAATCGCCTTTTCAGTTTTAGAAAAAACAAAAGAAAATGATGGAAATGTCAAAAAAATAAAATAAAACAAGTTTCCCATGTGATATGTGGTCTAGTTGTTGGGAAAATTAACAAATATGAATTTCGACTTTATTTGCAAAATCTCTCTGGAATTTCTTAAAATGGGCATAACTTTTGCATACGAACTCGGATGAAAAAGTTTTTTATATGAAAAATCATCTACTCGAAAAGTTACATCCGATTTTAACGGGGGGAACCCCGTTAAACATTTTCAAAATCCTCAAAAACCTAACAGAAAAAAAGATACGGGGCTTTTAAGATCTGGAGAGGCAAAAAAATTCAAAAAATTTCAAATTGTGGTCAAACTAATTATTCTAGAATATTAGTGTTACTAAATAATTATTTCAGTTTTTTGAATTTTGGTCAAATCTGGTCAAACTGTGGTCAAACATTGGTCAAACAATGGTCAAACTAATTATTTCAGAAATATTAGTGTTACTAAATAATTATTGTTTTTTAAAACAATAGTTTCAAACTCAAACAGTGAAATGTGGCACTTCATGCTCGAGCTAAATTCCTGAGGGTTAATAGAATGGACATCTTACTATTGTCAGGAAAACAACAAGTGCAGACTTGGAAACGAGGGAGAATAGAACCCGGAAGTTAAGCGTGCTTAGGCTGGAGTAGTGAGAGGATGGGTGACCGTCCGGGAAGTTAGATGATTTGGAATGATGAGGGGTGATTAGAGATTAGAGGATAAATTGAGCAGTGATGAGGGGTGGTGATTAGAGATTAGAGGTTAAAATAATTCAGAAATTTGAAAATAAAAAAAAAATTCGCAAAATTTTTTTTCAAAAAAAAATTCATAAAATTTCCTTTAGTCCCGGTTGGTAACTGGAGCTCCAGGCTGCATCCACGTGGACGGCCTTTAGTCCCGGTTCGTGTAAGAACCGGGACTAAAGTGGGGAGGCATTAGTAACGACCCTTTAGTCCCGGTTCAAAAACCGGGACTAAAGGCCCTTACCAACCGGGACAAAAGCCCTGTTTTGTACTAGTGTTAGGTTGGTCTTATAACTTTGGTTCAACACTCGTTTGTTCTTTTGTTAGAGGGTGCTTGATATGTTTTAGTCTCATGACTAAAAGTAGTGGGACTAAAACTTGCTAGCCTCACCCATGCTTGGATCTAAATACTAAAGAGACTAAAATCAAGTTAATGAGCATTTATTATACTCCAAACCCTCCAATTCAGAACTCGGCTGTGTTAAATGAGGAGAGAGAGGACTAATCCACATTTTAGTAGGGATACCCCTGACTAAAAAAATGTAGTCTCAAGACTAGTTTTAGCCTCTCTTTAGTCAGGGGTGCTTGAAACTTTAGCCTCTTAAAGAGACTATTTTTAGTCAGACTAAAATAAGTCCTTTGGAGGGTGCTTGGATACGTTTTAGTCTCATGACTAAAAGTAGTGGGACTAAAACTTGCTAGCATCACCCATGCTTGGATCCAAATACTAAAAAGACTAAAATCAAGTTAATGAGCATTTATTATTCTCCAAACCCTCCAATCCAGAACTCGCATGTGTTAAAGGAGAGGAGTTAAATGAGGAGAGAGAGGACTAATCCACATTTTAGTAGGGGTACCCCAGACTAAAATTTTTTAGTCTCAAAACTAGTTTTAGCCCCTCTTTAGTCAGGGGTGCTTGGAACTTTAGCCTCTTAAAGAGACTATTTTTAGTCAGACTAAAATAAATCCCTTGGATCCAAGCACCCTCTAAAAATAGAACCATACATGGTGAATTTAGGGACTTCTATTTTTTGCTAACTGGAATGGAGCGTGGCCAATGTAAGAGGCCGATGGGGATGTTTTTTGTTTTGTTTTTGTAACAACGCCAAAAGCGCTGCCATTTTTATTAATAAGATAGAAAAGTATGAACAGATGAAAGAAGTGATGGCTGATGGGGATGTTGATGAAGTGTTAGAAGTGGTTTATTCGCAAAAAAAAAAGTGTCAGAAGTGGTTTGAGGGTGCGATCGAACGTCTAGAAGTGAGATGCACCAGGATTGAAGGAAATGAAGGAGCCAACTTGTATATGGGGCTCACATCTATGTTGGGCGAGTTAAGTCGGATGATCTCTCACAGTCCTGGCGCGCGGGCACCCGTTGGAAGGGGCGCTGCAGCTGGGTGCCTGTTTTTTTAGTGTTTGAATTAACGGGGGGTCAGCTGCTGCATCAAGCTTGCGCAAAAGAAATTTCAATCGAGATGATCTCGTTCATAATAAACACGTGAAAGAAAGCTTCTCAAGGTCTTTGCCAGTAATATCCGGGCCACCACAGTCGTCGACGAAGTATTGCTTGTTTTTGAACTGACTGAAATGTCGTGCCATATAATAAGTGTCCCTCTCGGCTGGCTTCATCAGAATGCAATGTACCAAACCAAATATACACACGTTTAGATCGTATAATCCTTTCATCCTTTGCCTCTTCCCTCCTTGAGAGTTTTGGCGATTGGGTTGCAGTGGATCACATCGAACTACGGAAGAAATATCTTGGACTTCACCCGGGGTACCTCCACGCGGTGGCTCGAACACGATAAGCTTAAGCCTAATACAAAATGAGAAAAGATGCCAGACAGCTGATGACATGGGATTGTCAGATCCATCGGGATCACATGTGTTGGATATCCACGGTAGTTGCGGGGTCAGATGGGGTATTACCTTCACCATGGATTGATGAACTCCCGCCGTTGGCCATGGCGGGACGGTGACGGCGGTGTGTGTGTGTGTGGTGTGGCGGCTGCGGTGGCAGAGAAAGGGAGAGGTGGTGGCGGAGCTTCCCGTCAGCACTGCACTAACCCTAAATCGGTAGGGGATGTAGGTGGGGTGTACGGCGTCGCGACGAACCTCATATTGCGAGCCGCGGCCCCCACCTCTTTATATAGTGCAGGTGACAGGGGCCTGTCAACCATAGTGGGTTGAGCGCCCCCGATCAGGGCGCGGATCTAAGGGCCCGGTGGGCCGTTGGGCCCACACGATGGAGATCATCCTAAATTCTCCCCCTTAATCTCAACTTTTACTTTTGACCTTATACTTTTACTTTACTCATTTCATAACAGATCAATACATAGAACATGTTTCATCGTCACAGCTCAATTGCCGATAGAATCAGACAGCCACAACGTACCTTTCTGTTTTGAAACAAATACTATAACCTTGAGCCCTTTATTGTCCGGAAATCATATACTATACCATAAAACCCATGCCGACTGTGTGTTCTCCGAACACACTGGGTGGTAAGCCTTTAATAAGCAGATCTGCAAACACTTGTCTGTTGCTTTTTATGCTTCAAGCATTTCTACAAAATTCCGGACTTTCTCCTTTACAACGCATAACTCTGTGTCAGTGTGTTTGGCATCAACACTTGACTCGTTGTCATATGAGCGAAAAACTTAAAATGGTTATCGTTGTTGTCAACCATTATCAACTCCAGGTACAGGTATCCTTAACCATTTTGCCTGTCCCTCAGCCTCATATCAAGCTATAACATGTTTTTGCATCACAATGATGATAATTGTCTCATTCTTTGGAACTTTTCCACACAAAAACTCCAAGTGTGAAAGTTAGCAACAATTGTGGATTTCGCTATAGATTTCACAAGTCTTGTCTTTGTACTCACAATCTTTTTAGAGCACTTATTTCTTTCAGCATGAGGCCGATATCTTTGACTCTATTCCAGTGATCTATATATGGACTGGACATTGCCAAAACAACCCGGATACATGAACTGTGTAATATATTGAGCTTCTAACAACTAAAGCATATGGCACCATATCCATTTTCAATATTTTCTCATCACCTTTTGGAACACCAAAGTTTCCAGTTCCATTACCCTTGACTATAAGAACAGGCGTAGGTTTTCTCGCATGCATACTTTAGAGACCTTTCTTAGCATGCCCATGCGACATTCCTAATACCCCCTTTTATTCTTTTCTTGGTGAATCTCGATACTTATAACGAGAGACACTCTACCAAGAACATTCTTTTGAGCTTTGAGGACAAGAACTTCTTTTCTCCTCCTGCAGTAGATTGACATGACCACTAGCAAGTAGGACGTCATCCACATGCACAGGATTGGAATGAATTTCATATTCTATAACTTTGCATGAATACAATTGTCCTCTCATTTTCTTTAACCCAAAATAACATCTGATTCTTTTAACTTTAAATGCCACTGTCTAGAGACTTGCTCTAGTCCATAAAAACTTCTTGAAGCAGTATCCCTTGTTTTCTTTACTTTCATCTGATGTAACTCAGATCATGATGTGCCACTAACACTCATTGTAATTTGTTCATTCTCTTTGCACAAAATCTTTCGATTTAAGTCGCGCTTTACATCTTTACATATTTCCTTTGGAGTCATATTGACCTTGTAGACCCTTTACAGCCTATTGTTTTGGCTCCATTGGAAATTACTTATGAGTCACAAACATCGTCGGGATTCACCAATTTTTTTTCATGTCACATAGTCTCTTGTCATTTAGACAAACAGACACTTCTCAAAGCTCTATTGAGCGCTTTAAATGAGGTGGGATCAACCTCCATTTGAATTTCACTAACATAGACTTTATAGTAATCAGAAGTATCTAATTTTCTCATTCCTTGAGACCATTTGTGTCTCAGGTACTGACACTTCTTTCATATGGGGTTGTTGTTGCTCTGTCATTGCCAAGAGGCAAATTGATTATATAGTCTTTCATTTCCATGTGGCAATAGGTTTTACAGGGACCTTTATCACAAGATCCATGTTTACTCATTCCTCCTTTATAGAGCTAACAACATGTGTTGTATAGGTCATACAACATGCTCCCCCAGATACAATCTATTCGAGTCTTAGGTATTTTCATACCATGCTCCCCTAGATTACTCCATCTTCACTAAAAATGAGGTATCTTTAAACTTTATTATTTGGGTTTATTCTGTTAAAATTTTCTTCTTTATGGCACTTTAAGCACCGTCTTAGTATTCCTTAGTCTGCTTTCGAAATTGTAAAAGATCCAGGAATACAGTTATTTCTTTTCTTTAGGGGTATTATTATGACTGTCGTACTCCTCCAGACGTACACCTTATGTGCATCACATTATCTAAAGTATAGGGGAGTTTCATAATTCTTAATTTATCTCATATTTCTTTCTTCCCCCTTGAAATGTGGCAAGAATTTTTCTACCACAATTTCGAAAAATCATTTATAACTCATGTGAATTGAGGAAACTTCGATTATCTACTTCATTTATCTGATTACTTCATACAAAATGAAGTTGTCTGTTAACTGGTATGGGAGTACTTTTTCCTCATTCCATTTCAGAAACTCAACAGAGTTCTTTATCATTAGTACTTTTGCAAGTCACACTTGCATATCATTCTTATCTTTAGGTTCATTTGTAACTTTTAATCTCTTGAATTTATTGAGTGCTTAATGACCGTTACACATAAGGTGTACGGTTGATAATAGGAAAGCATAAGAGCTACTCCATACTTTTCTCCCAAAGTGGGACACATTAAACGCACACGAGTCATCATATCTTTCTCCTGTCATACAGGATAAGTCCTTTGCCAAAATTTCTCCTGCCATACAGGATTTTTGACATAATACTATGTCAACTTTACCCAGTTACGCAGGCATTTTCCCAGACTTTTCCCGCCATGCGGGTTTTATCATAATCATCTTTTTTCGCCATGCGGGTAATTCCTTGTAAGGGACATAAATGCCAGAATTGGCTCTTTTGACTGCATATTCAATCATCAAATTAGGAATATATCAGAATGCTCTTTGACACACATGCTTGATCCAACGTTGGTCAAATTAAACACGCATGTTGCTTGTTTCATCTCAAATCATGTTGACTGAAAAATCTTCTTCATAGAGGGTACATGAAAACATTCATCAACCAAGACTTCTCAATGATCTATCTCTTTTCTTTTGAAGCCATTCTTTAGACAGAACATACTCCCTCACGTTATGACCTTTCTTGGTCATCTTTCGGGTGACAAGTACCCAGCCATTCTCTTTCACGAATGAAAGCATGGAAAACTTTTAGTTTGAGAAATATTAGCCAATAGTCAACAATAATGAGCATAAAAAGAACCCCATGTTGGTCTGGTTAAAAAATATGCACATTAAACTTTTAAAAAAATTCTTTTATATTCTAAATCACCATTGGGCAGAATTAGAATAAAACATCATCCTTCTACATTAATTCCATATCACCGTTGGGGGAAAAAGGAGATAATGCATATAACTCATAAACAATGTGATGACAGTATTTCTATTAAACAACTTTGCTATGAAATCATCATCATCATCAGCTTTATTGCAACGGGAACAAGAAATATACATTTCTCTTGCTCAAGAGCATTTCTTGATCTTTATCTGTTCTCTGAAGGTTGAACACTTTGATACAAAATTTATCAGAGATTTAAGCTTTGAACATAAGACTCCTAGAATTATAGTACTGTTATCATCAACGTTGGTCAGAAAATAACAATACCAAATTTTAACTTTAAAACAAATACCTTTCTTTTGTCATAGCGGAAACTATCTGCATCTTATTTCACCCGCAGGGGAAAAAGATTGCTAAGAACAGTTCTTCCAATTAAACTTTCCTGTTGGTTCCAATTTAATTGGAGAATAAAACTTTTACTTTGCAGCGGAAACTTTACAATATTCTATTCAGAAACAATTCTGTACTCTTTTACTCTCTAAGCAATTTTAACTGGTTGGTTCAAAAATGCATTAGAGAAGCAACAATATAATCTTTTACTTTAGTTCTATTCACTTTTAAAAGAGCACTTTTATTTTTATTTGTAGTGGAAAAACATGAATAAAAAATTCATGAACTTTATTCTTTTCAGAAACTTTTATTTACTGTTACTTTGCTATTTTCTAGATAGATTTTTGTTGGATTAATTTGAATAGAAAAAAGAAAACTATGTGAAATTTGCCCAAAACTCTGGACAAAAAACAAAAATGAAATGCTTCCTGTGCTGGCCGAAAATGGCCCAGCCATTCGGAGCCCGTTTGGCTTGCGCGTGGCTGCCGGCTTGTCCCCCTCCCGAAACCGGTCCAATGGCCTGCTTTACACTGGCCCATCAGCCCGTTGGGGGGTTGCGCCGCTCGATCCGACGGCCATCCGCGTAGATCGGGCGAGTAAAACCGAGTGCAGCCGCGTGCTCCCGTAACCCTAGCGCCATTCCGCCCACGCGCCTCTCTCGCCCGGTCGCTCGAATCCGTCCCTGTCGCCGGGCCACCGTGCCGCTCCGCACCTAGCCGCCGGCGACGGCGGTGACGGCCACCGCGCCGCGCCTGGCCGCCGGCGATGGCGGCGACGGCCACCGCGCCGCGCTTTCTCTTCCTCCCCTTTTTCTTTTCTCCATCTGTGACAAAGACAGAGTGAGAAGCGTAGCCGCGCCCTTCTGTGCTCCCCTTGCCCGCGGCGACGGCGGAGCAGTCCTGCAGCGGCGCCATTGCTATCCCCCTCGCCGGTTGCGCGTTCCCCTTGTGGTGAGCGCGCCGCCGTCGAGCGGTTTAGCTGCGGTGCTCTTTTCCCCTCTCGGGGTATTGTTCTTCTTCCCGGATCCTCAGCATGCCGATGCGATTCGGGATCGAGAGGAACGGCGCGGCCGGTGCGGCGGCGCTCTGTACTGCGAGATTTCTTTGCCCTTCTTTTCCCCTCTTTTTTGTTTTTGGGGTTAGGGTTCTTGGGCGGGGGGAGGAAACTTTCTTTTCTTTGTTCACTTACCGAAAATATCAACACAAGAAAGGCTCTAATACCATTGTTAGATCCATCGGGATCACATGTGTTGGTTATCCATGGTAGTTGCGGGATCAGATGGGGTATTACCTTCACCTTGGGTTGATGAACTCACGCTGTTGGCCATGGCGGGACGGTGACGGTGGTGTGAGCCTGTGTGTGTGTGTTGTGGCGGCTGCAGTGGCAGAGAAAAGGAGAGGTGGTGGCGGAGCTTCCTGTCAACACTGCACTAACCCTAGATCGGTAGGGGATGTAGGTGGCACTGGTAGAAAAAAGCCCTTTAGTCCCGGTTCGCAACAGCCTTTAGTCCCGGCTGTGCAACCGGGACTAAATATGCGCGACTAAAGACCCCCCCTTTAGTCGCGCCTCTTACGGACCGCGACTAAAGGCTTTAGTCCCGGTTCTTGTGGCTGACCGGGACTAAAGGCCCGTCCACGTGGGTGCCAGTGGTCCGTCGGGGCGGAGGACCTTTAGTCCCGGTTCTCGTGGCCAACCGGGACTAAAGGCCTCCTCCGCAGGTTTAGGGTTTTAGCCCCCCTAAACCTGGTTTCTTTTTAGTTTGGAGTGTTTTATTTCTTTTATATTTTATTTTGTGTTTTATTTTAATTTTGATGAAGTTTCAGTACACATATTCTACGCTACTATATACATGCATATGAAATTTCAAACAAGAAGAATTCAAGAGGAATATATAATATATATTCAATCTCGGGTGACCATATACAACTTCGAACAAGTTTCCATACACAATTAGGATGGATGACCATATACAACTTTGAACAAGTTTCAATCTCGGGTATGCATATAAATTTCTTCGTCCTCGGTATAGTGTTCTCCTTTAGGATTGATGACTTCCCTCATGAAAAATCCTGCTAATTCTTCTTGAATTGGTCGGAAGCGAGCTTCTGGACTAAGCCTCCTCCGCAAGTTATCCGTCGCGTTCCGCACGCTATCCGATGCCTTCCGCTCAGAGGTGTGTCTCCGGATGTTCTCACAAACATAGTATCCACATAGATTGGTCCCCGGTGGCTGCTTATCCACATTAACTAACCTTCTGAAATCTAGCTCATGTTTGAATTCACCGACAATTTCTTCTGAGAACTGTCTCCAAACCCTACATGGCAAAGAAAATTAAATGAACAAGGGAGTTATTAGTTACCTGATATTAGGAAATGAACGAAAGAGACCGATCGATATAGAGCATAAATGATTGAAAATAAGTACTGCTGCAGCATTTTTCTCATGTCGGCCCAACGCTTTGGATCCGAATCCATAGAGTCCATGATTAGAACTCTGGAGGTGTGAAGTTCAATATTTAGCAGAATCCAGTGGAACCTGCGGACACGTTACATGCACAGTCATGCATAACTCATCGATTAGACATACCATGCATGGAGTAAACAAAAGAGAATGGGCACAAGAGAGAAAGACTCACCCAAAATGGTAAGGAATAGAATATGACTTTTGAGTTGATGCTTTCTAAGAAACTTGTACAAGTCTTTGTCCACGTCTTCGGGGTGATGTTGTAACACATGTCCATTAACGATATGTGGGTCAATGAACCCAACATCATGGATGTTTCTTATTTTGCATTCCCAAATCTTCAATCTGCATAATAGCGTACGCAACAATATAGTTAGGACAATATATATATATAGTGCAGGCAATGAAGAACGAGATGAGGTAGAAATAAATCACTTACAGAACGTAGCAACTCAGCATAGATTTGTCGAGGTCGTGCAGATTGAACAGCTGGAACAATTCACTCATATGAACTTGTACAGAGTACCGTTTGGTGTGATGCTCATCTGTAACATCCGCATAAACATATTCTTTGTCGGCCAACGTAGCAGATTTCACATTTGTGGTGGTAGACTCTTTTCCCGCGCAGGCTCGACGAGAGGCCCATTCCGCACATATTGTAATGCTATCTCACATACTGGCGCATCCTCAAGGCCTAAGAAGGCACGAAGAGTCAAACCCATCTCGGACGCTTGTTTCATGGCACTCGCTACAGTCAATCCAAGTGCTGCCGCAGCTGCTATGATCTCGGGGTCCTCTTCCGGACCGGCTTTCACTATGAGCGGGGGGATCGATTGTTTCTTCTGCATCCCGAGCTGGTCAACTTGTTTCCCGCTTTTTTTACTTTTTCTTTCTCCTCCTTCAATATTTTTGCTTGCCTACGAAGTTCATGTCCATAGTCGTCAGGCATATTCAGCTCGGCTTGGGACGGTGTCGTCAAAAGATCCTTAGCCCACTTCTTTTGCTTCTCAGTGAATACTTGCTTGGGCTCAGGCTCTTTTATCGCCTTCATATCCGCCTTCCATTTCTCATAATCAGCAGACGCGGCCAATTTGGTTTCAGCTTCACTAAGTTCCCCAGGCCTTGGGAGGAGAGGCTTCAGTGATGGCTCCGGTACCCTTGTGGTCTTAGGTACATAAGGGTCCGGGTTAATAGTCCAGGAGCGGGTTTCCTTGTTGTCCGCCTGCTTCTGCTTCTTCGCCGGAGGTGGATTGGGGGGCGTCGTACCCGCCGGAGGAGGATTGGGGGGCGTCGTACCCACCGGAGGTTGTGGATCGGGGGACGGCGTCGAATGGCGTGAAGGAGGTGTAGGTGAACCACCACGACCACCACCACCGCCACCACCGCCACCACCACCACCACCACCATCGGAGGGGGGTGGACTTGCTAGCCTTGGCGCCTCGCCTGGAAACACTATGTACTTCTTTTTCCATAGAATGATCTGGCGCTTGACATCTCCAAGTCTTCTCTCCCCTTCGGGTGTAGGTTTGTCAATCTCCAGGTCCTCAAACCCTTGGACTATGTCTTCCACCGTGACACGAGCATAGCCATATGCAATGGGGTTGTTGTGGTGGAGTGCTCCAGGTGTACAGGGTAAAGCACTGCCGCTAGCTACCTTCGTGGAAACGTTCCCCACGGGATAATGCAGATCACATTCTTTCATCTCCTTTACATCATCCACGGGGTAGTGAGGCTCCGGTGCACGAATCTCGATCATCGGTGCACTAGCACCAGGCGGGGCATCCGTGGAAGCCACGCTGCTTCTCCGCTGCTGGCTTCCGCGATCCGCTTCATGATCTTCATGCGGCCCTGCAGCCGATTTTTCTTTTACTAGTTCATGCACGGTCTGCTTCAACTCATGGAGTTCCGATGCAAACTTCGTCATAAGATCTGCATCCCGGTCCGTCTTTCTCTTACGGCTTCTGTAACAGTACGGGTCATTGTCCTGGGAAAACCCTACTTTCCACGGAACTTTGCCTTTGCCTCGTACACGTCCTCCGTGTTCATCATTCCCGAGGGCTGTTGTCAGTGCGTCTTTCTCTCTGTTGAACTTGATCAAGCCCTCTTGAGCTTGGGTCATTGCGTCAATAAGGGCTTGGGTGGGAGCAAACTGTCTCTGCCGGTGAACACACACCCCTGTCTCCGGGTCTAGCGATCCCCCATGCCCGTACCACCAGCTTTTGGCCCTTGGGTCCCATCCCTCTGTACCTAGAGGGATTCCTCGCACCCTCAGGTCCTCCTCCATCTTCTGCCACCTAGGCTCCGAAAGGCGGTATCCTCCTGGCCCCATAATATGATGGAACTTTTTCTTACTCGCATTATCCTTATTTTTTTCGATATTTCCTTGAAATGCTCCGATTGCTTTTGCCTCACAAATTCTGGCCAATCATCTTTCAGTTTCTCATGTTGTCCATTGAAATCCGGAGTCTTGCCCTTGTTGACATAGTCACGGGTTAAATTTTTCTTGAAGTTCCGGAATGCTTCGCCCATCTTCTGAAGAGCGAACTCTTTAACTAGCCTCCTCCTCTGACGTCCACCCGGAACCTCGTTACCGAATTCATCGACTTTGTTGTATTCCGGAGGTAGAATGAAATGTTCCATAAGCTTTCTCCAGCAATCCTTTTTCGTTCTCTTGTCGACAAAACTGAAACCAAGACGTGCCTTCTTTAGCTCCTTCCATTCCTGGACGGTGATCGGGACGTTGTCTCTAACAACGACTCCGCATTGGTTGATAAACTTTGAGGTGTGCTGTAGGGGCTTGCCGGTTTCACTGACAAACTCAATGGCATATGTTTCTCCTGTTTTCATCGTCTTGGATTTGCCACGCTTTGTCGTACTCGATCCGGAGGGCTAAAAAAAGAAAGAGAGTCGCGTGCGTTAATACATATGTATTCACATTTCAGTAAGTTTGTATCACGAGAGGCTCAATGTATATATATACCTCGCCGGAGGTGGCTGCTACTTGCAATTCGAGATCGTCGTTTGTTGACGGTTGACCTCCGTCGACAATGTCCGTTCCTTCACCTTCTTGATCATCGACAATCTCTGTTCCACCGTCAAGGTTCAGAAAAGAAGAGACTACATCCTCTTCTTGCTCATATTCTGAGCCCGGCACATAAGGAATCTCGTTGTTGATGATGCCCATTAAATAACGTTCAGCCTCCGGATCCCTAAGCGGCTCGGCTCTATCGTCCGCCATATGTCACTCCTGCATGTAGTAAAAATTCTTTAAGTATAAAGGAATTAAAAAATAAGATTAAGGGGACATAGAGGAGGAGGAATTAAAAAATAAGATTATTGAGCACTGCCAAGTATTTTGTTTTGTTTTCTTTGTTTTTCTTTTTGGTTTTCATTTGGTTTCTTTCTTCTTCCTTTTTTCTTCTTTTTTTTCTTCTTCTTCCTTTCTTCTTCCTCTTTCTTCTTCTTCCTTTTTCTTTCTTCTTTCTTTCTTCTTCTTCCTTTCTTCTTCCTTTCTTCTTCTTTTTTTCTTCTTCCTTTTTTTCTTCTTCCTTTTTTCTTCTTCCTTTTTTTTCTTCTTCCTTTTTCTTTTTCTTTCTTTTGGTTTTCATTTGGTTTTCTTTCTTCTTTCTTTTGGTTTTCATTTTTTTCTTTCTTCTTTTTTTCTTCTTCCTTTTTCTTTCTTCTTTCTTTTTTTCTTCTTCCTTTTTTTCTTCTTCCTTTTTTTTCTTCTTTCTTTTTTTTCTTCTTTCTTTTGGTTTTGTTTTGTTTTCATTTTTTTCTTCTTCCTTTTTCTTTCTTCTTTTTTTCTTCTTCCTTTTTCTGTCTTCTTTCTTTCTTCTTTCTTTTTTTCTTCTTCCTTTTTTCTTCTTCCTTTTTTTCTTCTTCCTTTTTTTTCTTCTTCTTTTTTTCTTCTTTCTTTTTTTTCTTCTTTCTTTTGGTTTTGTTTTGTTTTCATTTTTTTCTTCTTCCTTTTTCTTTCTTCTTTCTTTGTTTTTTCTTTTTTTCTTCTTCCTTTTTTTCTTCTTCCTTTTTCTTCTTCTTTCTTTTGGTTTTGTTTTGTTTTATTTTTTTCTTCTTCCTTTTTCTTTCTTCTTCCTTTTTTCTTCTTCCTTTTTCTTTCTTCTTTCTTTCTTCTTTCTTTTTGGTTTCTTTTGGCAGGGCCGCGGGCGGCGGGCGGCAGGCAAGGGCAGCGGGCGGGCGGCGGCGGGCGGCAGGGCACGGGCGGCGGCGGCGCTCACTGGGGACAGGGGCGGCGGCGCGCAGGGCGTCGGGCGGCGGGCGGCGGGCAAGGGCAGGGGCTGCGGCGGGCAAGGGCAGGGGCACGCTGCGGCGGCGGCGGAGCGCTAAGGGCAGGGCACGGGAGGCGGCGGCGCTCACTGGGGACGGGGGCGGCGGCGCGCAGGGCGTCGGCGTCGGCGTCGGGGCAGGGCTTCGGCGTCGATCGACGTCGGGGCAGGGCTTCGGCGTCGAGAGAGGAGAATGGGAAGTGGCGGAAACTGCTAAGTGCAGTATATATACACATACCTTTAGTCCCGGTTGGGGAGGCGGACCGCGACTAAAGGTACCCTTTAGTCGCGGTTGGCCACACCAACCGCGACTAAAGGGTACCTTTAGTCGCGGTCCGCCTCCCCAACCGGGACTAAAGGGTTTTGGCGCCGCTTTCGTTCCCGCGCAGAAAGAGCCTTTAGTCGCGGTTGGGGACAACAACCGCGACTAAAGGGTACCCTTTAGTCCCGGTCCGCCTCCCCAACCGGGACTAAAGGCATTGTGCTGCTACGCCCGCGTCGAAAGTTTAGTCCCACCTCGCTAGTTGAGAGGGGCGCGCAGTGGTTTATAAGCCCCACTGCCGCTCCTCTCTTGAGCTCCTCTCCATTGCAGGCTTACGGGCCTAATTGTCACTGCTATGCCTGATGGGCCTACTAGGCCTTCTGCGGGCCTGAATCCTGGCCCGTCGATGGGTTTCTAGTCGTATTCAGGCCGTGGTCGCCCAGTAGGTGGCATATTTTTTATTTTTTGCCTGTTTTTTGTTTTCTTTTTTGCTTTATTTATTTTGTTTTGTTTCTACTTACAACAAAAAACTTATTTATTTTATTTTATTTTATTTTGTTTCTAATTACTTATTTATTTTACTTTATGAAAATTATTTTTGCTATTAAAGTTTCTAACAAAAAAAGTTCTTTATGAAAATTCTTTTAGCTTTCAATGATTTTGAACAGAAAATACTTCGATAATTTTAGTTGAATCAATTTTATATAATTTTAGTTTCAAAAATACTAGAGGTTGCTTATAATGTTTTGAACAGAAAATACTTTGATAATTTTAGTTTCATAAATTTTATTTATGTTATCAAAATTTATTTTATTTTGTTTGTACTTATATATTTTATTAAAGTTTATATTATTTTGTTTCTAATTCATTTTAAAATCTTAAAAATACAATTATATATCAAAAAAATCAGAAAATAAAACTAATTCATTTTAAAATCTTAAAAATACAAATAATATATCAAAAAAATCAGAAAAATAAAACTAATTCATTTTAAAATCTTAAAAATACAATTATATATCAAAAAAATCAGAAAAATAAAACTAATTCATTTTAAAATCCCTTGAAGGTTTGACAAAAGGTTTGATACATCATTCAGTTCATCGACCAAATACAAAGTTTGGTACAATAAATTATTACACATCAATTCTTCCCTTGTGTGCCTGCTTGCTTACGATTGTGCCGTATCCATGGAGCATCCTCATCATTTAACTTAATGCTTGGGTCAGTGTTCACTTTGAAGGGCGGAATTTCAACCAAACATATTATAATCTTCTGACATGTCTGTCTTGTCCTCCACTCCCACGATGTTTCTTTTCCCTGAAAGAACAATGTGGCGCTTTGGATCATCGCATGATGTACTGATCGTTTTCTTATCTTTCCGTTTCCTCGGTTTGCTACTCATGTCCTTCAAATAAAAAACCTGAGCGACATCTTTGGCAAGGACGAATGGTTCGTCAAGGTAACCAAGATTGTTGAAATCCACCATTGTCATTCCGTATTGCTCGTCCACCTTTACCCCACCTCCTGTTAGCTTGAACCATTTGCACCGGAACAAAGGGACCTTAAAGGAGGGTCCATAGTCAAGTTCCCATATCTCCTCTATGTAACCATAATATGTGACCTTTCGCCCATTCTCGGTTGCTGCATCAAAGCGGACACCACTGTTTTGGTTGGTGCTCTTTTTATCTTGGGCGATGGTGTAAAATGTATTCCCATTTATCTCGTACCCTTGGAAAATCGTTATAGTCGAAGATGGTTTCTTGGCCAACATGTACAGCTGATCTCCAACATCATTGTCATTCATTAAATGTTTTCGCAACCAACTGCCGAAAGTCTCCATGTGGGCCTTTCTAATCCAGGATTCAGGCTTCCCCGGGTTGTCCGAGCGTAAAATATTCTTGTGTTGCTCGAAGTACGGAGCCACAAAGCTGGAATTTTGCAGAACTGTGTGGTGTGCTTCAGTCATAGAATGACCGTCCATACATATCGTGGATTTCCTTCCGATCTTGCCTTTTCCACTTAGTCTCCCCTCGTGCCGCGATTGAGGAATACCAATCGGCTTAAGGT